>NC_091177.1:5064920-5282420 GCF_040958095.1 Procambarus clarkii
GTATACCACATATGTAAGACCAATCCTGGAGTATGTGGCCCCAGCATGGAACCCGTACCTTGTCAAGCACAAGACGAAGCTGGAAAAAGTCCAAAGGTATTCCCTAGACTAGTCCCAGAACTAAGAGGCATGAGTTACGAGGAAAGGCTGCGGGAAATGCACCTTACTACCTTGGAGGACAGAAGAGTAAGGGGAGACATGATCACAACCTACAAAATCCTCAGGGGAATCGACCAGGTAAACAAAGTAAACTATTCAACACTGGTGGTACGCGAACAAGGGGACACAGGTGGAAACTAAGTACCCACGTGAGCCACAGGGACGTAAGAAGGAACTTTTTCAGTGTCAGAGTAGTTAACGGATGGAATGCATTAGGCAGTGATGTGGTGGAGGCTGACTCCATACACAGTTTCAAATGTAGATATGATAGAGCCCAGTAGGCTCAGGAATCTGTACATCAGTTGATTGACAGTTGAGAGGCGGGACCAAAGACCCGAAGCTTAATCCCCCCCCCCCCCCCGCAAACACAACTAGGTGAGTACATACACACACACATGAGTGAAAGATCAAGAAAGACGAAATTGAGGAAGGATAGAGAAAATGAGAGATTTTGAGAAGGTGAGACATGGAAGAAGGGAGGGAGTAAGGGATGTGTTGAGAGAGAGAGAGAGAGGGAAGGAGAGCGAGGGAGAAGCTAGGCAGGTGTGGCGGGCTACATCCTGGGACCGTCGTCGAGACATCCGGCCTCATCTCAGACAAGACAGGTGTTTGCCATCTGCCACACAGGTGTGTATATTTACCCACCTATTTGTGCCTGCAGGATCGCGCTCTAGCTCTTGGACCCCATGTTGTGTATGTGTGCGTGAGGGAAACCTACGAACATGTGAGTGTTGCCGTGCGTAATACAGACCAATCAGTGGCTCTCTGCCCTCATGAAATCCCCACTGTCTGATTTTTTCAGATTTTGTTTTACTTAAATACGATTTAGTCCCGATGCCTGGTACCGGAACCGGTTTGGTTATCCAGCATATGTTGTGGAGCGACTTATCCTTTAGCGGCTCCTGTCACATATTTACTTCTAATTTCGGTATAAAATGAGATTATTTCAGAGCAAAAATATATATTTTTTCATGATCCGCATTCAGCCCCAACATTATATCGAGTAAATATACTATATTTGTTCATTATTTACGTAATGTTAGGAGGCTTTGGGTAGCATTGAGTGGCTTTGTGTAATTCTACAGACTGCTGGCTGCAAGAAATATATGAATTTATTATAATACTAGAAAGGGTACCTGGCTGCGTCCGGGTCTCTCTTCCCCTTTCCTTCTTTCCCAGTCTCCCTTCACTCTTATTTATTTCCCTATCTCTTTCTCCACTTCCCCCCCCCCTCCAACCTCCGCTGCCATCTCTACCGCGCCCCACTCTTTCTCAGCCAAATTATATAACGATTTTTTTTATCGACACATTTAGATACATGTCCATGTATACAATTTGAAATGGCTAAAGACGTATACGGGCAACACAACCGACATTTCACACTTCATGAAAATCGCACCTTTGGGGGCCGGGGTAAGACGCCAATATTTCTTAAAGTGTGGCATTAGAGCCGACCCCGACTGGCTTATGACATTACCATACCTAACATGCTTTGTGTGTAACAGTTGGGCAGGGGTAGTCTCAAGCGTCTGGCGTCCAGCCAGGGATAGACAGACAGACCTTTTATATACAGTATATATATATATATATATATATATATATATATATATATATATATATATATATATATATATATATATATATATATATATATATATATATATATATATATATAAGATAACAGAGAGAGAAAGATAGGAATTATTTGTTTATTGCTTCCATTTGATGTTAGCATCGATGCTAGTAGAGGATAGTCAACGGTTATTGAAGATGATGGGTAAGGTAAGGGGTAGAAGCGGAACTAGATCAGACGATGATAGTCTGAGACGGTAGTGAGGTGGAGAGCAGGTGGGGTGTGTACTGTTCCTTGGATACCACCCCCTCCCTTCTCTTTCTCTCTCTCTCTCTCTCTCTCTCTGTCTCTCTGTCTCTCTCTCTCTCTCTCTCTCTCTCTCTCTCTCTCTCTCTCTCTCTCTCTCTCTCTCTCTCTCTCTCTCTCTCTCTCTCTCTCTCTCTCTCTCTCTCTCCAGGAATGAAATTGTGTATGGAGTCTGCCTCCACCACATCACTGCCTAGTGCATTCCATTTTTTAACTACTTTAACACTGAATTTGTTTACTAATATATCTGTGGCTCATTTGGGTACTCAGTTTCCATCTGTGTCCCCCTTGTTTATGAACCACATGTGCTAAATGTTGTCTATCTTTATCTCCTGTATCAATTCCCCAGAGAACTGTGTTCGTTGTAATCATGCTTCCACACTATCTTGTGTTCCAGTGATGTGAGGTTCAAATCGTGAACACTTTCCCTGTAACTCATACCTCTCAATTCTGGGACTAGTCTAGTAGCCTCTGAACTTTCTCTAACTTTGCCTTTTGTTTGACTAGATATGGACGCTACGCTAGAGCCGCGTACTCCAGGATTGGTCTGACATGTGGTACACAAGGTTTTGAATTCTAAACCTAAATACAGTTCTTATGAACTGTCAAGCGAGCATATGCCACTGATGATATTTGATGAGGACTTCAGGGGACAGGTTCTGTGTGATATCAACCCCCAGATCTTCCTCTCTAGCTGATTCTGGAAGGATTGCATCTCCCAAATGATATCTTGTGCCTGGTCTCCTGCTTCCTACACATATTTTCATTATACACACACATGCACCCCGCGCACAACAGGCAAACAGTATGTCCTGACCTTCACTTGATGAAATGTTCCCACCCTCTTCCTGCCCTTCCACTTCCCCTCTCCCCAACCTTCTCACAACTCTCCGTATTTCCATCGTTCCTTTCCTTCTCTGCACCCGTCTCTTGTCAGTGTTTACGTGTCTGTACCTGACGTGCTCTCAGCTGACTGATCTCAGGGCTTTACTCCGTTCACCTCCTTGGTGTCGGGCTATTCACAACGATTAGGCTCTTATTGTGTATCGATCCGTATAATAATTACGAGTAAACTTGAGCCTAGCGTAATTAGTTGAATTGGAGCGGAGGCTTATACTTAATTACTACAATTTTCCGGTGAAAACTGTAGTCGTTTTATTTATAAAGTTAATTGTTGAGGCTTTATGATTTAAATTGTCTCATTGTGAGTCTTTATAACGTGTTGCGCAGTAGACGTTGGACCATGACAGTCACAAGCAGGAATTATCACACACAAAACAACTGGGAAACGTATAACCAAGACACACAAACAGGCAGACAACCACCACACACACACAACCAAACAAGGCGCGCACCGTTAGCAAATACAGGAACAGCCTGAAACGTTAGCAAAGAGTCCGGGCGGGCCGGGCCAGCTGTCTCTGTATCGCAGGACCTGTTATACACAGACAGCTGACCCGGCCCGCCCGGACTCTTGGCTAACGTCGATCGATCGACGTTAGCGATCGATGTAGGCTCACAGCTCTACACCGGTCGATCGATCCTCGTTGTCGGATCCTTCCCGGTAATACCGACTCTCTCAAACACCCAGCTCCCGTAACCATACCTATATGTCCTTTAACTCAGAATTAAAAACAAAAGAGCTACGCAACAGGCTACGTAATAACATTATCAATAAAAGCAACTCTGGTTACTGTTGTCGACTATAGTCCAAACTATAGTAATTTGGGGATTTGTTGAGGGAATTATGCACATCACCAACCACGGGACACTAACATATCTACAATAGGCTTATACACAGCTGCCAAATATTTCCGCTTTACTAATCGATTTCTTCCTTTCGTCCATATTATTAACTATAAAGGTATAGTTAAAAGATAAAGGTAAATAAAAGCAGCTACTATTAATACAATAATTATATTAGTATTATAAATAAGTATCCACCAGATCCTCACACCCACAGAGCTTTACACAGGCTCACAGCTCTTTATAAACTCACAGCTCTACACAGCTCCAAAGACAAACAGGGGCTTGGGGCTGAGTGGACACACAGGGGCCTGTGGCTGAGTGGACAGCGCTTGGTATTCGTAATCCTAAGGACCGGGGATCATTTCCCGGCGATGGCATTTCCCGGCGAAACAAATGGACAGTTTCCTTCACCCTGATGCTCCTATTACCTAGCAGTAAGTAGGTACCTGGGAGTTAGACAGCTGTTACGGGCTGCTTCCTTGGAGTGCGTGTGTGTGTGTGTGAAAAAAAATCAGTTGATTGATTGACAGTTGAGAGGCGGGCCGAAAGAGCAGAGCTCAACCCGCGCAAGCACAACTAGGTGAACACAAACACATCAGACCCTCTGAGCTGTACACAAAGAAAACAGAGACAATAAGGAGACTGCAGGACGGGGGAGACTCCTTAATAAAACAAACTCCTTCCTTTCTTTACCATCTTCCTCTGACTAACCGAGGACGTGTTGTATTAGAAATAATGCAGCAATTTGCCCTAGCATCAAATTTCAAGGATTGGATCAAGCATGCTTTCCTTAAGCTTTACGTATCAAAGTTAAGTCCACTGCAGGCTCAAAATAGCCCGTGCTACTTGGAACTTTGTGTGCCAGGTAGCGAATCTTAAACAACAACAGTATCAAAGTTGCCTTTTTACCACAAGGGATGATCTTAAGTGAAATATTTTAATTTGTAAGATCCATTGGTCATGAATGTCCCCTTTTCTGTGAGTCTATACCTCTCAAAAACCCCTTCCAATAAAAGAAAATACCTTGATTACTCTGCTCTTTCTTCCCAATGACACGAAACTTGTTGAGGCGACAGAAGAGTCAGTGTGACGATGTCATACAGTTAGTCGACTTCTAAAAACAGCGGCAGGTGCTGAGGTTAGCAAAACAAGCCAGCAGAATGAGGTTGTGGAACTGTAGTATTACAATGGCGCAAGTTACAGTAGAGTATATTAAGATTTTCATGACTGTTGCTAGACATGAAAACACATTTACTATGAAATGGGGTTGGATATCACTGAATATGTTTATGAAAGAGAAACACTTGCATATATATATTCATGGGACCCTTCCCACCCCTGGTAGGTTCATGATGAGGAAAATTTGGAACACCAATAGGTATGAGGTATACCTCCTCGAATACCTTGTATTCGATATACTGTTCGGTATACTCTAGAACAACAGGTATACCTCCTCGGGGACCGGGCCGCGGGGACGCTAAACCCCGAAATCATCTCATGGTAACCATCTCAAGGTATGACCAATGTCATAAATGATGTAATTGTAAACTTGAATAAGAAAACTATCAAAGTATAGTTTATAATGTACAATATTGAAGTGAAATACAGCAATAATTAAGAAAACGTTAATTATGTTAGTTTCTGACTACATATTTTGTATGTAGAAAGGAAGAAGAGAGGACTATACAGTTTTTGGCACCAATATAGTTTTTAAGAGGAAGAAAACTATAATATATGGGGGGGGGGGTTAAAAATGTATGCTTTTAGATGAAAAAAAATAATGTTTTTCAGAAAAATAAAATAATGTTTTAAAGAAAAATAAAATAATGTTTTAAAGAAAAATAAAATAATATTTTTTTCAGAAAAATATAATAATGTTTTTTCAGAAAAAGTTAAATAATGTTTTTCAGAAAAATAAAATAATGTTTTTTTCAGAAAAATTTCAACTATATATAATGTAATCTTTACCTTGCAAATATAACTTAATAATGATCGTGTACGTATTGTAATCCTTAACTCTCTTCCTATATTGCAAGTATTTTTCTGATCTATTTTCTGTATGAAAGACACACACACACATCTCATGGTGAGTACAACTAGGCACAACTAGGTGAGTACACACACACACACACACACACACACACACACACACACACACACACACACACACACACACACACATTCATTCATTCATTCATCATCATCATCATTCATTCATTCATTCATTCATTCATTCATTCGCTCACGCACTCTCCCTCACTAGTTTATGTCATCTTCCTCTTACTCTTAACAATAATTCTGAAAATTTAGAAGAAATTACAATATTTCTATAGGGCTATACTGAGCCCTAGCAAAAGTATGATTGGATATATTTATATAATTTATTATTAATATTGTTATTATTATTTGACAAAAATCACGATTGTATTATTATTACACACACATTTTTATTATTATTATTATTATTAATTATTATTATTATTATTATTATTATTAGTAGTAGTAGTAGTATAAGTATATATATACTTATACTACTAGTATATAAGTATATATATATATATATATATATATATATATATATATATATATATATATATATATATATATATATATATATATATATATATATATATATATATACCTTGATAGTTAAATAGAAAGAAAATGGAGATAAATGGATATTTAAACAGAAAATGAGAGAAAATTCAGGATCAGATAATAAAGGTAGCGAAAAACTCGGAGCGGGACTACAGATGATCGCTTCCAGCTGCTCCTCTGTCCAAGGTGAGGTAATGGCCGCCGCCCTCGCTAAACTCACCAACACAGCCATGCTCATCTCAAGACAAAAACTGCGGGCAAATCAACATGAATTATAGCCACATACGTCATTCGTGCCTCTGTCAAACTATATACGTTGGTAAATTAAATCCGGAGAGAGGAGTAAAGCGCTGCTAGACTGAGGTTCCGAAGGTACACAAGCTCCTGCGTACGGTTACGGATCAATATTTTCTCCTATTCACAATGTCCGGTCTTTAAAAGAAACAGTGTGGCGAGCAGAGGTGTTCGGTTAATAATCGATATCTGGCCCAGAATGACAATGAGGATCGGTTAAAGTACCGTTTAAAGGGAAGGCAGCGAAGCTGTGATAGGGATCCTGCCGTGGCCGGTTACCAAGTGCTGGGAGAGAGAGAGAGAGAGGCCGGACAAGCTATACCGGCAGGCCGGCCAACCACCTCTCCGGCCACACGTTATAATACACCAGTAATACAGCTGTATATTACTGACAGATCACGAGTAACAGTTGATAAACCCTGTTGACTACATCACAATTCCAGCAGGAAATACGATATCAAAATAATAATAATAAATATTAAATAAATATTATTATTATAATACTACTACTAATAATATCACTAACAATAATACAAAATATTAAAATTCCCTGAGAAAAATCAGCAGGTGCATGCACATACGATAATATTATAATGAATATATGTACAATATAAGTTATAATTAGCCTACTACCACTACCACAATACTCCTTAAAAGTTCTTAATTGCACATTAGTTTCTGTCAGCTATCTCACCCTATCAGAGTAAAATAGACAAATATATGTGTATGTATGTGTGTGTGTGTGTATGTATGTATGTGTATAAAGTATATGTGGAAGCTGATCAGAATTACATTTCACCATTATAAATTCACATTAATGCATTCATAAATCTGTGTATCTATGTATTTACGTATGTAGCTGAGCCTAACATTTTAAAAGCACTACAATCACCTTCTGTGGTTGTTCAATAAATCTCTGAACTATATGTTTGACAAATCTCTCACCCTGTCCATGGAGGACAGAAGAAAATGTATATATGCTAGTTAGCATGTTATTGTGTGGCCACGTCTGTGGTAGAAAATAATAATAATAATAATAATAATAATAATAATAATAATAATAATAATAATAATAATAATAATAAAAATACTCCTAATACCAATACGACAACTACTACTTCTACTACTACTACTACTACTAATAATAATAATAATAATAATAATAATAATAATAATAATATTAATAATAATAATAATAATAATAATACAATCGTGATTTTCGTCTAATAATAATATTAATATTTAATTATATAAATATATTCAATCATACTTTTGCTAGGGTTCAGTATAGGTTATAGGCGATTTATTATTGTCATGTACTACTACTACTATGACTATTCTCTACTACTCCCATTATTACTACTGCTACTGTTATTAATATTACTACTAATATTAATAATAACTACAATGGCAATTTATACATGTGTTACTTATTTCTGATATACTGTAATCTGCAAAACTAATTTTTTGAACTCATAGTTAAAATTTACAGTAACTGCTAAACTGTAATGTTGATACTGTATCCAAATTTCTCTTCCAAAAGATAAAATAAACTACTGTCAGTATTCTGCAATTATAATCTGTATGTAAATGCTTATCGTATATCTGTCATTTGTGAATGACAGTTCTGTAATATTCATTGTTTGTTAATCTCACCCACTGTAACCTGTCCTCACACTTAATGCTCCAGAGGCAGGGAGGGAGGGAGGGGACACACACATGCGCGCGTCCAAGAGATAGAGCTCGACCCTGCAGGCACAAATAGGTGAGTACACACACACACACACACACCAGTAGATTGACAGCTGAGAGGTGGGACGAAAGCGCCGAAGCTCAACCCTCGCAAGCACAACTAGGTGAGTACTCTCTCTCTCTCTCTCTCTCTCTCTCTCTCTCTCTCTCTCTCTCTCTCTCTCTCTCTCTCTCTCTCTCTCTCTCTCTCTCTCTCTCTCTCTCTCTCTCTCTCTCTCTCTCTCTCTCTCTCTCTCTCTCTCTCTCTCTCTCTCTCTCTCCTGACATTAAATAATTATTCACTAACAACGAACATAATACACAATTTTTAATTTAGCTGCATCAGTTTATACACGAGTATATAAGTATACACGAGTATATAAGTATACACGAGTATATAAGCATTACCTGTCAGCCATTTCCGGCCAAACAAGGGAACAGACGGGTGCTCGAGTGCCTGTATGGGTTGACTGGCTGCTGGTTGGTTGCAAGGTCAACGGTTATCCCTTCTCTGTTTAAGCCTCGTTCGCATCCCAGGCGGAACTGCCAACACTGGGTTTTGTCTACCACTCGCACATGTAGCTCCTTCTCTCCTCCACCCCAACCTCACAGTGCAAATCTGGGCAGATGACGTTGATGTAGCATTGAATCAGCGTTGATCCTACGTTAATGAAACATTCAATTAACGTTGAGGTAAATGAAAGAATCAACGTTTATTGTACGTTGATGAAACATTTAATCAACGTTGATCTTACGTTGATAAAATATTCAATCAACTCTGATCCTACGTTGATGAAGCATTGAATCTATGTGTATCCATCGTTGATGTAAAATTGAATCTACATTGAACCTGCTGGTTCTGTGCACTAATTGCCTAACTATAATGAACCCAACAAGTCCTAACACCATTACTATTAACTATGCAGATAATATCCTCCTTCATACCAAATCCCACCGTGAAATCCAAACAATCTTACTTTGCATGTGGCTGTGCAAGCCTTGGTCTTGTAATCAACACTGAAAAAACTAAGGTGCTTAACAGATTAATTGGTAATCGCAAAAGTGACAACAAAAATTAAAGGTTGATAATATATCGGTAGATTATTTCCAAACTGGTTCATTTTGAACAATATTAATATAATATATTAGGAAGATGAATTGGTTAGGATAGGTTCTGTTATTTAGGTTAGGCTTGGTTATGTGGGTTAGGTTAGGTGTGGTCTTAAACCCATTTTCATATCATCACCGAGCATAAGCCGTAAACCCCAAATGTTATACCTGATCCTGCCTCGCAAGAACTTCCATATTTTGTCTACTTAGTGACCCTCCTGCCTGCCTATCTACACAAAAAATGTAATCAGAAAGTTGCATAATTATTGTATTCGTAATTTTCTTGCATTTTATGTCAATATGAAACATTAATAACCTCATTAAATTTACTCTAATGCTTGGTCCACATAATGCTTTAAGGGTGTCTGTAACCCAGTTTACAAGAACAATTTTCTGCTTACAGAAATAAAATATATGCATATTATTCTCAATTTCAATACATTGGTCATACTTATTGTTGTCCTTAATTCCCAACATCAACAACCTATCATTAGTAGGGAGGGTCTCATGAATATAGAGATACAATAGTTCACGATGTTTTTTGGGCAATAAATTTAGCATGAAGGTTTGCCCATATTACTTGCCAGATAAAGAGTGGATATGTCTCCTCCACTCTAGGAACTATATGTGGGAACAGAACATCATACACGTGTTTATTGTTCATCATTAAAAAAAACTTCAACATTCCAAATCCGCATGAGAACATCAACTGCACAAGAATAAAAGTGAAGTGAAATAAAGGCAAGGTCAGTATACTTTAGCATATATATCAAGTAGCTAACACGTATTTTACAACAATAATGCTCTAACACTATTCTTTGCATTGTTTCCTTTCTAAAGATAACACATAAGATAGCCAATGACTTATGGTACACTGCATTTAGTATCCCTATTCCTCCGTCTTTCTTACCTTTACATAATGTAGTCCACTATCATATATCATGTAGTCCTATACCATATATATACTATCATGTAGTCCTATACCATATATATCTAAAATTTGTTTTGTAAATCTCAATAGCAATTTTCTTATCATTTGGAAATCTGTGATTCAAAGAACATCCACTCGTACTTAAATGTTTGGATTGCTCGAGATGAGCAAAGGTGAAAAAGTGCAGCACTTTCCATTACCCTCTGAAGAAAAAAGTTTCATGGCGAATAATACAACTATTGTTATGCAACGATAGGTATTAACGCGATATCTGTGATTCTTGACTCTTCCAAAGCCTTTGATAAGATTAAACACTCAAAACTTTTTAAAGAAGTACTAAACCGTAAAATATGCCCTTGTAGTTACTTGTATCTTTGTACCTTATCAGTTTAGCGAGGTTCTTGTGAAGTGGAGTGATATAAACTCAAGTGTCCTTCTCGCTGTGTAATAGCGAGGAACAAGGGGCGGTTCTGAGTCCCATCTTGTTCTTTGTGGACATTGATTGACCCACTAATTGCAAGGACTCGGGCCCCATGAAGCTGGCTGTCACGTTGGCAGCGCGCGTGCCTTGCCCAAACACACACACTACACTACTTTTCTGCCTAGTCACTAAAGAAGTGACCGAATCTGAAAACCTGTTCAGCGAGCTTAACAACTGGTTCTTGAGTGATGGTACCCTGCGAGCTGGTTCCCAAGACTCCCTTCTGGAGGACATCACAACAATCCAAGATCGAATATATATATATATATATATATATATATATATATATATATATATATATATATATATATATATATATATTTATATATATATATATATATTATATATATATTTATATATATATATATATATATATATATATATATATATATATTTATATATATATATATATATATATATATATATAAATATATATATATATATATATATATATATATATATATATATATATGTCGTACCTAGTAGCCAGAACGCACTTCTCAACCTACTATGCAAGGCCCGATTTGCCTAATAAGCCAAGTTTTCCCGAATTAATATATTTTCTCTAATGTTTTTCTTATGAAATGATAAAGCTACCCATTTCATTACGTATGAGGTCAATCTTTTTTTATTGGAGTTAAAATTAACGTAGATATATGACCGAACCTAACCAACCCTACCTAACCTAACCTAACCTATCTTTATAGGTTAGGTTAGGTTAGGTATCTGAAAAAGTTAGGTTATGTTAGGTTAGGTAGGTTAGGTAGTCGAAAAAACATTATTTCATGAAAACTTTGCTTATTAGGCAAATCGGTCCTTGCATAGTAGGCTGAGAAGTGCGTTCTGGCTACTAGGTACGACATATATATATATATATATATATATATATATGTTTTCTGATGATATGTTTCAGATAATATTACAATAAATAAATCTGTTAAATGTAAAATGAACAAACTCAGGAAAATAAAAGCAAGAAATTTATAAGAGAAAGTGAATAGCCGTGTGCGGGGTGGGACCCACTCCCGCACTTTCCCTGCTTTTAAAACGCGGGTGTGAGAGTTGGTCATCCCTCCCCACCCTCCCTCCCCCCGCCCTGTCCCAACGGTCGCATCTCAAGGTCAAGCGTGATATACAGCGTTGGTGGGGAGACTAGAGATAGGGAAGAGAGGGAGGGGGGGTTGGGGGTTGCAGAGGAGGGGGATGTTAGTGTGGTGGGGGCAGCTAGGGCTGGAGATATAGTGGGAGGGGCAGGTGGGTCAGTTGACATGGGTATATGATTTTCAGAAGGTCTACTTGAAAATTGCTTGCTTTTATTATATATATCGTCCTAGTTCTTGTATCCTGATGTATTTCTTGTAAGTACATCATATATATGTACTATTGTATTTTGTTGCATTACTTCATGTACATGTGTATTTCCATACATAAATCATAGTTATGTGTTTGGCACTGATTACAAACATAATGAACACTAAGCAAAGGGGCCAACGTTGTCCATCTAGCCTGGACCAATTAGCACCTTTGCACGGACATATCTGTTGACAGGGGGGATGAGGAGGGAGGGTAGGGTAGGGGTAGAGAAGCGTTAGTGAGGGGTAACTACCCAACATGACGGCGGGCAAGCCAAGAAGCCAGTAAGTGAGCCCCAAGACACACCCCCTAGACAACACCAAATCCCACTATTGGCCTTGGCCAATAATCAACGCCGTCTTCCGCTTCCTTCAACGTCAGCACCCAAACGCACAACGGATTTGTGGATTTGTTTTTTTCAATCTAAACAAGATTAGCTTCGCTCTAGCGTGGCAGGCAAGTCCCAGAGCTTTTCATCTGGGTGTAATCCTTGAATGAGCGGTGGGGAGAGGCCGTAACTGCAGAGCCATCTAGCTGATCCGGTCATAGAATAGTAGTCCCCCCTCCCCCCACCCCAGGGAAGGAAGGACCTACGGGTCAGAAAATATTCCCGGTGTAATCGGATCGCGCTTTACTCTCGTCTGGAGAAAGTCTTCCCCAAAAACAACTTTAACTCCAGAACCGTGGTGGAATTGCCTTGTTTGTTACACCTTGATATTTGTGAGAGCGAACCTCACTACGACAGGCATGTGTTAATTATTGAAAGTGATATACAGCGCACGAAATTGTCTTGTGAAGTTTAAACGCTCTTACAGCGAATATAACGGTAAATACTGTACTATAATTTTATTGGTACCATACATGTTGTTTGGACTGTGTTAGGGGAAAGACTTAATCTGCACTCTCTCTTCCCTGCACTTTGCTCTGCACTCCTTCGCCACTCTCCTTAAGTATCCTGTGAGTGAGGGTGAACTTATCGATAACCAATCGACTTGAGAATAGTCCAGGACGGACCGAAACGTCGTCGTCCCTTCACCTTCTAGTGTGTGGTCTGGTCAACATACTTCAGCCACGTTATTGTGACTCATCGCCTGCATATCGATAACCAAGTATTAATAGTATTAATGATTGCTAAAATATAAAATAGATTAAATTACAACCATGAGACGCATTCATTTCAGCAAAATAAAATCCAGTGAAAAAAACATTTTTTTTGGTACATTCCCAGGAAGCCTGGTCAGAAACCGGGCCGCGGGGACCTTGATCCCCGGAATCAACGCCAGTATAATTAGTACATTATACCGTCCTAATCATCTTAATGGAATTAATCCCCCTTTTATGTGTGACTCTTTGACTGTTGGAATTATCTATATTTTACCGCGATTGTGTTCAATTTCTTGAGCTTTTGAGCCTAATTACACATATATATTATAAGTAAGAATATTACCATATTATTTTTTCATTATACAATCTCTTTACCAAATGTATTCCTTTGTTTTAATAGTGATAGTGTATGTTCCTTTAGGCTAGTAAAGCACTTCGTCTTGTTAGAAGCTTTTAACATAATAGGACCAATTAGGTAACCAATACTGGGTAAGCATACATAAGCTCCGACCACTTTCACAATACCTAACGTGACACTAACGGCTCGACACGGATTATGGAATTTAAGGTAGCCATTGTCATTTCCCGGAAGCCAAGACCAACTTCATATTTCTCTCTGTCTCTCTCTGTCTCTCTCACTCTCTCTTTCTCTCTCTCTCTCTCTCTCTCTCTCTCTCTCTCTCTCTCTCTCTCTCTCTCTCTCTCTCTCTCTCTCTCTCTCTCTCTCTCTCTCTCTTCTCTCACTCTCTCTCTCATTTTCTCTCTCTCTCTCTCTCTCTCTCTCTCTCTCTCTCTCTCTCTCTCTCTCTCTCTCTCTCTCTCTCTCTCTCTCTCTCTCTCTCATTTCTCTCTCTCTCTCTCTCTCTCTCTCTCTCTCTCTCTCTCTCTCTCTCTCTCTCTCTCTCTCTCTCTCTCTCTCTCTCTCTTTCTCTCTCTCTCTCTCTCGAACCCGGGCCCTTAAGACTACGACCTCATAGTGCTGTCCACTCGGTTGCATGGACATGTATGTATGTATGTATGTATGTATGTATGTATGTATGTATGTATGTATGTATGTATGTATGTATGTATGTATGTATGTATGTATGTATGTATGTGTGCGTGCAACTGTCTCAAACAGGTCTCATAGATAATGTATGTGGGAGAACTAGGAATGTGAGCTACCCGTGTTTGGCAACAGAAAAAATTATTGTATCAGCCAGTAAGCTGAGGCTCTGGACCAGGACGGTCACAGTTAAACACCTGGAAGGCAATAAAGCACATGCTCCATGGGAATGTTCGGTGGATTTATGCCATGGAATTACGGTTCTTAACAACAGAGACGTAGAAACGCTTTTCCCGTAACACTGGTCACTTGTTTTTCTCGTTCTGTTTATTTACATTCCGTCTATAACCAGAAAACATGGGTGTCTACCGTGGAATTTCTCAACGCTCGCCAGATTCGAATGAAATCAATACAAGCAAACCAGAATAATTCACATAAGTGGCTTCAGTGTCTGTTTAAGGCAAGGCGGAGTTAGAGGGGAATTGTTTCAATTAATCACCCAAGGAAACAGGGAAGTTTGTGTTGGAACGACGCCTCAGATTTACTCTTGATCCGCCATGACACCATTTAAGAATTTCAGGGGCCTAGGCGCCGTGACGCCTGCTTGTTAAAAAGAGAAACTGACAATTTCCTTCTTCCCAAACAAACAGCTACATTCCCGAACTAGACCATTTACAACGGTCGCTGCCACTTAGTAAACAAGTACATTTAGTTCAAAACAGGTTTCTGGAAGGAAAAAAACTATTGGATGCAAATTTGGCGCCGTATAGGGAGACGGGCGGGGCGGGTAAGCCAGTATGGTGACGGTAAGTGTTATTGTTTTCCACGCTCGCCAAGCCAAGGGCGAAGCCGTACGCGAGTCACCCATTTAGTTAGTGGCTTGACCCATCGGTGCTTAACTACCGCGTACTGTGGGCGAGTGACAAGCACATTACCAACCGCACCCTTCATGGCAAATTTGTCCGGGTTTTACAGTTTTGCGGCTTAATAAATACATTTACGAAAAAGAGCAGCATTTATTTAAAATATTTTAAAAGACCGAAAGAATTATACGATGACATATACAACATTTGTTGTATACGAGAAATAACATTGTAAGAATGAGTAGACAACAGAATGTACATAAATATACATAATTCTTGTACAAAAGAATGTACAAGAATGTAAGAACTCTTGTACGAATGTAAGAACTCTTGTACGAATGTAAGAACTCTTGTACGAATGTAAGAACTCTTGTACGTATATATAAATAAATAAATAAAAATGAACATACACTGCAAGTAAACTTTATTCCTGGCCAATGTTAAGAACTAATGTGCACTTGCTGGTTGACAAGTAAGTTATTGATGTTGTCTTAATAGATTGATTGATAAAGATTAAGCTACCGAAGAGATGGCACGGGCATGAATAGCCCGTAAGTGGTGGCCCTTTTGAGCCATTACCAGTATCAATAGATGATACTGGAGATCTGCGGAGGTGCGACTGAACCCTGCGTGACGGGAGATGTCTCCCGTTGGTCTTAATAATAAGATAATATGTTATATATCGTTGTTTATGTAATTCTAAGAAGTTTGGGTAATTCTTCTGACGAACCCAATCAGTTCCAAGTGATGAAGCTCTACAAAAGAGAACACGAATGAAAAATATATAAAAGTAAAATGGAAAAAGCTTTTTGAAGTTTAAAAAAAATGAAAGCTCCCAGGAATTTTTTAAGCTGGAATGTAACCTGTCCCTATGCATACAAAAGCCATACGAGAACAGTCGCTCCCAGAAGAAAGCGAAATCGAGTTTACGCAGAAGAAAGGTAGGAAACAACTAGATGAGTTAGGTGTGATGAAAACCATTGATCAGATGCGATCTCACGTATTAAGAAGAGGCAGAAGATGAATGCTGCACACCCCTTGCCACATTATTCAACGCTTGATTAAAACGGAGAAGAACTACAACAGGTTTGGAAAACATCTAACGTGATCACACACAGAGATCACACTACCGTGATGCATCTAATGAACAAATCCACAAGGGCCGTGACGAGGATTCGAACCTGCCTGGTTTGTGCCTCGGAGAGGCTACGGGATCCAGTAAGTTCAGTAGAACTTCGGTTTCAACCCTTTTACCCTGTCGTAGCTCAGTCGATTAAGGCAGTGTCTGGGATGCTCCCGGGCACAGGTTCGAATCCTCGTCACGGCCCTTGTGGATTTGTTCATCTAACGTGATATTCATATATAAAAAGGAGGAACGCAAGAATCAACTACAATCCAGAATGGGTTAATAATGGCTATATAGCACTCGGGGGAACTAATAGTCGGTTTCTTGGTGATCTAGTCTCCAGATCCTGTCAAACTCCTTCCCAACAGACTTGGTCAAGTCTTCACTAACATCAGATTAATACATATAATTAATTCTTAAACTATAACTGCTTCTGTCTTGCAGATCAGAACACGACTCTTTCTGTAATGAATTTATAAGGGAAGAAAATGACGTCAGTCTTGCTTTAATCAAACGTCGAGTCCTGCTGAATTCTAAACTTAATTAAACATGATATACAAAAATAAAATCACTTCGCACACTGCACTCATTACCTCTGATATCTCTTCCCACTGAGACGTACGACCTCACTGTTGCATAAGCAACAGGGCTCCATTAAGGAACATATAATCTCTTCCCACAACCGAACCATCGCCAGAGAAATCCTAGTAAACAACACAGAAATCATCGATAGATACAGCGATAGCAGGCGGCTTGACGTCTGCGAGGCACTACACATCAAGAAGTCAACACCAGCAATCAACAGCCAATTAATGCACAACTATATTCTACCCACCTCAAGACTCCGCTCCAATATAGAAGCATCAAGAAATATGGACCAATAGGCTTTCTACAATCATTTCCATTCAATACCCATTGTTTCGTGTTCTGTCTTGTGTTTAGGAATTTAATACCCTATTAATACCACCTTACCCCATCCACCTCACTCAAATGTAGATATAAACAAATCGAAGATGTGTAAGTTCTATTCAGTTGTGTATGTGTAAACTAGAGTCTTTGAAAATGTAATAAGTTTTACGAAACGCGCTCAAGTGTCGCGTCAGACTAGAAATAAAAATGAATTTTGGAGAATTGATTTTTGAATTACCACCAACAGTGAAAAGAAACGTACGAAAGATCGAGAAAATTCGTGTTAGAATTATTAATCTTACTTTTGCGGTCATATTTAATAATATATGTCTACAGGAAAGACTGCTACCAAAATATATATATATATATATATATATATATATATATATATATATATATATATATATATATATATATATATATATATATATATATATACATACATATATATATATTCGAAGATGGGCTTTCTAGACATACACCTAAAAATATTTTTACATCCACCATAACCGTATAAAATTATTGCTCCATTATGACCTACATGACCAAGTGTTACACTGACCGTTGGTGAGAGAGGCAAGTTCTCCATTTATTGTTTTATAGATGATTTAAAGGTCCCGAGGCGACCACGGGAGCCCAGCCATCATGGGGCTGTGACGAGGGGGCCCAGGTTTACTGTGTATGTATTTTTTAAATGGATGGGCGTCGTGTTTTTTTTATGGTTGTCCCTTTAAAGCAGCAGTTTGCAGCCTCGTCGTAAAATTTTTGTGTTACAATCCTCTACGCTCGTTGGGGGCTGCCCAAGAATGGATGGCTGGGCCTTCAAGCGTAGTAATGTACAATGATAGAATTATGAGAATGCTTATGTGCTTATAATGGCGTCCATGAATGTGTGATCGTCTGTTTTGTTCTGGTAACTGGTCACAAATCTGAGTGTTTTGCATTATGTTTACACACACAACGGGACACCACGAGCGTAGCTCTCATCCTGTAACTACACTTAGGTAATTACACACACACACACACTTAAGTACCCAAATAAGCCACAACGACATTAGAGAGAATTACTTCAGTACTAGTGTGAACAAATGCAAGGTACTGAAAGTGAATGGTGGAGGAAGGCTCCATATTTAACTTCAAATGTTGATATGACAGGCACCAATATGTTCTGAAACCTGTACACCAATTGATTGAATGCTGAGAGACGGGGCCAAGGAGCCGAAACTCAACCCTCGCAAGCACAACTAGGTGAGTATTAATATATGTAGATAACTTGGGTGACCCGATAAATAATGAAATGCCTAACTACCAAACACCGTTACTGGGACACGAACCCCCGTCCAGCATGACAAGTGGTGAGTTAACATCCTTTTATCCACCCCACTATAGAGGCTGAAGACCAGTTAGTGTGGCTGATTGAACCTAACTACCCCAAATACATCCGGGTCTCACTTTGCAGTTACTTTACCGTATTCCATATTTGATGCAACACCACAGCTGTATCATACAGTTAAGAAATGTATGATACAACAAGAGGTCAACCGTCCATTCTTAAACGGTTGTGAGAACTTTACTACAACGTCTTTATGACTTTATAACGCTGCAAATTGTTTTAAAGGGACAGCCATAAACACACAAGGACGAAAATAAAACGCCCCAGAAATTTTTTACTGGGAGGAATAGGCTTTTTCCGTACTTCAGCCGTGGAAGACTTTGGTTGTCTATTTTTTAACTTCCTTCAGATTCTTACAGTGCACCAGCTGTCACATATGTGTTGTCTAGTTATAGTCTTGATATTGGATGCTAACAAAATCTTGGTGGTGTTTGTTTAAAAGAAGTATATTAGAAGCCGAAGGAAAAGGTGTGTGGGATGGTTTTGGCAGCGGAGCTAATGTATTGGTCATGTGAGCTGCTGGTCGGTTGGGCTCCTCTGTCACTACTGTGTCATTTTCTACTCTCCAAATAATAAACTAAAAATAACAGTGCATTGACATTGGACTTTTTGTATTATATGTAACTTTTATAGTAGTCTACATATAAGCATTTCCACACCACCAATGACGTGTAAAAAATAGGAACCTGTATGGTAGATGCACAGTACGAACCTGTAGGCATGTACCCAGTGGGAACCTGTAGGCATGTACCCAGTGGGAACCTGTAGGCATGTACCCAGTGGGAACCTGTAGGCATGTACCCAGTGGGAACCTGTAGGCATGTACCCAGTGGGAACCTGTAGGCATGTACCCAGTGGGAACCTGTAGGCATGTACCCAGTGGGAACCTGTAGGCATGTACCCAGTGGGAACCTGTAGGCATGTACCCAGTGGGAACCTGTAGTTGTGTACACAATAGGAACCTGTAGGCATGCACACGACAGGAACCTGTAAGCATGTACAGAGTAGGTATCCGTAGACATGTACATAGTGGAAATCTGTAGGCACGTGCACAATGGGAACCTGTTGACATGAACACAGTGGGAACCTGCAAGCATGTACGTGCTCAGTGGGCAGTCGTATAAAAGTAACATCAACTACTCTTCATGAATGGTGTAGCCTACTACACAAGCTCGACACCAAGAGGAGTGAGCTTGACCTTTGAAATCATTGTCGTTAGTACACCTTTACATAATGATAATCCTATAAACCCTATAGGTTCATATGCTTTTATTTGAGGGCTTGATTTCAGTAATTAGAATGTCTCTGATTGGTAATTTAGAGTACTAATTCGTTGGAGCCACACATGTTATTTATGTAACAGTGGGTGTTAGCGAGAGCCCCTATACAAACAATGGGATACGGGGTGGGGTGGAGACATCACACCCACAACAATATAAGCAGCTATTTAAATCCTCTGAAGAGTCGGGAGGGGGAGGACAATAAACACCATGGGTGGGTAGGGAGGGATAAAAGTCAACATTTGCCACCACTTTACCCCTATACATGAGCATTATACGTGCTCATGTATCGTGATAAATGTTCATGTAATGATATACAACATATTTTGTTTTTGCTTAACCCCCTAAATTGCATACCATTTAAAAGTACTAGATCGAGGTGCGCCTGACTAAAATAGTTAAAAAATCAAATAGAGAAAAATAGCATATGGCGATTGGAGCACCAGAGGAAGTTAATTAAATTATGAATTAATTAAATTAAATTATAAAATTAAAAAAAAAATATGTGATAAGAAAGACCGCTGTGATTATGAAATGGTTAGCTTTGATGTAACTTCTTTATTCACTAAAGTTCTAAGTGATGACTTACTAAAATTTTTATTTGGTAAACAGTTAAAATATTATTTGCCCCTTCCAGTTCCTACGTTAATAGAATTGATAAAACTGTGTGTTATTAACTCTAATTCTGTTTTTAATAATGAATTATATTGTCAAAAATTGGGAATGGCTATGGGTACCCCCTCTGAATCCTGTTTTAAGCAATCTTTATGTATGGAGTTCTTTGAAATAAAGACTATTAAGTAAAATGTTGCCTCTGATGTTACATGGTTCCGATATGTTGACGGTGAGTTTTACTTATGGTCTAAGATTAAATAATCTAGCCCCATCCATTAAGTTTACAATGGAAATGGAACAGTTCAACTCTTTACCATTCTTTGATGTGCTAATTTATAAATGTGCAAATAATATCAAGTTTTCTGTATATAGAAAACCAATGAATGTTGGGTGTAATGTCCACTTTAACTCATCTCATCTCATCGAAGAGCAAATCAAGCTGTATTTTCTTGTGTGTTCCTGAGATTTCTGAAGATATATAGCCTGAGTGTATAGATATTGAAATTAGTAATATATATATATATATATATATATATATATATATATATATATATATATATATATATATATATATATATATATATATATATATATATATATATATGTTTCAATTTAACATACCTTAAGTCATTGATTGACCAACCCAGTCAAATTGCTCATAACACTTTCTTTACTTTGAAAAAGAAAGAATAATTTAATATTAAGAATCCAATAATTCAGCCATTTCATGATAATTCCAATGAAATTCCTAAATTACTAAAATAATTTAATATCAATGTAGCGTTTAGGAATCTTTATATAAAAAACACTCACTAAAAATTCTCCTGATAGTTGCAATGGATGTGTGTAAAAAAATCCATGTAAAGATTGTAGTCTGTTCTATATTGGGCAAACAGATTACCGGAGAATAAAAGAGCATAAATATACGTAGTTTAAGAACTGGTCAGGAGCCCAATGCATTATTTGTTCACTTAAGAAATTGTAATCATTCAATTGACTGGACTAATTCATGCAAAATAGTGGAGTGCAAATTAGTTACTAAAAGAAATATTATTGAATTTATAAAAAGTAATGAATTAGATAGACTTACATCTATGAAGAAGACTTACATTAGATAATATTAATGCAAGTCCAGGATTATATAAATTAGATAACTTTATAATTGGTAAGATTTGTGATAGGTATAAAATTATGTAAACAATAAGTGTATGTGTAGTACATTCCAAGAATGAGGGAATACCCAGTACTATCCACTGAATACCCGGTTAAAATCCATTGAATACTCAGTTAAAATCCATTGAGTACCCAGTTAAAATCCACTGAATACCCAGTTAAAATCGATTGAATAACCAGTTAAAATCCATTGAGTACCCAGTTAAAATCCACTGAATACCCAGTTAAAATCCACTGAATACCCAGTTAAAATCCACTGAATACCATGTTAAAATCCACTGAATACCCAGTTAAAAACCACTTAATCATTTCACCTTCATTTCACTTCCATTAATCGATATTTTAACTTATAGATCTATATCTAGTCCGGTGTAGTTGGGTATATAATCCCAAACCCTTATATTCTCTGTATTTCCTTTATAATGTGTTGAAACAAAAACATTCGGAATTTTCGTTTCATTTTCTAAGTGGATACTTAGGCACACTTATACATATATTCGGTCTTTCCTTCACCGAAGTTTCTAATTCTATGAAGGAGACGGTTTAGAACAATCCTCTTAAAAGTTTTGTAAAGACAACTATAGTAGTAAGAGAAATGGGCACGGAAGACATTCTGCTGGTTGAAAATAGGAATTAAAATATATGTTAGTCCGTGAATTGGTGACTCCATTTTCTCCGGGAGATGTGGTTTTCCCTTTATATGCAGAGCTGAGTGCTATTCAAATTCTGTGAATAGCATGTTGCTGTAATCAGCCTTGTCGCGCATGAAATCAACGAGCCTTTCTCTATATCGTTGCATCTTGTATTTAGTTCGTTTTGTGGCTAGAGAAAGACTTTTAAAGACATAGAAGCATCAGCAAGCTCATTTATTTGGTGTAAAAGATGAGGATGTGTGATCTGCTCAATTTTTTCCCAGAATTTTTTTGTTCTAGCTAGACATGTCCGGCTTATCGGGGGTGTTAGAATTGAGACCATTAGCAATATGGTTTCACAATGTTTTTGCTTATGCTCTACAGCATCCATGCAAAGGAGATCCTGAAACTTTTGCACTGTACTGCATCTATTACATTATATAGAAATGCTATACTATATTGCAATACTGTATTCCTAATAATATCCATTTTACACCTTGGAGTTTCAAATTCTCGAAAAGCAGACTTTTGAATCAGAGAAAACTACCCATCCCCGTGTTTTATGAGTATATTAGAGGGCATAGGTGTAATGGAGCAAGACTTAAACACATGAATAATGAATGAATGAAAAGGTGGCGGTGGAGCGCATGCGTGGACCGTACGTCACACCCAGCCTGACAGCCACATCGATTGGTGCGTCCTGTCCGGGGTGTCTCCCTCTCCTCTACAATATTTGCAGTTTTTAGACGGTATATACATCAATTATATGTATTCTCTCGGTATAGATAGCTGGACATAAGTGCTTAGTGGTGTGTGATAACGCAAGAAGCGTATTGTAGTTGGAAATCATAAATTGTTGCATAAGGCGTTGAGCAAGTCTTGTAATGTTTGTTTAGGTGGTGGAGGAACTTCTATACGGGTGAGTGTGTTTTCCCTGTAGGTGCCTGTGGTGGCCTTAAGAGTGGCAGGTGGTGGACGAGGGGGGGGGCATGTGCAGCTGGCACTGAATGAGGGAAAACAAGAAAGTGTAGGGGCATGACACATTCTGCGAGGTCATTGTTATTAGATGATCCTTAGGGGTAATTTCTTATTTGTGTTTTTGAGTTACTGTAATAATTCATTGTGTCCGGGGGGACAGGCAGCCAGTTTATATATACAGTATTTGTTAGGCTTATTTTGAGGTCCCCTCCAAGGGTCGAATTACTAGCCTTCCTCAGGATGCAGCCCCATAACAAGCTGACTGACTCCTGGGGTACCTATTTACTGCCAGGTGAACAGGTGCATTAGGGGATAGGAAATGCACCCAACCAATTCTGACCCGCCTGGGATTCGAACCCGGAATTCTCGATAGAGTCGAGGACGAACCCCGACTGTACTACCAGGATGCAAACTATGTTTATATACAATATGTAAGTAACTCGTGATATTTATCGCTAGAAGACGACTTGCTGCAGGAATGACTAATGTTTCTGGGATACTAACCAAACCACAACAGACCCAACCTATGCTAATACTGTACAGACTAACCTAATGATATATACAGCATAGACACACACAACTCGTGCTGTGTCGATTTGCCTATGAATAATTTAACTATCACTAATCAGACATAAGCATTTTGACACAGCTACTTATTGTCAGAACCATATAAAGTATGGTATATTAAAGTAAAGTAAGACTTAAAGATAGATTTAATTTATGTATGTTTTAAAATTGACTGGTGAACTGTTTTGGGGGTTAAAGCGATTTGTCTATGATTTAACACTACACCTACAGTATAGTGGCAGAGCTTGTCATCTCTTGCTATGTTGGTAGTTGCCTGAGCTGACTTAGCCAAGGCAAAGTTGTTAAATTTGCAAAATATATTTTGTTGGATAGAATAAGTGCCAAGTATGATTTGTTACTTAAATGCAAAAGTGTGTGTGGGTTTCAGGATCAGGAAGATACTGTAAATTATCAGAGGGAAAGAAATGGATGTTGGTGACCTGTCGTGCAATAGTTAAAAGGTCTTGGGTTTGATTCCTGCAATACAATAGAGGTGTTTGGGAAAGATTCCTTTCACCTGCATAAATTAACAAAATTGCTACCTTTGTTTATCAGAAAATAGGTACTGTACTTTGGGAGTTAGGTAACTGTTGTGGAAAGCATCCCTTGGGAAGCTAGGAGATGGCCCAGGGGGAAAGAGGGGGGCCTCGATATGTTTGAGGTTTCCTGTCCCCAACCGCGGGTAACAGTAAATTATATAATAAATAAGCATACTTGCCAAAGAGTGATAAGTACCTGTATTTTATTTGCAAAATACAACGGTATTAACTGAACAAATCCACAAGGGCCGTGACGAGGATTCGAACCTGCATCCGGGAGCATCCCAGACACTGCCTTAATCAACTGAGCTACAACAGGGTTAAAAAGAGTTGAAACCGAAGTTCTACTGAACTTACTGTATCCCGCAGCCTCTCCGAGGCACAAACCAGGGTTTTACACAACTCCCCCCTGCACTCAAGCTATGTCAATAGGCCGTTCTCCCTCTTCGCCCTTATATCATTACACACACAAATCACACTAACGTGATGCATCAAATGAACAAATCCACAAGGGCCGTGACGAGGATTTGTTCATTTGATGCATCACGTTAGTGTGATTTCTGTGTGTAACAACAGTATTAATTATGCCCTTTGTTCAAAATATTGTTTTTTCTAATCTTTACTTGTACAGTATTCTTATTGTTAGAAATATTTTCATATATAATGTACTATTTATCACTATGTATTCAGTAGCACTCAATGCTGTGAGTTTTGAAAAAGAAAATGGTTTCCTGGCTTCCTGACCTTAATGGGGACAGGAAGCCAGTGGCTTGTCAAAGGTCTCCCTATTTTTTCCTGATTTTTTTCAAATGGATTATGAACAGCAGTCTTGGCATTTATGATTTTGGCAGGTTGTGGTTCCATGAATTTATAACCCTATGGGTAAAAAGCATTCATTTTCTATTATTGTCCATTGTGACTTGTTTAGCTTGAAGCTGTTGCCCCGTGTATGCGTTACATTCGACCTTTTAAAAAAGTAATCTGGATTAATATCTTTAAACTTATTCGGTGTTTAAAGGGTTTTGATGAGATCGGCCCTGTTATGTCTGGTTTGAAGTGTTAGTCCTGTAGCGATCAGTTTTCCTAGAATGAGTGTTGACCGAGTTCTGGGATGACTTTTGTTGCTCTGTGTTGTACTGCATTAGTTAGCACAGTCACCCCAGAACTGATTGGATCTAGGTGTGATTCCTGGACAGGGAGACACATTTAGGCATGTTTCTTACATCTAATTCAGTTTGCCTAAGATGCCTCAGTTTACCTAGCAGTTAATAGGTACCTGGAACTTGGTAGATTGCGAAATCATATCCCGAGGAGTGAACAGTCATTAGTTAAGGTTACTGCGATAAGACTAACAGGTTTCTTGTCCCTGACAATGGAAAGCCAATTATTTACTTGTCATTATGTACAAAAAATATACAGTACTGTATGTTGTCAAACTGTAAAATTAATTGGGGGGGTGGTTAAAGGTAGGTTATTATGCAATTAGGGTAAACTATAGTACAGGGTTCTATATGCCTCATTGTTCTCATGTTTTATCCAAACATGAGACATACAGTCTCCGTGGCGTAGTGGTAAGATGCTTGCCTGGCGTTCCGCAAGCGCTTTATCCTGGGTTCATATCCTGGCCGGGAAGGATTTACTGGGCGCAAATCCTTAACTGTAGCCTCTGTTTAACTTGACAGTAAAATGGGTACTTGGTTGTAAAAACGATTCTTCGTGAGGGTCGTATTCCAGGGAGCATTAGATTAAGAACTTGCCGGAAATGCTACGCATACTAGTGGCTGTAGAGGAATGTAACAACTCTTGTATATATAAAAGATTAAAAAAAAAAAAAAAAAACTTGAGCCCCAAGGCTGTGTTGCCTGTTTGTGGAATATTGTGCTTTACAGCAGGTAAACAGTTATGTTGATGCTTGATAACCAGTGATGTCTCCCATGAAGGCAAGTGCTGTACCCAATGTACACAGCACCAACTCAAAGACTACCTATAGACACCCAGTGACCCAGAAGTTAGAGGCATGAGGTGTCCTGTGAACTCTGGATCGCTAAATAAAGTTGGTCTATTGGGAAAAAAATAATGAAATCTTTGAAACTCTTAAACCCAGTCTGGCAAAAAATGCAGAATGGTCTAACAGGGACATGGCAGAGTAAAAGCCAGACCTCCACCATGCTTAACAGCACACCAGAAGCCATCCAAGACCTGCCAACGTCTGCCACCTTTGGCCAAGCTGGTGTAGAATATCTCCCTCCCTGAAGAACCAACTGGAAAAAAATAAATTGGAGGAAGTAGAGTGGAAATCGATAAACTTAACTGTGGCTCCAGGTGATACTGGCACCAGGTATTGCATGTAGCGGGCCGTTAAGGAATTCCAGATGGTGGTATGAGAACCTAAAGGGTAATCATCGCCATCCGTTGTCTAGCAGTTCTCAAGCAGATGGTTCAAGAGTCCTTAAAGGGAGTATTCTGGGCAGTGTTGTTCTTACTTGGGGCAAGGAATACTGTTAGGCTTATCAAGGTCCCTCAAGACATACTACTAATGACCTTCTCCAAGATGAAACCCACAAATTGTGGTGTAACGCCTTGATAACTATTTACTGCTTGAACAGAGGCATCAGGTGAAACATTGCCTGAATGTTTGACCTACTGTGGAAATTGAACCTGAAACTGTCAATTGGGACCTGACTACACTGATTGTAGCAATAGTTGTATGTATCCTTTCTAGGGGGCAGTGTGTATACATTTTAGCTTCTAAATATTGCATCTAAATGTCAAATATAATATTGCAACATATAGTATTTTTATTTTTCTGATAAAATTTAATTTTAGTGTTTAATTTTTCAAATAAATTAGTAGGTTGAACTTAGTTTTCATGACTAATTATGAAACTTTTTCATTTCAGATTGAACTACAATACTGTACTACAGTATACGTGTTGAATTTACCTTGACGGGGGCATTAAGCCAGTCCCCCCATTATTCCCGAAGACAAAATGGGGTCCTTATTTCGGAGTGAAGAGATGGCACTTTGCCAGCTCTTCTTGCAGAGTGAATCTGCATATACTTGTGTATCAGAACTGGGTGAACTAGGACTGGTACAGTTTAGAGATGTAAGTACAGTATAAGGAGAGGGATAAATTATGTTTTTAAATACAGCACAATATTCATATTTTACATGCTTTTGAAAAAGTAAGAGACGATATTAATGGGATTGTTTGCTGTGTTAATATTGTTTGCCAGAGTGGCTCTTGCACAGTTAGTGATGCTTAATTTTAAAATACGTATCGTAGTATACTGGATACAGACATATACCCACAGTCTGATTCCTGCAGACCATAGGCCAGTGCATTAAATTTTCATAGTTCTGTATTTTAATGTATGTTTAAAAGCTTTCTTGATACTGTGTTTTTATTGGCATGAATACTACAAGATATGATTATGGTTCAGCAATACAGTACTGTGTACGGTTGCCATTTTTCAAAATTATGTATGAAGTGAGTGGATGAAAATTATAAATGCTACTGGTGAAATTAGCTTGGTGAATAATTCACTTTAAAATCACTATTTTTCATTGGCCTCGAGTCACCTATTTCATACAATTTAATTGTGAAAATTCAGTAGAATGTTGGTCAATGGGTATAGAGCTTAACAGTGTGTAGGCAAGTGAACACAGTAGTGCTCCTTTTTTAGAAATAGTAAGAGTAACATTTTCTGAAGTATTAATACATATCATAACACTTGTACAGAAGTAGTAAAATGTTCCCTCATTGCTAGATTTTGTCAATTTTTTTTTTTTTTTTTTTGGCTAGGTTTGATCTATTTTTGTGCTAGGTTTTGTAAATTTTGGAAAATAATCATACATTCATGCGGAGCATCTATATTGCATTTCGTTTAAAGGGCTCTGTGGAGGAGGTATTACTGAATTTTGTTACCAGTTTAACTGTGGTCAGTGGAGAAAATGTGGCACTCTGTGTATTCCCTCAAGGTGAAGTGTAGGGAAATAGCAAAGTTAATGCTCTGCTACTTGCTAAGATTAGTTTTAAATATTGTAAAGGAATACAGAACTTAAGCTTATCTTAAGATGCATTTTTCTTGAATTTCTAGCTGAATCCTGAGGTGAATGCCTTCCAAAGGAAGTTCGTCAATGAGGTTCGTCGTTGCGATGAGATGGAAAGAAAGTTACGGTATTTGGAACGTGAGATTCGGAAAGATGGTATTCCTGTACTGGATACCGGAGAGAACCCTGAAGCCCCTATGCCAAGAGAGATGATAGATTTGGAGGTACAGTAAACCATTGCTTCTAATTAGGCATGTTGTTTTTGCTCTTGTAAGTAAAGACAGTGTAATTGCATTTCTGGACTTGGTACCTTCTTTTTATAATTACAGTACTTTTTAAAAAGTTGTTACATGTTCAGTAAATTATTTATTATACAGTACATGTATTACATTTATTCTTGGAAATTTAATGTGTTATGTAGATTAATCTCCCATCCATTGAAAATTTGTGGCACTGTAATTTTGCTTTGACGTACTAAATGTAAATCCGTTTCCATGAACCCTTTCACTGCAATAGTTAGTAACGTTTGACAAACAAAAAGTCGCCATTCTCTTATCCAGGTGCTAAGAGAGAGTTTCCTAATGTACCACATTCTTTCGCCTTCAAAACTAGTGCCTGGACCCAGTAAATGTTGCTGATGGCACCATTAAGAGCTATAATCAAAATTAAATATGAAAATATAATTTTTTGTTGTTAATTTAGATCAAATATGAATTGAAATTAAATACACAGTAAGGGGAATTTTTTTGCAGAGTTTTTGTTGTATCTTGGGTCTAAAATACATATTTTCTTTGAGTATGTTTGTTTTAATTGATATTTTATGCATTGTAATTTTTTTTTTTTGCTACACTGATCTTTCATATGGAATAGGTTAGCAGCACTTTGCTGTGTATACCCAAGCTTGTTAATTTTTAGCTTTATATATATAAATATTAGGGCACTGGAGTGAGTTAAATGAACATGTATTCTATATAATGCACTTAAATTTAATTTTTTTATTTCTAAAAATATTTAGTATTTCTTATGGTACAGTATACTATATAGAAAAAGTACTAAAACACAACTTCTTTTTATAAATCCCTTTCACCCAACCTCTTCAAAAACTTCAACTTTTGGAAGGTTTTGTTGTTTATAATGTTCTGCCTAGAGAATATTGATGGCCTGGTGTTGCATTACAATGAGCACTATTTCCATTAAAAATTAATACATTTTTTAAACTGTACAGAAGTGCATATATATTTTTTGAATGGCACAGCTGCAAAGATCAGTCACTTTCGGCTTGAGATGATTTAAAACACGAACAAATCCACAAGGGCCGTGACGAGGATTCGAACCTGCGTCCAGGAGCATCCCAGACACTGCCTTAATCGACTGAGCTACGACAGGGTTAAAAGGGTTGAAACCGAAGTTCTACTGAACTTACTGGATCCCGTAGAGCCCTTGTGGATTTGTTCATTTGATGCATCACATTAGTGTGTTCTGTGTGTGATTTAAAACACAATAAAATGTTAATTTCTAGTGCCATATTTTAACCAAGGTAGGAATAAGGCCAAAACTGTAGTTCCGCAATGAAAGAGTTAATGATGCACAAAATCGTGATTTGGGGGGATTATGTGGCTGTAGAAAGAATCATGATCATGTATGTAGTTTAATGTGCTGTGTATTAATGATATTCAGATTGCCAGGTAAATTGTTAAAATATACAGTATTGGTGATTCCAAGATCTATTTTTAAAAATGGATATTTCCAACAGGTTAAGTTTGAGAAACTGGAAAATGAGCTGAAAGAGGTCAATAGTAATGCAGAGGCACTGAAGCGAAACTATTTGGAACTGACGGAGTTAAAGCACATCCTGAAGAAAACCCAGGTGTTCTTTGACGAGGTATGGAATTCGTTATTTACAGTAGTTAATTTGTGAGGTTTGGTATTTGTCACCACCTCCCACCACCACATCCAATACCCTGTTTCCAACTTTCATGAGGTAGTGGTATCTGCTTGGAAGAAATAGTGTAAATAGAGATAAAAAGTGCACCAGATAGATTTGCCATACCTTCCACACTACATGCTGCTGTATCATGTAGAACTAGCCCAATCACCCTCCAGCAATACATCAACAGCAGCAGCACCACCACTGCTTCATACTACCAGAAATAAAGTGCTTCTCTCGAGTTTTCATTTAAAAACTTGTCAAAGTTTTCACTTTTAACAAACTAAATTTGTTTACTCTTAATTTCCTCTGATATCTTGCATGCCCTTAGGCATGCAAGGTTTCTGTCTTCTATCTACCTTCTATCCTTTATTGGATAGAATTTCTAGGGCTATCACATTTTATCCATATTTCAAACACCACTCTTTTTCTATCACCAACTGTACTCATACCCACATTCAAAATCACGAGTCTTCGTTTGTATATGGGAAAACATTCAACTAATCTATATACTGTGTTCCTATCATTATCAGCTAGAATAGGGTCCTGGTAGTTGTTCATTCTTGATACACGATTGGGAATGCTGGGTTCAAATACTGGGCGGGACAGAAATAGCTGGGTGTGGTTTCCCTTTGCCTAATGCCCATGTTTATCTAGCAATAAATAAGTACCCAGGAGTTAGTCAGCTTGTTAATTTGCCTATGTTCTACTTCCTGCAGAGATGCTCATGTCGGCATTTAATTACAAAAGTTTCCTATTTCATATATGCTCAGTACCCTAAAGATACGTTCTGCAGTCATCTTGCGTTTCTCTAAATTGGTAAATTTTATTCAGGTTATGCCTATTGTTTATGCAGTAATATGCTTTGTTGATTTGCTGCTTAGCTGCTTAACTGCAAATATCAAACCCCATGCAGTACTGTATTAGAGTAATTTTATTTTAACCTAACTGGCTTTCTTCACCAATGGGAAATCATAGTACAAGGGAAGTCAAAGGTAGCAAAAGAGATTAGAGGGAAGAGTTAAGAGGAATTATCAAGTCTGAAGACAATTAGAACGGGCTACAAAAGCCTTTGCAGAAGCTACCAGAATAGCAGCAGTAGGGGAGGTAATTATATCACTAAAGTCAGCTTTTAAGAACAAAGCTGGTAGGAAAATCCAACAGGCAGGAAGTGGAGAGAGAATCATTTACAAGCTGCTAGAGCCAACAGGTGAGACAAGACATGATAAGACAAGGATGACTGAAGTGAGCTAGCCTGCATCCTCCAAAGTTGGGGCAAATAATGCAGTTTGGGAAGTTGATAATTTTGTAGGATTGCACAGTTCCAGGGAAAAAACTCCATGACCAATGAATGGCATCTTTAAAACCAGCACCCCAGTGAATTACATACTGATATATGCTCCTAGGCCAGGATGTGTCAAAGGAAGAAAGAAAGGAAGCAAATAAAATTAAAGAATTAAGACTAGATGGAAAAAGAAAGGGTTGAAAGTAATAAAAGGAAGCAGGAGAGCTGAGTCAGGCAGAAGAGCTCCCACAACAGTTACGAACTCTGGACAGTACACACAGCAAGATGTCCCTTGGTGACATTGGGTCATGCATATTCTTGTCAAATGTCCCGACTTCCAGGATGTGTGTGCGTCTTGCTTCCTAGATGTCCCTCGCGGTCACCTGTCCCTCAATAGTATCCTTTGTAAATCAGATGCCTTTGATGTTCGCCTTATGTGTTTTTGTTCTCGTATTGGCATCCTTAGTGATATTTGGCGCCTTTTGAATATCCTGCACTTCTGACAGTGCTACATAAACTCCCTGGAGTCATAGATGCACCTGGCTTGGTGCCTTTTGATAATTTCTTTCTTATTGACATTGGGAAATGCAGCTACAGCTTGAACACCTCCCCGCTCTCATTTGCCCAAAGTCAAATGGCACTCGCATTATCCAGTCAAGGACAGTCACCCAGTAACAGTGGTATGAGGGTTACTGCTGTACATCCACTAATACAGACAGAATTTAAAATAAGGCAATAAAGCTGCAAGAATTAATACTACAATGAGTTCAAATTAATTCTATAGCAGAGATGAATGTAACTAATGCATCAGGGAACATGATCTTCCTAAGTGGATTCTAGATAACCAGGAAAAAAAAGAATGACCATGGGGAAAGAATTGGTGGGTATGTTATACTGGAGTTTTGAGGAAATTGCAGTGGTAGACAACCCAGTGGACTGCATAATGAGAATAACAACAGTGGAGAACAGTGATTGATTGCATAATAACAACAGTGGAGCAGTGGAGAACAAAAAATTGCAGTCATAAAACCCCCCTGCCCCAAACAGTTTCGCTCTGGCCAAGGGAAGACGTCAACGTAAGCAATGAAAACTGCCTACAAATCATGTATGAGGCAGCCACTGGTCAAAGAAATGTAGGCTTAGCACCTAATGCTTGGAGATTTTAATGGTCAAAATAAGTTGGAAATGTTTACATTCTCTTTGCCTATGTTGACCTGGTAGTAAATAAGTAAAATGGAATTAATAGATTGCTGTGGGTTGCTTCCTGGAGGATGATCAGTTGTTTGCTAGGATAGAGGGACATCGACAAGTCTAAGTCTTCCTGTCTCATCTTGAAAATCCGCATAGATTGTCTGTAGTTGAAAATCCGCATAGATTGTCTGTAGTTGAAAATCTGCATAGATATATTGAGTGGTATTTGTTATATGATTGAATGTATTGCAGGCGATGAGTCACAATAGCGTGGCTAAAGTAATTTGACCAGACCACACACTAGGTGAAGGGACGACGACGTTTTGGTCCGTCCTGGACCATTCTCAATCGATTTGAGAATGGTCCAGGACGGACCGAAACGTCGTCGTCCCTTCACCTTCTAGTGTGTGGTCTGATCAATTTGAATGTATTGTTACTATATTCAGTACTGTACTCCTATTTTTATTCTTGCCTGATGCCTTCACACCCCATGAAAGTGGAAAACAGGGTATATACAGTATAATCAGTGTGTGTGTGTGTGTGTGGCAAATTATAATTCCAATTTTCTTTCAGGTAATTAATTTTACTTTGTTTCCAGAGTTTAATATTTAGAAGCTACTCTAATTTTCCTTTTTAATTAATTTCTGAAAATGTATTCATTAATAGTAATTTCAGTATATTTTGCTCTATAAATTTTGTATTGCTATAAATAGGCAATTGGCTAATGCTTTACAAAAATACTGCTGCAGTATAAATATACAGTATTGTGTATTTATGTAAATGTACTAGTGTTAATTCTATATGAACTAGTAGTGTATATAATGTACAGTAAATAATAAGGATGTATGGGTTTAATGTGTAATATATAATTGAATGAATGACAATGAATGCAGAAAGAATTGGGTAAATGTTTACCTTCCAGGTAAGGGACTACTTCCGACAGTGAGCATGTTGACCCAAGCAGCCATCATCAGGTCCAGAAAAATAGGGGTTACGTCACGGGTCAAATAGGATATTCAGACACGTCATTAAATTTTGCTAAACACACAAGCTAACTAACTTTTAATGGAATGAGCCAAAATCCCACAAGTGTGTATTTTTGTAATGCATAGTACATCTAAATTCACTTTTGATCATGTGTCGATGATGTGTAGAATGTACGTCTCAAGAATAAAGCTTTAACAAAAATTTATAATCTTGCTAATCATTTGCACAGTTTGATGCTGCTGAATTATCTTCAATGCACAGTGTTTATTACTTCAAAAATGTGTAAATCAATTATGATCACTATCAAGGGAAGGAAGCACTATAAAATACAGTCATACTGTAGATATGGTATTTTGAGTATTTAATTTTATAAAAACTAGTGTGAAAATCATACATTAATCAGAAATGAATAACAATTGAATCGCATGACGTTTGGATGAACTGGTGTGGTGATTTCACTATAGTTCTTATTTTTCATTTAATTTAGATGACACTGATGATGGATGAATTTGCATCATATATAAAGGGAATGTTGATAACTTAGATTTTATCATCATTTGCTGGCCAGCTGCACCTGTACAATTAGTTGTACCATCTTTATTGGCATTAAGCCATACAAAATATTCTATCATAGTTAGAAATATAATACAGTAAATAATTGGTTTTCTAATGCCAGGAGCAATAAATAACAGGAGATTTGTATCATATAAAGTCGTCTCCGTGGTGTAGTGGTTAAGACACTCGCCTGGCGGTTCGCGAGCGCTTTGTCCTGGATTTGTATCCTGGCTGGGGAGGATTGACTGGGTGCCAATCCTTAATTGTAGCCTCTGTTTACCCATCAGTAAAATGGGTACCTGGTTATTAAACGATTTGGCAAGTCATATTCTGGGGTATATTAGGATTAAAGACCTGCCCGTAACGTTACGTGTGCTAGTGGCTGTACAAGAATGTAACAACTCTTGTATATATAAATAAATAAATAATAAAAAATAAAGGGAGTGTTGGAGGCTGCTGTACACATGACTGTAAAATGTTATCAACTAGATGATGTGTTCCTAATTCTCTGAACTTGAGTTGGTTTCTTTAGCTATCTCACTATAAAGTTAAATATGGGGGATATAGAATGTGTTTTTGCGAGAATGACATGTAAATGTTTCATAAATAGTGTCAATGATTTTTGGCAAGTTTTTGAGGACTTAACTGGTTGGCTAAAAGAATGGTGGCCATCCTGCATTGCCCAGCCACTCTCTCTGCCTCTCCATTGTTTTTACGTAATCATCCTACTCGCACAGTTTTAACATAATTACAAAAATAGTTTTCTAATGCCAGGAGCAGTATATAATAGCACATTTGCATCGTGCTTAATAGGTGAGGAAGTGTGTGGTGGCAATCACACCTTCAGGAAAGTGAAAGATTTCAGAAACAGAATGACTATTAGCATAAGAATTGATTAAGAAAACTTGGGAAAAGTTGAAAGTTGAACAGTGCTGGTGTGAAGAGCTTCCTGAAGCTACCTCATGGGTACCAGTTGGTCTGGATAATCAGGGTTGCATCTTTGACTGCGCCAAAAAAACAAATGCGTACGGCATTTTGGCCTGTCAATAACGTATTTGTTAACTTTAATGTTTGGTTAAGGTAGGTTATTTAATAAGGTGTCTGAACATGCTATCCAGCTTTTGACTTAAGCATAGATTTTCCCTGAACCTGATGTTGTATGCTGTCTTACACATGTGCTCATTCTGTCTGAAGGACACAAATGTTTAAAACTGTTTCTACTTTATGATCTGCTTCATAAAATAGCCAGTGGTTTGTTGTATTTGTGCATGTGTATATGTATGTACGATTCTGTTTCATAATAGCCAGAACTACACTTCTAGGTCTAGTTAGCAAGGGCCATTTTGCTTAACAGTGGTTTTTTTGTATACTCTTATTTTCAAATATCTTGAAATCTATAATTCTTGAAAATTTACCTAACCTAAACTCTGGTCATCTGAATTTGTCTGGATATGGTGAAGTTTTGCTATAAAAATTATCCGTATGCAATTTTGGCTGGATAACTCAAATATTTGGTTCAACAGGCTTCGGATAACTGAGCTCATACAGTATTATACAAACACTTGTTTTTGCATCTGTTTTCTAGAGAATTCATTTGTGAACATTTTAACACCAAATTTATAGCTATATCCCAACAGATATATGGAAAACGTAAGATAATGGTAAAGAAATTTCACATCGCTAGGTGCCCCCATTAGCAGCCTGGGGCATCCAGAATGTTTACCATTAGGAACGTGCAGAGGCCGGAGGGCCAGTGTTAAAATTGATTAATGTGCAGATGAAAAAAAAGCATTGGCTATTGGGCAAAATTGTATCTTGAATAGCAAGTCTAGTAGTGTGGTTCTGGCTATTATGAATGTGTAAATGCATAATTTATATATTGTGTATATATACTGTATACAGTACCATATATTTAGATAAATATCCAGCAGTTTCAAATGAGTGAAGAACAGTTGTAATTGATTTTATATTGTCTGTTGTATGCACAGAGTAGAATTGCCAATTTGAAGCAAGAAAATGCAAAATTTAGATGTTCCTGCTCAGTTCTTTGTTTCCTTAAATATTTTTTTAATTTGTGGAGTAGCCTAAGTGGTGTGAAAACAACTGAAATTAATTTGTCTTTACAGTATTTGTTAGTGACTTAAAGTAATTTGCATTCACTTAAGTAGATTTTTATGTGGTTCTAATTTTCCATTTATTAATGTGGTGCAAACTTGTCCTGTCTTAGAATTTTATACCAAGACTTTTGTGTCAATTGTAATATATTTATGGGCGTATTTATCTTTGCAGGATGACTTTATTATAAAACCATATTTGTTTAAGGCTTTAGTGAAATGTAGATTTTAGTGTGGACAATTACATTTTTGTCATTAGCATTAAACTAGCATTGTTGATGCTCTTCAACCATGTGATGGTGATGTAGGCCTCATGCTTTACATTTACAGTGTGACTTGTGTCCAGGTATAACCATAGATGTAGTACTCGCCTAGTTGTGCTTGCAGGGGTTGAGCTCTGGCTCTTTGGTCCCGCCTCTCAACCGTCAATATGCTCTTAGTTAAGCTTGGGTGAAGTTCTCATTACTTCCCCAAAAAGATTGTATGTTTAGTAACTTTAAGAATACATTTAAAAAATGGGAATGGTGGTGCCCATAATGTTTGTGTATTGTGCAGATATATTTTGGGCACCTTTTATAATTACCCCCTTGAGCCCTTTACAATACCCCCTTGAGCCCTTTACAATACATTAGTATCGTAAAGGGTTTAAGAGAAAAGACATAATCTCTTGTACATCTAGTACAGTACTGTACATAAATTGACTAGATTAGTTCTTAGATCGCATATATTATGCCTGGGATTGTTTATATTAGACCTAAGAGAAGTTACGTTGTATTTTTTTCCTTTTTTTTTTTATGTATATAATACTGTTCCTCTACTGTAGACACAGGAAAACAATCACTAACCCTCACAGTAGTACAAAACCTGGAATTTGTATTTGGTGCCACAGTCCAAGCAGTATTTTATCCGTTTGGGCTTGCAGTTTCTGTATTTATTGTACTAAAATTTTCTTAATATTGTAGAATTATTTAAATGTGTTGGAAGATTTACTCAAGTCTTATGTAATCCAGATATTTGCCTTTCAGATTACTAATTATTTTAAAATTCTATATATATAAAGAGGAAAACCTATTTGCTGGTATGTAACTTACTTTGCATTGGCCATAAATCTCTTGTGAACAGTGGTACTTTGTTCATGAATTGACGGATCGCTTGATGGGCATGTTGAGTCACTGTGGCGTCTGAGATCATTGCAGGCTATACAGTAATACAAAGTTAAGTTTGATAAGTGTATCTACAGTATTTAACGATCTCAATATAAATGAAGATAAAAAGTATATAATTAAAGAGGCATAAAGTATTAACTAAATATTGTATATGACTAATGTGTTGGCTAATTTAATTGTAAATTGTGCGTGTATTTGTGTACCTGAATACACACTTGCATTATGTTTGTGTGTTTTGTGAAGTACAGTATAACTAAATTCACTGATTAATTTTATTAACATTAACACCAATACAAAATACAAAAAAAAATTGATACAGTTCATTGTTATAATTGTGCCTTTAACTTATAATTGAAGATAATAAGTTTAACTTCATAAATCATAATTAGTTATGCTGCCAGGTACTCTACATGTAAATTTTTGACTGGGAGCAAACTTGGTTGTCTATCGCCACCTGTAACCACTACCAAGGGTTGGGGGGGGGGGGCCTTTCTTCTTTATTGCGCTCTCCTTTGGCTACACAGAGTAGCCGAAGCCTACTTGGTGGCTTGTCCATATCATCAACCTTTGTATCGCCCCGTGAATGTATACTGCAACCTCCAAAATCTTAACCTTTATTTTGTAACCTTAACCTTTTGGTTTTGTAAATGGAAAATGAGTGTTGTGTTCATCAATACCCCCAACATTCAATTGGTCTATCTGCAAATTATGGTTTGCATTAAAACATTAATTTAATAAACCTTACTCAAGTAATTTTTTCTTCAGTGATTTAGATAAATCTTTTTGTGTATTTTAGAATATAAACAAAATTATGAATGTAAGAATATAGGTAACAGCAAAAGGCCTTGTTGGCTCATGCAAGAAAGGACACCTTTTTAATTTTCACTCGAAACAATCCAGCAATCTTAGGCTGTCTCATGACCCTAAACAGCTCGATAAAAATAGAAGTGTGTGTTAATTTTTGCCAAGTCGACAGTGTTTATCCAGTTTTGTACCTAGTGCATGTTCTGAAAGACATTTCTATATCTTTTATTACCAAATCAGTGTTTTATCTCTGTTGATAGATTTACGAACAGAGGATGAGTATACCCTCTTAAGTTATTACGCAACGTTGAAGACGGTGGTGATCAAATGTAGTGGTTAACTTAGGAGGAGGGAGAAAGCACTACTGGAATGTGAAAGTGTTGTTTTGTTTTTGTATTTTATCACAGTTTTGCTGTCCAAATATTTCACTGCTTATTGCTGCAATGAATTTTAATATATTAGTCAAGTAATAAAATACCAGTAATACAATTTTTTCTAGTTTAACGAATTACTTTAGAGTGCTGTCACTAGCTTGTTTGATTTTCAGTTGTCCTTGGAATTTAGTTCCAGAGCATCAATTACAGAAGTCGTCTAGGGGCCTTGTGCGTTCTTAGTAAAAATAGTTTAAAATTTTATTCCTTTTAAAATTAATTTTTTTCTCGGCTAAATATTAGTAAAATACATCTGAAATTTATATTGCTTTTGGGATACTATTTTTATGAATAGTGTGTGGTGCATGCCTCTATTTTGAAGACCAGGTGGTAATGTTTTAATATGCATGTGGGGTAATGTTTTTGTAGAATTTCTTATTTAATATTTATTTTAGTAATCGTGAAATTGAGATATTAGGATTCCAGTACTGTGCATGTATTTCAATGATTGATGGCCTGGTATATAATGTTTTCAAATTTGATAATTAAAACTGTGTTCATGCTAATAAGGTAAATATTATACAAGTGTGTGAATAGTTTAAAATCTACCAGTAGTTAATAACAAGTAGTTTAATTTCCTGGTTTCAAATTGTGCAAATTTGGTGAACAAAAAATGTTTCATGAATTTGTTCATTGATTTTCTGTATATTCATTAGTTTGGATTGATTAATCGTGTTAGTTGACACTTTATGCATATACAGCACTCTCACTTTTACAAAGTGCTTTTAGTTCTGAGCTGATAAGTGCTCTACATTTGAACTGACTTTAAGAAATAAAATACAGAAAAACAGAACTCGTATTGTTTTGAAGCTTGTGATTTGCAACTTGATTGTTCATGTTCCGAGAATACAATCTGCCACGAACTGTACTCAGTAATGAGTAGAGCTTGTTATATTGACTTGGCCAATGTTAATTTTGTAGTGAAATAATTCTTGCATAATTCTTGCATAAATGCAGCAAATCTTTGAGAGTATTTAAAGCATAGTTCATATTTTTGTTTCAATACATTAGTGGAATGTTATCAATTGGTTGCCTCAAACTTTTGCACATAATTTAGCATGCATGTACTGTTTGGTTAAAACATTCAGTATAACACAGTACAGTACAGTACTTTATGCCGAGCAGTGGAATTGTGCAGAGATTTTAAGTTTGAGCAAATTTTGTTTACCTTTTATGCATTATTTTTTTATTTCTGTACGTGTTACATTTAGTGTCTACTGGTTATAAATTAAAAAATATTAATATGAGCAGCAGTGCAATTTTGTCGAAATCTTGTGGCCTGTTTTCTCACTCGAGCACTGACAATCACAAACACCACCACCACAGGCTATGTATCCCCCAAACCTTCCTTACGACCAAGAAGTGTATTTTGATGATGAGCGCGTAAATCTTCTGATGGATACGACGCTTCACCAACTCAGGCATATTGGGTAACTAGTGTGCTTCTGCTTCTGATTTGTTCTTTCCTAAATTTTTCTTCTAAATCTTCTGAAATCTCTCTCTCTTTTTTTTCGCTCTCTCTCGCTTCATATGGCAGTTGACACAATTTTTGCAAAATGAGTTGCACCCTGGCTCTTGGTCGATTTTATAGTTCAGAAGTTTTTTCAGATATGATTATCTTCGTAACAAGGTAAGGACATAATGTATTGAAACTATTTGTTACAAGACCTTGCTGACACTTTGCCAAACATGTAGCCAGAAATAAATCTTGTGCAAACTATGATCATATAAACTTTAATTTGTTTTAATTTTTGCATTATTTAATTGGGTATTTTTCTTCGTTTGATACAACACACTGAGCATTCATACAAAAATGTTACCATTTTAATCTACTGTATAAAGTTTGAGTGTCAGTGCTTAGCTCATTAGCTCCAGCTCAAAAGAATGGCATGCGTGTGTTTGCAACAGTTTTGTACTGTGTGTTAAGAGTACTATGGAATATAGGTACAGTATTATACTTACCATAAATTCTAGGTAACCATTTTGCAATATAGTTGGAGAAATTAATTTAGTGATACAAAAATCTAATTGAAGTATTAAACTCTTAATGGTGTTTCCCCGTTGAGTGTGATAGTGGGAGTAGGAGAGGGGTTGTGGTACGTGTGGTTACAAGAAATCTATACACATCCATCATTTTATGTATTCAGTCATCACAGTAAAAGTTTGAGGAAGTGTGGATTGTGAGTGGAAATTGCATTTGATGTGCTAAGAGACAAGGTTGAGAGGAAACAGTTTGATGGAGAGTGACTATATTCTTGTCCTGCATATATTTTGAGAAGCACTTCCAGTACACTTGTTAACAAAAAAAAATAAAAAAAAACAACATTCTGAGAGCTTGTGTCCTTCCATGTGATGAGAGTGGGGATGTGCACTGTAAGTAAAGGTTGGTATTAACACAGTACAAGCCTGTATAGTATTGGTCAATACTATGTCACTGTCATGCCTTGCCTTATGGTGGCCTCATTGGTACAGCAATTGTGTTGAAACTAACGGAGGGAGGCAGTGCCTTTATATGTCGTTAACTTTTTTGTTTTGGATATGGTTTTTAGTCTCAATGTTTTTAATTTGAGTGCTAGTTAGCCCCTTTGTTGGCAATCTGATTCTCTGGGTTCTAGAGATAGTGCTGTTTTGTCTGGCAAGAAGACAAACCAACCGTGGTCTTCCTGACATACTGTTGTACTTCAATTGCTATTAACCAGAACTCCTATTTGGGGAGGAGAGGAACTGAGCAAAACAATATTAGAGGTTACTTAAGAGGAATTGAGTGTGCATTTAATATAAATAGCTTGTACAGTAATTTTCAATCCATTTATTTTGTTTACCGAGAAAGATAAAATACTTGTATAGTACTGTACACACTTCTGCATACCGACACTTTTAAATGTATAAAAATAAATTGTAATGGAAAAGTATAAAACTGTTAATTATTTTGGTACTTTTGGTAGACTAAATTTTTATATTTAAACTGTCATTACAAGGTTTTGCAATGAAGACTTGCCAAAATTTACACCTACTTGAGCAATTTTTTCATTCTTTGAAACCAAAATTTGCTCTCTAAACCAATGAACTCTATTTTTTTTTATATATATTTCAGAAACACGGCTAGTGCCATCACATTCAGCCAACTTCCTCACTCCTTAGCCTTGATCACATTTCTACATCAGTTTAGCCTTTTTGCCCATGGTAACAACCTCTTCTTTCTCCTACCTAGTATAACCAGAGGACTTTTCCCTAAGAAACATAATTTACACGTACTGTACACGAGGAAGGAGGAGGGGGGTTACTGTGAAAAAGGGGGTAAAGTTTGAGCAAGAGTAGGGAACAAGTGAGCATACATATGCAAATAAATTTATCAGTACAGTGTAATAAATTAAGAAAACTGGCAAATTGTTTTTTTTAGCTAAACTGCCATTATTAGCACTGTTTGGAAAAGAAGCAAGGTTTTGCAATGAAGACAATGCATTATTACATTTTGTGTTTTTAATTGCACCACGTGACTAAGAATATTTTCGTTTAAAGATGTCATGAGGTAAGTGGAGTGCTGCCTGTTTTTTCCAACCTGATTTGTACACACCCTGGACTTATTTTCCATAATTCAGAGAGCAACATTCTGTATATCACCTTAGTGGGGGTTCTCTCTGTCTGCCTCACGTATTCATTTATATTTTTATGTAGTTCCACGACAAGGGTAGAGAGAAATTTTATTTAAATAATGCATGGGCTTTTCTACATTATTATTGTTTGAGGGCACAATAAGTTCTTTTCTTTAAACATTTTGGTGGTTTGCTAAAATACATTTTCAAAAGTGACACAAATGCTGTACCATTTTATAATGAATGAAAGTTAATTGGTAATTTTTTTTTGTCTGTTTTGAAATGATGTCCAACCATAATAAAGGTTTGTCAATGTGCTTTCTCCACAAACATGAGATGCTCTCATCAAGTCAGTCAAATATCAGAACAAAAGTTTTTAAAGCCCTTAATTTAATTACTTCGTATAATAGAGGACATGATCTTTCACGTAAATCAGTAAATGGCATTTTATAAGAAGTGTGGGTGATGGAGTTATGGACATTTGGTTGATAAATCAATTTATCATACTTTACTAATGCCAGTTTCACTTGATAAAAACTCAATATGTGCACTTGAGTCATAATTTGGGGGCCTGTTTTATTGTCTAAAGTGACCAATTCATTTCAAGCACTGAGTATGTAGAATGGTGTACAGTAATTTCCTGTTGGATACATAAAAAAAAATTAAATTATTGTTCTGGAGTAAAGCGAAAGGATAAAGTATTATGTGCATGAGGTGTCATGGCTACTGAAGCAATTTGGGGATAGTGATGCATTAATGTGTTAGTGGAACAACTGAATCAGATCGGCAAATGATGCATTCATGTGTGACCTGAATAAGTGTGTGTTAATGTTGAATATGTCACCTACTACACCTACTCGCCTAGGGGAGCCGGTCGGCCGAGCGGACAGCACGCTGGACTTGATCCTGTGGTCCTGGGTTCGATCTCAGGTGCCGGCGAGAAACAATGAGCAGAGTTTCTTTCACCCTATGCCCCTGTTACCTAGCAGTAAAATAGGTACCTGGGTGTTAGTCAGCTGTCACGGGCTGCTTCCTGGGGGGTGGAGGCCTGGTCGAGGACCGGGCCGCGGGGACACTAAAAAGCCCCGAAATCATCTCGAGATAACCTCTCAAGAAGATACTATGATTGGACATCTTTTCTCGCGTGTGTACACTTTATTTTTGCGTTTACGTATCAGTGATCTAGCTCTTCAAGCTTTGCCTCAGATTTTGTGTGTTATTACCTAAGTGTAATTACCTAAGTGTAGTTACAGGATGAGAGCTACGCTCGTGGTGTCCCGTCTTCCCAGCACTCTTTGTCATATAACGCTTTGAAACTACTGACGGTCTTGGCCTCCACCACCTTCTCACTTAACTTGTTCCAACCGTCTACCACTCTATTTGCGAAGGTGAATTTTCTTATATTTCTTCGGCATCTGTGTTTAGCTAGTTTAAATCTATGGCCTCTTGTTCTTGAAGTTCCAGGTCTCAGGAAGTCTTCCCTGTCGATTTTATCAATTCCTGTTACTATTTTGTACGTAGTGATCATATCACCTCTTTTTCTTCTGTCTTCTAGTTTTGGCATATTTAATGCTTCTAACCTCTCCTCGTAGCTCTTGCCCTTCAGTTCTGGGAGCCACTTAGTAGCATGTCTTTGCACCTTTTCCAGTTTGTTGATGTGCTTCTTAAGATATGGGCACCACACAACAGCTGCATATTCTAGCTTTGGCCTAACAAAAGTCATGAACAATTTCTTTAGTATATCGCCATCCATGTATTTAAATGCAATTCTGAAGTTAGAAAGCATTGCATAGGCTCCTTGCACAATATTCTTAATGTGGTCCTCAGGTGATAGTTTTCTATCTAGAACCACTCCTAGATCTCTTTCTTTATCAGAATTCTTTAAAGATTTCTCACATAATATATAGGTTGTGTGGGGTCTATGTTCTCCTATTCCACATTCCATAACATGACATTTATTAACATTAAATTCCATTTGCCAAGTGGTGCTCCATATACTTATTTTGTCCAGGTCTTCTTGAAGGGCATGACAATCATCTAAATTTCTTATCCTTCCTATTATCTTAGCATCATCAGCAAACATGTTCATATAATTCTGTATACCAACTGGTAGATCATTTATGTACACAATAAACATCACTGGTGCAAGAACTGAACCCTGTGGTACTCCACTTGTGACATTTCTCCATTCCGATACATTGCCTCTGATTACTGCCCTCATTTTTCTATCAGTCAGAAAATTTTTCATCCATGATAGAAGCTTACCTGTCACCCCTCCAATATTTTCCAGTTTCCAGAACAACCTCTTATGTGGAACTCTGTCGAAAGCCTTTTTTAGGTCCAGATAGATGCAGTCAACCCAACCATCTCTTTCCTGTAATATCTCTGTGGCTCGATCATAGAAACTGAGTAAATTCGATACACAGGATCTTCCAGATCGAAAACCATACTGTCTGTCTGATATTATATCATTTCTCTCTAGGTGTTCTACCCATTTAGTTTTGATTAGTTTTTCCAATACTTTCACTATTACACTTGTCAATGATACAGGTCTATAATTGAGGGGGTCTTCCCTGCTGCCACTTTTGTAGATTGGAACTATGTTAGCCTGTTTCCACCCGTCTGCTATGATTCCTGTACACAGGGATGCCTGAAAGATCAGGTGAAGTGGAATGCTGAGCTCAGATGCACATTCTCTCAGAACCCATGGTGAAACGCCATCTGGGCCAGCTGCTTTGTTCTTACCGAGCTCCTTGAGCATTTTTTCCACTTCGTCTCTAGACACCTCTATGTGTTCTATGTTGTTCTCTGGAATTCTTATTGTATCTGGTTCCCTAAAGATTTCATTTTGTACAAACACACTTTGGAACTTTTCGTTTAGTGTTTCACACATTTCCTTTTCATCTTCCGTGAATCTATTTCCCATTTTCAACCTCTGAATATTATCCTTTACCTGAAATTTGTTGTTTATGAATTTATAGAATAGACCTGGTTCTGTTTTACATTTGTCCGCAATCCCTTTTTCAAAATTTCTTTCTGCCTCTCTCCTCACTGCCGTGTAGTTGTTTCTCGCATCTTTGTATCGCTGGTATGTTTGGGGGTTCGGCCTCTTCCTGTATTGATTCCATTTTTGTGTCTTTCGGTCTCTAGCCCTCTCGCAATTTCTATTGAACCAATCCTGTTTCCTAGTTCTGCATCTCTGTTTTGGTATAAATTTTTTTGTGCCTTTATCATATATTTCACAAAACTTGCCATACATCTCATTCACTTCCTTGCCTAGCATCAAGTCTGTCCAATTATACTCACTAAAAAAATTTCTAAGGTCACCATAATGTCCTCTCCTGAAGTCTGGTTTTTCAACTGCTTCAACCTCCTTATTTTCTTCCAGCTTATAACGCATTGCATACTTTATTCCCAAAAAGACATGGTCACTTTTACCCAAGGGAGGAAGGTACTGAATGTCAAATATCTCTTCCTCCTTCCTGGTAAATATCAAATCTAGCATGGAGGGAACGTCCCCTTCCCTCATCCTCGTAGCTTGTTTAACATGTTGATACAAGAATGTTTCCAGGATGAGGTCTACAAATTTACAGGTCCAAAAATCTTCTGTTTTAGCTTCATATGCTTCCCAGTCTATGGATTTCAAGTTGAAGTCACCGACTATCAACAGTCGTGATCTATCGTTATCCGCTCTCGCTATAATCTCTCTCATTATTGTTATAAGACCTTCACGTTTACTATCTAGCTCCTCCTTTGACCATGTGCTGCTTGGCGGTGGACTATATGCATTTATCATCATTAGTTTATCATCCTCATAGCAGATCTCTAGTGCTATTATGTCAACTTCTTGTGGATTGGCAGTCATTATTTCCTTCACCTTTAGGTGTTCTTTTACCAGCACAGCAACGCCACCGCCTTTCCTAATTTTTCTGTCCCGTCTCCAAATTGAGTAGCCCCTTGGGAATATGACCTCATTTAAAATTACATCTTCAAGTTTTGTCTCCGTGAGTGCAACAATGTCTGGTGTCTGCAGCTGTATTACATCACTTAACTCCAGTATCTTCGATCTCACTCCATCTATGTTGGTGTATGCAATCTTCAGGAACTTGTTCCCCCTCTCCTTATTCTTCACTCCCCCTCTCTCTATTGATTTTGTTGGTTTGCCTTTATGTACCACTTTACTGGTTTGCCTACCCCTATCACTTTGTAGAAAAAAGAATTTATTTCTTCTTCATTCCTGCTCTCATTTAAATGTTTTGCCTCGGCGAGGTTCAGTTTCAGCTTCTCTCTATCTTCTTTTGAAAGATCTCGTCTTAACGACCACCCTTTCCCATCCTCATCCCTTTGCAATTTTCTAGCATTCCTTAGTACTTCTTCCATCTGTTTGGCACCGTTTAGGGTGATCCTCTGATAGGGTGATAGGGTGATAGGGTGGTGTGTGTGTGTGTGTGTGTGTGTGTGTGTGTGTGTGTGTGTGTATTATATGAACAATGTATATACGGTGCATTAAAATTTCTTATTACAGACTGGTATTGTCTGTTTTATTGGACAGACAGAATACTTGAAGCTGTGGTTGGAGGTGGCTTCTACTTTCATTGCATTCCTCTAATTAACTACCTCACTGTGTACAAGTGTTTTCTTGCTGCTTTCTGTTTAGCTTCATTTCCAAACAACACCAATGCTTTGCTCTATTTTCCTCAATTTGACAGGCTGTCCCTTGTTCACGTTCCGTGTTCCCACAGTATTTTGTACATAGGGACTACTATCTTAGTTGTTCCTCCATAAGTGGAACAATGATTCTATAACCTGTCTTCATAATGTTGATATCTTAGAATGGGCACCCACCTTATTTATGTACCTATGAGCTTCTTCAATCTTGTGTGTGTTTCTTACTGGGTGCAATTTCCAATTCTAGAATTGTTGTGATCTAGGCTATGTAAATTGTCCTGAATAAAAGTCTAGGTTTATGTTTTTGAATGCCATTTATATGTTTAGCAGTTGTCTCCATATACTGTTGCTTATCTATTTTCATCCACTTCATGTCAGTTCTGGAATTACGTTTAAGCCCAAGTTCGCTACAAGATCCTTAGCAGTGGCCTACTAAATGCTAGAGAAGCTAACATTATCAGCCTTTGCTGATATCATCTAATTCCATTGCTTTTATTATCTTATACCTTTAGATGTGTTTTTGCTTTATGTGGCAACAGTTCTGTTCTGATGTCACACTTCCCAAAGTATCCATGCCAATTGTTTTGTGTACCTCCTGGAAGATATCGAGATTTTTGTCATTGTTGACCAGACCACACACTAGAAATTGAAGGGACGACGACGTTTCGGTCCGTCCTGGACCATTCTCAAGTCGATTGTGAATGGTCACAATCGACTTGAGAATGGTCCAGGACGGACCGAAACGTCGTCGTCCCTTCAATTTCTAGTGTGTGGTCTGGTCAACATACTTCAGCCACGTTATTGTGACTCATCGCCTGCTTTTGTCATTGTTGCTATTTTTGTGAAGACGATCCCTTTTCTATGATGGATCGCATGATCGCTTACTATTATTTTCCTCTGTTGTAATCAACAGCTTTGCCTTGTCCATGTTTTTATGACTGTCATTGTCAAATGACAAGTGTATTCATTTCTGGTTCAGTCATTTCTGGCTCTTTAAGGCTCCACTGTTAACCTCTTGTGCTTTAGTTGTCAGTACTTTTTCCACACATTTTGGTTCTGTTTTTCATCTCTGGTCTGATTTGAATATCGTATTAACTTTACATGTCTTGTTGACATCTATCCAAAGTGGAATGAACTGGTCCATGGTACTTGCACATTTCCAGGTACACAGCATGAGTTCCATTATGGCAGCCGTCTCTGTTGCACAATGGTAAAACACTTGCCCAGCGCTTTGGCCTGTTTTTGTATCCTGGCCAGGGAGGATTGACTGGGTGCCAATCCTTAACTGCAGCCTCTGTTCACGCAGCAGTGAACAGTTGTTAACGATTTGGTGGGTCATATTCCTGGGATAAATTAGGATTATGGATCTGCCCAAAATGCGATGTGTGCTAGTGGCTTTTCAAGAATGTAAGAAATGTTGTATTATCTCATTTATTTGTATCCAGGTCATTCTCCCATTGGACATTGTGATAAGTTCTTGCTGTAGATCCCTTATCTGCAGTCGTGCACATTCCTCAATCTGTTGTTTGTTTAGAACTCCTTCCATCACTGTGTTTGAAAGTATAGTAATTTAAGAAGACTAAATCACACACCAAAGGATATGATGTTTTGGTCCGTCCTGGACCATTATCAAGTCGATTGTGATATAATTTAATTGTGATGTACAGTAATTTAACATAATGCAGTCGCCACTGGTGTCTTATGAGCATCTAATATTTTATCTTCTCGATGTTTGCCACATTTTGGTTTAAAATTGGGTTTAGTGATTCTGGCAAGTCCACTCTTCTTGCTGGTTGTGTGATAGATTGCCTCAAGAAGCGATTGTTCACTGACCCAATTTTGCTTTCCTTGTGTCGTCATCCTTGTGTAGTTTATTTCCTTCTTAGTTGTTTTCCCTTGTGATTAATATAGTACTGTACTTGTGGATTTCAAGTTTTTCCCTTACTCTCATTGCAAACGGAGCTGCCTTTTATACTATACTGTGTGTTCATTCAGTTTTCCTGTATTTTGTAATATTCTTCCCTGAACTTTTGCTATTTTTTGAGTGGGTTGTAGATGACCACTATCATTATTTGTCATGAATGCTGCCATGTCTAATGTGTAGTCCTATGGGTTACCTTTGAAAGTCCAGTGTAGCTCTTACAGCAGAGCTACACTATTTTAAACAAATTCTTCCCTACTGATGGTACAGTACTTGGTACTGTATTCTTAGTAATATTGTGTTTCCTTTTAAACATCAGTTTCATTTGTTATTGTGTTAAGAGCATAAGTCTGCCACTTTTTATTGTAGTTCTTGGCAAACTTTCATACTAATTGACTTCACTGGGTGCCTTTAGTGTCATGTCAGAGGTCAGGTAAGAATGATTGAGTGGTGTATATCGTGTGTACTGTAAAGGATTAAAGTTATTGAAGTACTGTATATGAAATCTGTTGCATGCTGATGTTAGCGCTTCTAGTAGCGAGAGATTGCAGTATGTAGACTAGTCGGAAATTGTTGCCAGGAAATACTGTTAATATATGTGAACAGAAAGGGTATGGTGAAAATGGAGAGAAGGAACTTGTTTGAAGTAAATGTGAAGGGATATATTGTACTAGAGAAAGATGATCAGTTTAAATACCTGGGATGTGTGCTGAGAGGAATTTGTAAAATAGAATTAGAGCAGTGTGTGTTAAGTAAGGAAAGTTGACCAAACCACACACTGGAAAGTGAAGGGACGACGGTGTTTCGATTCGTCCTGGACCATTCTCATTGTCGATTGACAATCGACTTGAGAGTGGTCCAGGACGGATCGAAACTTCGTCGTCCCTTCACTTTCTAGTGTGGTTTGGTCAACATATTTCAGCCACGTTATTGTGACTAATCGTCTGCAAGTAAGGAAAGTGGCTGGTGTGATGAATGACTTGGTAAGAAAATGTAGGTAATAATAGATTCAGCCAGAGAACTCTGTGAATAAGTTGTATACTGATCCTTACTGTCAACTTAGCGATGATAGTGTGGTATGAATGTGAAAAGTCTGAAGTGAGAGCATTAGGTATGGTTGATCTGAGGAGGATGTAGGAGACTAGGATATGGAATGAAGATGACAGAAAATTGGGGTTTGAAAAGCTTTAACTGCAACATTGAAGATTGTAACAATATAGTTTTAGCATTGTGAACATGGGTAAAATGATAGAATGGTGAATTGAAAATGTTTGGGAATTTGAAAGGGGGGAGAGGGAGGCCTGAAAGAAGGTGGGGGTAGACATGTAGAGGGAGTGTAATCACCCAATTGCGCCAGAGTTGAGCTTTAGTTGTTTGGTCCTGCCTGTCAATTTCAAGCAACTGGTTTATAGAATAAGAACCTCATTTGGATACTTCATTTCCACCTGTTTCCTTAGTCATGTACCACCCTTTCTAAATACTGCAGTTTGGCCTTGTCTCTTACCATAAGATTTTTGCACGTGGACTGCTATGTCTTTCATGTTCTTTTTTCTTCGTGATATGAGGTTTAATTTGTTTAGTCCTTCCCTGTAACATAATGTCTTGTCTGGTCTTATTTGTCACACATGGTATTCCTAATAGGAATTCTATCTTGTATTTTTCCCTTCAGTATACAAGCCTTCAGTATACAATACCTCCCTAAGCAGGTCATTCCTGATTCCAGCAGATACTCAAGTACTTTATTAGTTCACCGTACACTGTGCACTCGTGAGTGTGAATAACACGAAATGGTAAGGGTGAGGCCTGGGTGGAAACAGTTTGAGTTCAGAGTAAATTGGGGAAGGGATACTTAATAGAATAAGAAAGTGTGTGTGATAGTGACAGGAGAAACAGAAGAAATATGAAGCTGAAATATAGGGTAAGGGGGGAAGTTGGTGTAAACATTGCATGAAGCACTCTTTTAATTAAAGTGATCAGCTTCAGTTATATAGGGTGAGTTTATTTGCCCCCTCCCCCTTTTCCTGGAGTTGTTGTTAAAGCTCTCTATAGCTGTAGACGTGCCGGTCAGCTTCATCCATGCGCGGATGTTGTGTGAGTATTATTTCTGTTGCTAAGAACATTTGCGACTTCTCCATTACAAAGGCTGCTCTAAGTTTAGTCATATTTGTGGAATGTAGAATCTTCTTTAAAGTTATTTCTTTGTACTTTTAAATGCATGGCACTTTGTCATAAATCAACACACTTGTACTATTGTCTAAATTTTGAGTAAGAATTACCTCAAAATTGGGAAAGTATAGAATGTAAAACTTTATTATGGAAAACTTAGCCATATTTGTCTAGCTTTTCCAGCAATATATTTTTTTGTTACTAGTTCAAATACAGTAGTGCATTATTGCCTTTCATAAAACATCCAAGGAGATGGAGAAGCAGCCAATAACTTGCATGCTTCACAACTATAGCACGTTTCTTCCTGCCCCCCTCTTTCTCTCTTCTATCTCTCTTGCGCGCGACCTCTATTTGCTTATGTTATCTGTAAACCTTCGTGTAAACTTCCCTTTCCTCACACAGACTCGCCATCTTTATCTGCATTGCAGGTCAAGGGTAGGATGAAGCAGAACGTGGTATAGCCAGCTCAGCTGTTAGTGGGATTTTGGATAGTGAGTTTTGGACAATTTCGTAGGTAAAAACAGGACAAGTTTGCACCCTTACTTGGATATTAAATATATACTGTATACCAGAAAAAAAGCCCATGATGCTTGTCACTTTTTATTTAGATCATGTAATTAATGACTACAATAATACAAGGTTGTTGTTTTCCCCTCAATCTTGGCTCACTCTACCCTTGTCGGAACACCTCTGGACACTAATGGGCCTTCATTTGCGGCTGGTCGTTTGACCCCCATCGAATGATCGTAATTGATTGTTCAGCGAGAGGGTAGTCTGGAGTCTGGCGGGCAAACGAGTCTTACTCAAAACTTGCTTCCTGAAGACTCTAAAGGCCCAATCCAACTTGGGTATGTATGCGTTTTACTTTTATAAATGCTGTACTGTGTGTGTGTGTGTGTGTGTAATTATTTGTTGATGCATAATCTTCAGCTTTGATGATAGGTCTACGAATCTCTAGTAATGTATCATTTGCTTGTTAGAAAGTTATGTAATAAGCATGGTTTCCTTCCTTTTGTAGTTATATACTGTATATATAATACTATTTTAATTTAATTAAGCCCACATCATTATATCCAAGTTGAGAGTATAGTTTATTACAGTATATATACCTATCAAACTATAATATTTTTATACATCTCTCTCTGTTGTCTGTCAGTCTTTGTATGTTTTTTTCAATGTTAACATAGAGTATCATTCTGCTAAGGCATTTCTTTAACATAGGATATATTTGTAGTTTTTATGCACCTTTATTAAGTACAGTACTGTATGTGTTGGCACATTTAATTTTTCTCTTCTCTGTACTGAGATATTTTTACCCATAAAAAGTGGGTAACAGATTAATAATAATTACGAAGTTTATATTAGCAGTTAACATAAGCTACAATGTGTTATGTACTTAAAATGGAATTACAGAATGTCTTAAATGGTGTGCATATGCATAGGCATTATTTATTTTATATTTTTTGTAGTGTATTGGACAGTGTTTTTAGTGTTGCTCGGTTTGTTATGTAATAAAATATCGGGTGATGGACATACTTTACAAGGCATCTTAATATCTAAATGCTCTTGAAAAATTCAGGTATACAAATGCTTCACATTGTCATTTACGAAGTATGGTTAAATTTTCATCAAAATGATTTTGGTATAGGAATAATTAAAGTGGAGAAAAATGCTTAGAATAATTAACATTCTTTTGAGGTTTAGTATGTAGTGATAACACCTGCACCGATGGCAGCAGTATTAATATAAAGTTCAAAATGGGTTTATGTTTCCTATTTATTGAGACATGCAAATTTTTGTCCTAATGTTCTGAAGGTCACATGTCACTTCTACACAGATTTGTGGCTGGAGTTATCCTTAGAGAAAGAATCCCTGCATTTGAGAGAATGCTGTGGCGTGCTTGTCGGGGAAATGTTTTTCTTCGTCAAGCTGAAATTGACGATCCTTTGGAGGATCCAGCTTCCGTAAGTAGAGCATAAATTACTAATGTTATACATCACTGTACTATACAGTATTATGAGAGAAAATTTGAGATTATTCTTGTTTAGAATTTTGGGGATTACTTTTCTGACTCCCTAAAATAAAGATCTAACCACTAACATAACAGCAAACTTAGATGTCTATGGTGACAGTAGTTATATCCAGTGGCCGCTACAAAACTGTTTTTCTATGTATGGTAGGCGACTGTATCTATTGTGTTCCCTAGGTACTCACCTAGTTGTACTCGCCTAGTTGTGTTTGCGGGGGTTGAGCTCTGGCTCTTTGGTCCCGCCTCTCAACCGTCAATCAACAGGTGTAAAGATTCCTGAGCCTATCGGGCTCTGTCATATCTACACTTGAAACTGTGTATGGAGTCAGCCTCCACCACATCACCCCCTATGGTGGCTCAGTTTCAGTGTGACCCAGCAGGAATGGTGCTGCTTTCATTTACCTGTTGGATGAAAATTACCACTTGGTAAATTACCACTATTCTTGATACAGTAATAAGAATACAGTACAGTACTGTATATATAATGCAGCTAGCACTGATATGGTTATAAATTATTTTAGCCTATCCTTTAAATCTTGTATCTTGCCACATGAATTATATTATAAACAATGATAAGATTGGTAATTCTTTATTGATATGAATTTGCGTAAAACCATAGTAAAAGTATTACAAATGGAAAGAAAATATAATACAGTATATTCAGTGAGCAGTTATGACTTCATGCGAAACGTGTGGGGCTAGGACAAACTCTGTTAACTGGTTACGAGATTATTACACTCGCCAGAACTGCATAGTGGATTGTAATGGTGAATGAAAATGTAGCTAGTTACACGCAATGTATGTACAGTATAATAACAGCAATTTTTTTTTTCATAGAATATAATATGGTGTGCATGTTAGTGACACGAATATATTTGAGCAGTCCCATGTTTCACGCACTTTATTATACAGTATATATTCTCAAATGACACTATTCAATAATATTACTGTACAGCAAAAAATCAGAGAGAAAAATTCAGATATTGAAATACGTAGAAATTTCTTCATGTCAACACCCTCCCTATGCAGACCACTACGGAGTGATGGCTCCATGAACGCTCATGAATTGTGACATCATCTGACAATTTTCTTGCTTCTTCATGGCTAAAGTAAGCCACAGTTTTTTTTCACCATGATTAGGAAATGCATTTTAACAATATTAGAAGGGACAAAAATTTGTTGGAATTGTTTTTCCTTGTGCCCCAGGGTGTCGGCTATAAACAGAGATGCAGTGCAGGGGTTAACTCTGGGCAAAACTTTTAACTTGATTTTAGGTCAAAAGAGTATCACAACATCTAATCCTTGGAAACCTTTGGTGATTGCCTTCCCAACTGTTAATGCTTAACAGCACTTTAACCCTCCTGGCCAAGCTTATTGTAGCCTTCCTAAGACTTTCTACTAGTTCAGCTTCATGTTGCCGAATTTGGTGTTGTTCCCTGGTGTACTGTTAATCACTCAATTCCTGTATGCACTGTACATGCTAATTGGATTTTGGAAAAATGTTTTATTTTACTGATGCACGTGTCAATTAAATGTGGTGTAATGATATCTTGCTTTTACAGGGAGAGCAGGTCTACAAGTCTGTGTTCATCATCTTTTTCCAAGGTGATCATCTGAAAATGCGTGTCAAGAAGATCTGTGAAGGTTTCAGAGCCACCATGTACCCATGTCCCGAGGCTCCAGCTGACAGACGTGAAATGGCCATGGGAGTCAAAACGCGTCTAGATGATCTCAATACTGTAAGTAACTTGAATAAAAATGAAATGGGTATGGAAAATTGAGTAATATAGGTAAAGATGTTAATTAGATTATCATATGGGGAAACATTCATAGCGGCACCCCCATCATTTTTTACAACTATAGGTGTCGAGAGCTCTCCATGAATTGTGATTAAAAAATTATACTAAATTTTAAACTTGTTCCACGGACAGTAGTCATTTTCTCTACCATTTAATACTTTTGACCATTGTTGGTCAACCATTTGGTCACTTAACAAATCTCGATACTCTCTCCACTCTTATTTATTTGTACTGCACATTTTTCCATAACATTTTCAGTGATAATTCTGTATACAGTACTCTCACCACAAATATGTATATTAGGTTATCCATTTGTATTTTACTAATTCTTTAATTTTGTGTATTCAGTCTGTGCCGATCTCTCATCCTTACATTAGGATAGCCTCTACCACTCCTTTATGTGACCATCTAGCTGTCTCTTCCTATATTATTTTTCCTAACCAGTGTTTTCATTACATCAGCCAATTAAACACATGTTTACTATTCTCCAAAACACCCTTTTAGTTTCATCTGCATTTAAAAGGTCATAATCCTAACATTGTACATTTGAATCGTTGCAGGTGTTGAGTCAGACGCAAGACCACCGTCATCGAGTGTTGGTGTCAGCTGCACGAAATATCAGGGCGTGGATGATGAAGGTCTGGAAGATAAAAAGCATCTATCATACACTAAATATGTTTAACTTGGATGTGATTCAAAATGGCTTGATTGCTGAATGCTGGATTCCAGTTGCTAATCTAGAAGATGTGCAGTTAGCTCTTCGGCGAGGCACGGTGAGTAGCTACTTGTGTTTAGGTTGATAATGCATTACTGGATTATATTTTTCTTAGTTTTAAATTTTTAGGTATAATCTTCAGCTTTGTATACTCTTTATATACTTTGAATAATGGTATATTCATCATTAAATATTAGTTTTTTCATATCCTCAAAGCATCTTTGTCTTAATACTGCTAACAAAGGGTTGAAGAATGAATAAATTAAATATGGTTTGATATCATTCACAATCTTTTTAAGCTTTATTGGGAACAGTTTTTCTGCATTCTTTCCTTCTACAATTTCTTAAGTCTTTTGAAGTTTTCAATTATTAGCTTCAAAATATAGATCTGTTTCTGTATACTGTATTAGTGTTCATATAAAAAATTGTCATCAATTTCTTGCTTTTTACCGTATTCCTACTTGCATATCTAGTTTGCTTGAATTGCATTTTTACCACATTTGGAAGATTGGTTCATCTCAGAATTTTAAACCAGGCAAGCTCTATATATATATATGTATATTATATTATATTATATTGTATTATAATTTTTTTTTGTTAAAGGAAAAAAGTGGAAGCTTGCCTGCAATTCTAAATAGACTCAGCACTATAGAAGCACCACCGACATTTCACCGGACCAATAAATTCACCAAAGCATTCCAGGCTCTAATTGATTCGTATGGTGTGGCTACGTACCGAGAAATAAATCCAGGTTAGTAGTGCATTTTTAAGATTCTTTTAAATACAATGTACTGTATATAGAAGGATGCAAGAAAATAGAGAAGAGCAAAATAAATTTTGGAGAATGAGGTATGCAACCTGTTCTCTTGCTTAATGAGTCATGTTTGTATGTCAGAAAAATAGACTTGATCAGGTAATGTTTTTATACAATAATTATAAATAAAATTATACAATAAAACATTGCTAGTTCAACCCCTCTCATTTTGGCTTTTATAGCATGACAACATCCTGGTTGATTTGGAGCTATTCATTCATAATGTTTTTTCGAGTTATTTGGCTGTAGCAATCTTTCCTCTAGTGAAAAACATTTCTTGGACCACCTCTGCAAATTTAAAACCCTTATTGAACAATTTCTTCCAAAATAGATTCATTGCCCATGGCCCCAAAAATTTCTGTAGATAAAGATTTTCCATTACAACTAGCCATTTGATCTTTTTCTTCAACCCAGGCCCATTGACTTCCCATGACCAAAACATTTGGCTCAGGATATTCATTGACATACTGTTGAAACTAGTTTTAATTTGTTGTGGGGTCTCAATCATTTTCAGAATATCATTTCTGACATCTCCACCAATTGACATTTAAGCATTTAAATGTAAACATAGGCTACAGTGTGTTATATTTCATCAACACTTAATGTTAACAGTACACAGCACTGAATATACAATACACTGTAGAAGGTAGCGTGTCTACTTGATCATCTGCCAAGGAACCTCATTCTTCACTTCTTTCTCAGTTCCTGGAAAGCTTGTTTTGGGGCTTATCTTTTCTTATTACATTCAGATGCAAATATTACTCTATATCTACCATTAAAATTCTTTCAAATGTTTTTTTGTCAACAAAATTCAATAAGAATTTAAAGGCTTTGTATATTTTGAGGGTGTTTACATTCTCTGCACTGTATATCCATCCTTCTGTCCACCTGCCCGCCTGTCTGTAGCAACAGTTTGTTAAACCTTTTGACCCTCAAACATCCCACCCCCATCCCTCTCCCAGGAAATGTAGATGTTTATCTCTCAGAATGTTTGGTAATATGTTTATTGTTTGTGATGTGTGTATATGTATGTATTAATACGATGTACTGAACGGGGTGAGAATAGCTTGAGCTACCTCGTCCCTTTGTGTATTTTACCTCGATAAATTTATTTCAATTTCAAATCTCTCCCCCCTTCATTTGGGTGGAGATATCAAGTGAGCTACTGTGGTAAAGGTCCTATGAAGAATTGATCTTTGTGATTGGCATTATCAGTGCATCCCTATTTATTTGTATTTCAGTGCATCCCTATTTATTTGTATTTGTGTGCTTATTGGCAGAAGTGAAAAATGGTATATTTTAGGAAGTTTTAGGCTGATACTTCCCCCATCTTGTGTAATAGGTAGACAATTACGATGGATAAAAGCAGCCAGCTTATTACCCAAATCTAATTACTTGAACTAGAATGTATGCATATTTTATGCCGAATGGACATCAGAATATTAACTGGTGGCTTACAATAGCAGGCAAAAAGCACCGAGTGAGAAGATTATGCATGTGCTCACCTTGTGACGTTTTAGCTGCTAATGTAATTTGTTTGTCCACAGCACCCTACACCATCATAACCTTCCCATTCCTGTTTGCCATTATGTTTGGTGACCTTGGACACGGGATAATTATGGCACTGTTTGGAGGCTGGATGGTCTGGCGAGAGAAACCATTGTCGGCAAAGAAGACGGACAACGAGGTAATATATAACACTTCTTCAATAGATATACATATACGTTAATACTTTTTTTTACTTTAGATTTTAGTAATATTTAAGTGCATATATTTGCACAAGTAATTGCAATTTTGCCGATTCCTAATGGTAGTGCTGTATAACCATTTTCATGGACAATTTATTTACTAATATATATCCATGTCTTATGTGGGAAGTGAGAGATAAGGCCCTTAAAATTCATCCTTCTCTATGTTGGTACCCCTTTGTCTTGCCATTTCTTGATTTTCTAATTCTTTGTTATTGCTCTAGGAGGCGGCTTCCACCATCCTCTCATTTAAATGGTTTCAATCATCTACAACTTTTTACACCTTTAATTTATTAGCTTGAATCCATCTTCTCTTGTATTTAAAGTTGCAGGTCTAACAAAAATTTCCTCCATGACAACTTTGTTGATTGTCACAAGGGAGTATTCATATCTCCTGATTTCCTTCTATCTATTAACTTTTTGTACGTTTAAAGTTTCCATCTTCTCCTCCTCATAGTTCTAGTTTTTATTTCTGAAAGCCATTTGGTACCATGTCTTCATACCTTTTTGTTGCTGCTCGTGTGCTTCTTGTGATGTGAACATGTACAGTTGCTGGCTGTGTGTTAAAGAATGCACACACACACTCAACCTTGTATAACAATATACTCACCACAGTACAGTGTTATGTAAGGGTTGACTTTACCTATATATTTTGTTAAAAATCTCTCAAGGTATTTACAGATCAGATTGTGGTGTCATTTAATAAATAAATATCTTTTAAATAACATACGTTTTTTCATAAAACTGATGGTAATTTTTTCCACTTTAACCACTGTGATGCGCCAAGTTTATTGTGACATTTCCCTGTGCGCATAAAATCAAGTGTTCACAATTTTTTTTTCTTTGTAAAATGATAAATTCCCTTCCCTGAACACATACATGTAAAACATGTAAAAAATTTTTTAAAAATTTAACTTTGGCTGTGGGGATGTCGAGAAGGGGGCGTCACGAGCTCCCTGAGGCGGTTGCTCGCGCCATTCAAGCTCGCGCCGAGTTGCCACAGATATATTTTCAATTATTTGTTCTATGTAATTTCCAATGTGGTTTTATTTTGTTTGTTTTTTATCGTGTATGATGCATTTTTGTGTGTTTTACAATATGTATATAGTAAAACGTTCATAATGTTCCATGGAACTGTGATACATATCAGTAATGTGTCCATAATAAATATTTATTGTCACAATATTACTTGTTAAAAATTCACTAAAATTACAATGTACAGTGTCACACACTATTTACACAGTAACACACACAGTATTACACAGTACTTCGGAAGTGAGTGATAATCAACGAAGTAGTCCATGGTACACACCGCATCTTTGCTCTCATTGCACCAGGTACAAATAATTTTTTCGCTTCCTGTTTCTTTTATTCTGGGTACAAATAACGCACTCATGTACACCCTTGGCTTTAGTACCTGTAGGTGGTATGTAGCCAAGCTTTGAAGCGTAAGGTAGTCTTGAAAAGATTATAGAAAAAGGTCAATTTGTAAGGTAGCCTTGAAAAGATCACTTTGTAATGTCCCTCACTGGAAGAGATTGTCAACCAGGAAGAGATTCAGTCCATCTTTGATGTCTGGAACTTCTATCAAGATGAACATTGATAAATATATTTTACACAAGAATTTTGCAATACAAATACTACGGTAAAAATAAGTAAAAAGTTTTTATTTGGACATTCTCATTATAGATCTGGAACATCTTCTTTGGAGGACGGTATATTATTCTCTTGATGGGGCTCTTCTCCATGTACACCGGACTCATCTATAATGATGTCTTCTCCAAAGCAATCAACATCTTTGGATCCTCATGGCATGGAGCTTATAAGTAAGTTTTTCTTTTAAATAAATTTTTAATTTTTTTTTATACAAGTTGAATCTAATTCGTGCCTCATAACAGCAATTGATATGATGACAATTTCATGAAATATTAGATACAGTAGTACTCCTTTTGCCCCAAATGTATTCATAATCATACTGGCATTACAGTTCCTCCTCAAAATTTCCCTACTTCCCCCTCCAGCCTAAGGGTTGTATGCAGCGCATAAATTATTCAATGTGTATTGAATCTTGCAATGAATCAATATTGTTTTTCTTGTGGATTCATAGTGTTTACATAATTATGGTAAGCTCTCACAATTGCCTCTGAATAATTAATATTTGTGGTGATTTGGGTATTTGGCATACAAGATGTCTGTATACATTGCTTATGTATAATCCATCTGCTTCCTTCAGGCTCGTGTCCGTTAGTTTCTTCACATCAGTAATTATCGTATGTTCTTTGCAGTGCTTCTACCATTCATAGCAACAAAGAGCTAACATTAGATCCTGCCAATGTTGAACAGTATGACCAATACCCTTACCCATTTGGTCTGGACCCGATGTGGCAGTTGTCTACCAACAAGATCAACTTCTACAACTCGTACAAAATGAAGATCTCGATAATATTTGGAGTTATTCACATGATGTTTGGTGTTCTCCTTAGTGTCTGGAACCACAAGTAAGTCATGTTTCAAAATGCAATGATACATTTAATACAAAAATAGCAGAGAGCTTGTTCTATGTAAATTACACTCCTACAATTCCATGTTCTCTCTTTTCCCTTCAACAGGCTTGGATATAGAGTAACTTCTGTACTGCACACAGGTTTTTAAATGTACAGTATCATGATAAATGAATTGACAAAAGAAAAGAAAATTATAATACAGTACAATGCAGTAACAATAATATATATCTTGGGCTGCCTCGGCAACCTCATAGAGAGATGCAGCTCCGAATTACAAAATTACTCAAATTTATTATTCAATCTTGTTTTTTTATCATAAGATAATCATAGGACAAATAAGTCTAACATGTTTTAGCTATTGCTCCAGTTGCCCCACAATGGTTAGACTCTACTTAAACTTTATGGTGCTGATATTGCACAGCTTGAATTGTTTACAAACCATAGCAGACGTTTGATTACATAATCCTGAAAGCCCTAAGTTTTCCTGCTTGGTCATAGCAGTTGCTCAACGTGTTTGGTGCATCACTTTCTAGCCAATGTGACTGCATAGCTCAACCACACTAAAGGTCATTGATGCCATGCAAGATTGTTAGGATTTTGAAGGAGCCAAAGAGCTGTGTGGCGAAGATGAATATATTACAAGTGGCTAATATTACCCATAATATTATGAAGCGAGCTGTTCTAAAAGCAAGGGAAACAAAACTGAGTAGTGAGCTTGCATGGTGGTCTAAAGCACCCATTCTGTACTTTGAGTTGCTAACTGGAGCATAATTGATGCCACAATATCTGGTTCTGCTGAAAATATAATGGTGGTAATCTTGTTTATAGTAGTGGGGGGTGATGATGCTAATGGTGTGCTGCATGTTGATGTTTATAGTGCAAGATCTAGCTGTGCATCTGTGGTCATGATGGAGAGAATAGTTTCATATTAAATTAAGCAAATTTGATCCTGCAAGTTACTAAATCTAATGGACATGTTGGTATGGCAAGTTTTACCGATCAAATGCTAGTGGTGCGAGTGTTGTTCAGTGTGTAAGATGTTGATAAATATTTAACAATTTCTCAGAAGTTGTACTTTTGTATGTCGGGTGCTGCAACATTAGTGTCAAAATTAGTGTCATCTTTGAACTTGAATTTGGGTTGTGTAACTCTGCAGCTCGTACAATAACTAACATCATTTCTTTGTAAGTTTCTTTGTTAAATCTGTCATTAATTTTCCTTTCTTTTTCAGGTTCTTTGGCAATTCCAGAAATATTTACTGCGAGTTCATCCCCCAGCTACTATTTCTGACCTGCCTGTTTGTGTACCTGATACTACTAGTGTTCCATAAGTGGGTGTGGTATGGTGCCGGTGGGGATGTGTCCGTCAACCCTAATTGTGCACCTTCCATCCTCATTACTTTCATAAACATGGTAAGTTGCACAGTTAAAGTATAACTTAGCTTGCAGATAATAAAGCAAGGGTGTTTTGAACCATGCTCTAAACACCCTTTGTTTGGCGTTTGAAGCATGGTTCAAAATGCTTCAAATCCACTGCAAGGTATTAGATCAAATAATCAAGTACTGTATAGAATACCACATCTGGAGGCAAGAGAATTCACAACTGAGGAACATGGGTTCGGAGAGGGTGTGTGTGTGTGTGTGTGTGTGTGTGTGTGTGTGTGTGTGTGTGAGAGAGACTCAAGTTGCATGATAATGAATATGAAGGACTCGAGCATTGAAAAATGGTTTACTTCAATTTACTGCGTGTAAGAATTAGGCATTCCCAAGTGTGGCAAACCATACTGTCTAACAAACCATGCTTAGCTCAGCTTAGCTCAGTCGATTAAGGCAGTGTCTGGGATGCTCCTGGACGCAGGTTTGAATCCTCGTCACGGCCCTTGTGGATTTGTTCATGCTGTCTAAGCTCGTTGATCTGGACTATATGGGAAGGACCCCTCACTGGATAAGCCTGACATTTGGACAAGCATAATTCTTACCCAGGAAAATCTAAAAAGAGGACCATATTTGTAATTTTTTGTACCACAACCAACATTATTTGAATTTCCACACATACACTGTAAATAAAAAATATAATTAAAGAGAAGCTTCAGCTTGCCTTGTTGTAGTTTTTCTTTTTGATACTGTAGATCTTGAAATGTGTAGTTCTTGAAAATATGCGTAACCTGACTGGTTATCTGGATTTCTGTCCGGATATGGTGAAGTTTGGCAGGAAATTATCCGAACACGATTTTGCCTAGATAACCCAAATGTTTGACTTGGCAGAATTCAGATAAGAGAGTTCATACAGTATTTCATTGAATCTACCATATTAAAAAAAAAAATAATAATGAAACATCGTATGTGAAATAGTAAGTTGACATGATACTTTATATTTTTATTTTAAGCAAAGTAAATAACGAAATAAATTGTAATGATTGTTTTTCAGGTACTGGTGAAAGGTTATCAGGAGTCCAAAGAAGGTGAAGACTGCTCACCTTACATGTATGCTGGACAGTTTGGAATCCAGAGGTTCCTGCTTGTTGTTGCAATTATATGCGTTCCTTGGATGCTGTTTGCCAAGCCACTTCTTATGCACCGAATGAACAAGCGAAGACAGCTGGTATGAAATTCCTGTACTTTATTTTGTATTTAATGTTGTGTTTGTTGTGAAGTGGCTTTTAACCCTTAAATTGCTCGCCTCAACCAGAGTTGTTCTCTTGATGAAGCGTACGACCACAAAGGTTGGTTTAGGCTCATCACAAAATTTAAAACTGCCACACATACGTGGGGCTCACATTTGCTTTCTTGGACCTTCAGTAACCGTCCTCCCCCCCACCCCCCTATTTTGAAACAAAAATCCAGAGTCCCTCACTTTCCTGCTAGGGGATTTAGTAGTAAGATGAGGACCATGTCTGGTGCACTCAGACACTATCCAGTGTTTGAATGTGCAGGGTAGCCATACTAGGAGCCTAGTATGAGCATACCTCGGCCTACCTTGAGGTGCATGGTGGGATTGCCCACCGGGGCAGCGAAAGTGTTAAGCTTGGATGAGAAAAAGTGGTTTAATATATATTAAGTTTTAACTTTTGTCACTTGGAACTGTGCCTCAAAATTGTGGATAAAATGGGCTTCACTGCTATCTGTTTCACTGTAAACCTCAGTTTATGAACGCCCCTGTTTACTAACTTTTCCGGTTATGAACTCGATTTGTTCGGAAAAATTGAATTGGGATACGAACTTTACCTTGGGATGCGAGTTTGTTGATGCGCGTATGGCCGACCTAGCGCGTGGTGGCACGGCGATCGTGCCTCGGTTTACCAGTGTCTCGCGCCCAATGACTATCCCACCTGAATTCTTCGCAAGGATTTACAGTTTCTTTTTGGATTTTTGGCTATTTGACCATAAAAGTTATTATATATATCATCATGGGTCCCAAGAAAGCCAGTGGTAAGGTTCAAGGCAAGAAAACACGTGAGAATGACCATAGAGGAAAAACAAGAGATCATTCGTTAACATGAAAATGGTACACGTGTTGAACTAGCTTGGCAGTACAACAAATCTTGAGGGGGAAGGAGGAGGGGGCGGCAGTAGAGGATGTCCCTTCCTCATTAATTAAGAAAATGTGTGCAGTATGGGAAGAACTGCAAAGTTTTGCTGAAAAGAATCACCCAGAGAAAGCTGTAGTAGGCCGTTGCATTAATCTTTTTAATGACAATGTGATGCCTCACTACAGACAAGTGTTGCAAAGAAGGGAAAAATATCTTCAATGGAACGTTTCCTTGTGAGAAAATCAAGCCGTGAGCCACAACCAGACCCTAGTGGAATGCAGGCAAAACGCGCCAGAGAGTGCACTCCAGAGAAATCTTCACTGCCTGATGTTATAATGGAAGGGGACTCCCCTCCCAAACAGTATCACCTCTCCTCCTGACCATCTTCCATACGCCAACAGGAGTCATCAGCAAGGGTAAGTAATAATGTGAACATACTTTTGTAGTGAAGATTTGGGTGAATTAGGTATAAAATTTACTTTGTAGTGAAGTTTTTGGGGAGTCAGGAACGGATTAATCCATTTCCCACTATTTCTTATGGGGAAATTCGCTTCGGTTTACGAATTCTCGAGTTACGAACCGTCTCCAGAAACGGATTAAATTCTTAAACCGAGGTACCCCTGTATTTTCCAAAAATAAGAGTACAAGTGTGGAAAAATGGGTAAACGACTAAATTGGGGAAAAGAAATAAATGATGTCGAGTGAAAGGTAGAAATACAAAACCATAGATAGGGAAACTTGAAAAAAAAAAAACTTATCCAAATGGAGGCACTTAAAGATATTCACTAATAGAATAGTGTCAATCACAAAGAGAATAGGAAGGCTCAACCTTTCTGTTCTGAAAGGCTTTATAAATGAATTATAAAAAAAATAAATAAAAAAAAAGTTGTACACCCATGCTCTAATATGAATGTGCACTATTTTCTCTATCCCCTGACTTCATTAAAAAAAAATTTTCCACATTTTATAGCTACCCAAATACTGTAAATAGTTTTCTTTCACAGGTGATGCAGGCCAATGGGGGTGAGGGTATAGTGGAGGAAGGTGGTGGGGAGGCAACAGTAGCAGTGGCACCAGAGCATGACATGGGTGAAATATGTATTCACCAAGGCATCCACACCATTGAATACGTCTTGGGCTCGGTGTCACATACTGCCTCCTATCTTCGACTCTGGGCACTGTCTTTAGCTCATGCACGTAAGTGACTCTACTGCATGTAGCTTACAAACATTTTGCCCACGCATTTATTTTGGATAAAGTGTTATAACCTCTAAGCAAAAATGTACAGTTACCAGGTAATTGTAGAGCAAATTTGTCATTATTATTCTGGACAGGTTCTTTGAATCCTCAACACTACCCTCATCGCTTGTATTTCTGTAATTTCTTAGGCTAATTTTCATATTTAAAATTTTGATCTATTTTGTAAATTTTATGTGCTAATGTCGAATCATTAATAAATCAATCAATATTACAGAATTGAGTGAAGTACTGTGGGGAATGGTGCTGCGCAGTGGACTTACAGCTGGAGGAGATGGTGTGGGTGGAGGCATACTCACGTTTGTGATCTTTGCTTTTTGGGCAACACTGACTGTTGCCATTCTTGTACTGATGGAAGGTCTCTCTGCTTTCCTTCATACTCTTCGATTGCACTGGTACGTTGCTTCTTTCATCTGAATGTCTAAATTATTCTTGGTGTGATGCCAAGCTTGATGAAGGGATGTGGTGACCCTACTGTTTCACTATATGGCACAATCACTTTTGCATTTTCTATGTATTTAGGAGGGGAGATTAGGCTGGATACCCAGCTTCATCAAAATTTCCTCCTACAGAATACAAAATTAGCCTCAATATCAATAAAGATTGTGTTAATTTCTCATTTTTTCTCCATTGTACCTCCCCATCCCTCAATAGTGGGGAATGAGGTAATAATAATGAAAGTAATGGTGATCTCTGGAGGTTATATTCTTAACTACACGAGGGATTTCTAATAGAACTTTGCCGAAGTGGGATAAAAATCAACAGATTGATGCATCATTACCAAGTCAGTGTAGCAAGTACTAGTACTGGTAATAGATTACTTGAAGCAGTAAATTAGAAGGGGCTCATCAATAACAAGATTTTAATACAAGAAATAAAAGAAATTCAGCTTTGCAATGTAAAATTAAAAGTAATTGTAGTATGTAAATGTGATTTGCTTTGAGGCTTTGTGACTGACTAAGCTACCTGTCTAGCATTGTGAACATCTTTACCAGCATTGTGTTCACTGATATCTGAACCCCAATGTACAGAGTCTTTATCACACTCTTCTGTAATACTATCATCGCTAAATAATAGCAGTTACATATATATTTTGACATTTCAAGTAATGTTGTGGTCACAAGCTAAACAGCAGTGCTGTTAGCTCATGCTGCATTTGCCAGCCTTGGTTGCTCACTCGGTACTGAGACCTTCTTACCCGGGAATGGTATCATCTTATCTTGAGGTTATCTCGATGATTTCGGGGCTTAGCGTCCCCATGGCCCGGTCCTCGACCAGACTTCCTTTTTGTTACACACCCCCAGGAAGCAGCCTCTAGCTGCTGTCTTAATTCCCAGGTACCTATTTACTGCTAGGTGAACAGGGGCATCAGAGTGAAAGAAACTCTGCCCATTTGGTTCTACCTCCACCAGGGATCTAACCAGGAACCTCAGGACTATGAATCCGAAGCGCTGTCCAATCGACTGTCAGGCCCCTGGTACTCATGGTATCCCTGGTACTTTTAAATCTTACACAGTACTTTAAAACGTAAACACTGACCCCTCGGCTTATGAATGCCCCTCTTTACGAACTTTTCACGTTACGAGCCAAATTTCTTCATAAAATCCGAATTGGGTTACGAACTTTGCCTCGGGGAAATGGTTTATTGATGCGTATAACCGACCTAGCACATGGTGGTACAGCGACCGCGCCTCAGTTTACCAGTGCCTTCCGCCTAGTGAAAGTCACGCCTGAATTCTTTGTAAAGAATTTGTGTTTCTCGGACTTTTGGGTATTTGAACATAAGTTATTATTATATATCTCGCCATGGGTCCCAAGAAAGTCAGTGGTAAGATTCAATCATTAAATTGTGGCCTGAATGTTTTAGAACTAGACTTTCAGGGGTTTGAGCCTGAACCTGAAGTGCCTATTGTTGAGGAAATTGTTATTCTGGGCTGGAAATTGGGCTTGGAGTTGGATGGTGCTGATGTGGAGGAGTTCATGGAGGAACACAGCGAAGAACTCCTAGCCCTTCACAAGGAGCAGCAACAGAAGATAGCTGAGGAGAGGTCTTCAGGGGAGGAGGAAGCCGTACAGAATGTCCCTTCCTCAACAATTAGGAAGTGGTGTAGACTGTGGGAAGATATGTAAACTTTTGTTGAAATAACTCGCCCAGAGCAAGCTGTAGTATGCCATGACATTAACCTTTTATTGATAGTGATGCCTCGCTACAGACAAGTGTTACAATGAAGGGAAAACAATCCTCTATGGATAGATTTTTAGTGAAAAAATCAAGTAATGAGCCACAAGCAGATCCTAGTTGTATGCAGGCAAAACGTGCCAGTGTGTGTACCCCAGAGAAGTCATCACTGCCTGATGTTATAATGGAAGGGGACTCCCCTTTCAAAGACTAACCCCTCTTCTCCTCCCCCCCTCCTCACCGTCTTCCATACGCCAACAAGTCATCAGTAAAGGTCAGCAATAACTTGTACATACTTTAGTACTGAAGATTTGGGTGAATTAGGTATAAAATTAACTTGAAAGATAATTTTTTTGGGAGTGTGGAACGGATTAATTCAATTTACATTATTTCTTATGGGAAAATTGGCCTCGGTTTATGAATTTTCAGCTTACGAACCCTCTCTGGGAACGGATTAAATTCGTAAGCTGAGGTACCAGCGGGAGCCGGTCGGCCGAGCGGACAGCACGCTGGACTTGTGATCCTGTGGTCCCGGGTTCGATCCCGGGCGCTGGCGAGAAACGATGGGCAGAGTTTTTCACCCTATGCCCCTGTTACCTAGCAGTAAAATAGGTACCTGGGTGTTAGTCAGCTGTCACGGGCTGCTTCCTGGAGGTGGAGGCCTGGTCGAGGACCGGGCCACGGGGGCATTAAAGCCCCGAAATCATCTCAAAATAACCTCTCAAGATAACCACTGTATATACGATGTGCTTACTTCAGAGCCTACATAATGTCGTGTAGCCATAGCACACTGCTGTCTAATAATAATTCACCCACAAGACCATCATTCTTATTTTGCCATATGTTCGTGCTGCCTCGAGCAGGGCAATGCATACTTTTTTATTAGTACCGTACTGTATATATAATATTAATGTTACACTCGAGATGCGGAAATTCTTTGAATATGTGGTGCATGGAACTTTACAATACAATTATAGCCCTCTTAAGAGTTTGTTCCTGTGCCTTAACAAACTGAACTTAAAATATTACCAAGCCAGTACAGAAATCACACTTTTATTGATTTGTGCTAGAGTTACTGGTACTGTACGGTATTTTTGGCATGGCATCACCATGGTTTCCTTTCAAAGATGGTATCATGCACTTCAGGTATTACATTTTGGTACATCAAAAATTGTCTAAAAATATTTTATTTACAATATAAGTTTTGTATCAAGTCACTGAGTTCTCAAATTTTTGCAGGGTGGAGTTCCAGAGCAAGTTCTATGGAGGCATTGGTTATCCTTTTGTTCCATTCGCCTTTGAAACTATTCTTGATCAAGCTGAAAATGCTGTGGTTGAACAGTAAGGTGAGAAACTTTGTGGAAACTAAGCTACAGGGCTTAAATATTTGGTTAATATACCTTTTCAGAGGGTGTTAGAGTGCAGCCCATCACTTGAGTAAATGGGTTAATAACATATTTACCGTGTTCCTGTCAGCAAGCACTCCTAGATCTTTGTGGGGTGTTTTCATTATACCAGTGTTCGTTTCATGTTGATATTTATTAGGTACATTATACTGTAGCTGCTGTAACCAGATAAGGGTTATATATTGATGGGCTGCCAGTGATGAAAGTTGTTCTTAGACATGTCAAATATTGTAAAGTTTGAAAATTACCAAAATCATATTTGCATATTCATGTCTTCTTGTTGTGCAGTATTAGTTATATTCATTTCACTGTAAAAATATCTACCCGTAATTTCAATGATTTTTAAATGCAAGTTTAATGTCAAATATTTATCGGCAGATTAATAAATGTATGACGACTAAAAGGATGCAGAGAAAATTAGCAGAAGCTATGAATTTCAGGCACATTTTGAGCACTGAAATGCCAATTTAATTATTTTAAAATATAATATAGACTAAGTAATAAAAGGCTGCAGAAATACTTCAGACAAATAACATAGTAATTTGGAAGAGATAAATTCCATTTTACAAACTGGACAAAGTATAATACTTGAACATTTTTTTTTTTTTAAGTTTTGTTTTTTAGTAGCACTGGTTATTGTTTTCATGTATAATTCTTTGAAAAACTGGACTGTAGAATTTAAATTAGGATAAATATTTCCAATCTTTTGAAAACACCTTTTGTCAAGGGACACTTTTTGGAGCCTTCTTCAGAGATGCTCAAGTGACATTCGTAAGACATTTTGAATTCACAATAGACACTGATTTAAGGGCATGCCTAAAGAAAACCTAAAAGGCACACTTGTAGACGATGTTGTTACATGTTCCTCAAAATCTGATTGTTGTGCAGTATTTCTGTAAGTAGAATCGCAAGTAAATGTGTACTCTCTATATATCATACACGCTTATTTGTGCACACAGTATGTTTATACATTATGTACAATGTTTAGTTCTAAACTTGCTTGTGGCTTAATCCCTACACTTTGGCTTTTTATTTTAAATTTATTGAACAATTTATGGCACTTACTGGAAAAGTAAACATAAAATTCTAAGTGCTTGACAGAAATGGTGATTTACCTCCAGAGTGTCCTCCCCAAATATGCAAGTGAAAGAATTATAATAAGAAATAAATTTCTCCGTAAAAAAGTACAGTGCAGTATTTAGAAAATATCAATTGTTTTATAAATTTACTGGAAGAAAAAACAATTACTGTACTTGCTATTCTTTGGATATCTGAACATAAATAAATATTGCAGCTGCCAATCTGGCCCTGCTTCTCTACCACAATTCGTAAACTCTCTTGTTCTGTTTACCACCACCTCAAAATTGCTAAATCATTCACTATTTCTTAAATGATACAAAAATAGTGAAGGTCAATAAGTAATCAATGAATATCTTGTTTGAGTAGACTATGGGGTTGCCAGGCATTGACAGTGATACAGCAGCATAACATGCTCGCTCCAAACACTGTTGGCACGGAGGGCCGAAATTATTTTTCATAACATGGCCTCGTTCCCGGAGACTTATATTGTTGAGAGTATCTATGGTACTGTTGCTGAATTGTGGTCAAATTTTCCTGCATGCTAAACAACCAGGTATGGCAGCCATATACAGTGCATAATTGAAATAAACATCTCTGATGTGAACCAAAGCACAAGGTTTAATGAACTTTATTTTATGTTCTGTGCTCTATATTTATACTGTACTTAAAGATTTATGACTGCCAAAATTGTGCAAAGGAATTGTCTGCCCAAAGTAAAATCATCTCTGGATATCTTTGTAATTTTTAAGTATCTACAAGTTGCTTGTGCTTTTTGTATTGCTGTAGTCTTGTTAATAGTATTTGTCAAAAGAGTACAGTAGATGTACGTTGAATTAATAGTTTGTCTAGTTTTGCATTAATTTGATTAATAAATGTAGTCTAAATAGTTTCTTTTGAGTACTGCTCTGGTTTTACCACTTTGAAGTTGGTGATATTCCTTATAGTATTTGGTTTTTAGAATTTTGCATTTCAGTGCACTGTGTTGGTAAATTTTCCTGCCTGAAATTACGCCAGATACATTCTTAGTGTTACATAGGCCTTCCTGTGTGTTTTAAGGTTTTTTTATTATTTAATAATATTGATAAATGAATTGAAAACATGTTTTAATTTAAATAATACTAGAAAAGCATACTAAATGTTTGTTAAAGAAATTAAACAAATTTGAAGCACTATAACATGTGTGTATCTTGCAGTACAGTATTCTTTATTATACAGATGAACATGTAATTGAAATTGCTTGTATTATTTTTATATTTTCAAGAGTGAATGTTTTAATGAAAGTACAGTACAGTAGTTTTTAGTGTTGTGGTTGGTCTTTTTAACTAAGGCATCGCTCTAAAATAATCTGTATCGTAATAAATTCTTGACACAGGAGGTTTTTTTTTTATGCCAGTCTAAAATACTTCCACATAATGATATTAGTATTGCTTAATATGGAATAATTATAAGTTAGATCATGATTGCTTCACTCTATCCAGCATTAAATTGGGGTTTTCAGCTTTTAGAGATTAATGGTACTGTATTAAATTAATAATAATTTGCTTTGGGGAAAGTTGGACAAATTATTTGGTTCCCCACTAAGTGAAATTAAGAGATTAAATGTTTGATTCTCTAATGATTAGTGAGTGAATCACTTACTTTGTGATTAGCAAATGCATTGTTTGGGTCCCTGGATAGAGAAGTTTGTTTTTCTACCCAACGGTAAATGAATTGACACAAAATTTCCTCTTCTCATTGCAAGGCATTCATCGTTTTATTTCCATTTTCTCAAGTGTAATCCTAGAAGTTTCCTGGTGTTATCTGCAATCCTCATTATCCTGAACACTATTAACCTGTCCTGTTAACTTTCCTGGAAAACTGTTGTTTTCTTTGCTTAGTACAATATGTTGTGTAATGGTGGATTTTAGTATGTCTTTAGTCTAATAGCAAGATTATACGGCACTAATGATGGTCAGTATTCTCACCTATTATCCAGAAATGATGGCAACTATTGGTAGAACATGCAAACGTGGACCATTGTACCAGAAAATGAACCATGTTTTTGTACTATTGAGTTTTGTTGAGGTCATGAAAAGGCAACAACCAAACCTGAACATTACTAGGCCTAGAATACCACTATGCATGAACTAAATTAGGTCTTCAGATATTTGGTCCAGTTTCTTATTTTGGCCGGGACAGTTTACGTTTCATGGTTTATTTTGTAACTTTTTGAATGACATTAGGAGTACAGTATTACAAAAGTACAAAACGTGATGTGTTTTGGCATGCAACGGTTCATTTTTGTACATTTTGCCAATAGTTGCACATTTAGCCAATAGTTGTACATTTAGCCAATAGTTGCTATAAGTACTACTATCACTTTTGGAGGCTGGGTCGAAATATTCTGCGTGTACGTATCATTCTCTTCATGTAATTGCTGTAGTAGCTTCCTTACATTAAATTAACACCCACCACTTGGCTAGAATGTGACACACTGTAGTACAGTATATATGTTTGGTACATTTATAAAACAAAGTAAGCAAAAATCTATTTTTTTATTTCTTTCTGGGTATGAATATTAATATCGTTTCCTAACATGGCATGAAATTTTGAGAAGGGTGTCCTAGTCAAAGGCTCAGGGTAGCAGCAACACAAGTCTGTCGAACCAAAGCAAAAACCTTGACATCATAAACGCTAAATGAAATTTTTTTTTTTTATTGTTAATGTTTCCAAATGTAAAATTCAATTGTTATTATGAATGGAAGTACAGTACAAGATATTTTAGTGAATTGAATAATACAATTTAGCAAAGTAACTTCTAATTATACAATATAATCATTGAGTAAGCATGTGTTCATTAGTATTTTATTATTTATCAAGTAAGCTGTTCCTTATAAAATATAATTCAAACTTCAGACTTGTTAGATTATTCAAACATACATGTACCAACATATACACACTGTGCATGTTGGTACACAACTGTACACACACATTGTATGTACTGTGTGTGTATTATATATAATCACAGATAAATATATACATACATATATACACACACTACGCATGTGCACGCACGCGCACATACAAAATTGATTTGTGTGTAAAGTTGTTAGTTCCATATTATTCAAAGTAAAAATTTAGGAAAATAAGGAATACATATTGTAACCAAAGATACCCATATATGGTATGTCAGCCAATGTCTTAGAATAGTAACTTCTATCTCATGGTGAATATTTTCTTGGTGGGCTTCCATCATCAGCTTAAATTTTTCTTTTTGTCTCGAACTAGTTAAAATGATTGAAAATACACACCTAATGTTGTTCGTTAAAAAGTATTCATTTATATGATGCTGCGTTCCTGGTCTTAGTTGGGAGAAATTGCAGCATATTATGGCCATATATCATCTTGATTTAATTATTGAAATTTATAGATTTATCATTTCAACAATTTCCACTGTTTACCTAGTGTAAAGAATTTATTGATGTCGTGTATATTTAAAGCTATGAGACAAGGCAACATTTCAAGCTACACTGCTATTTATAACTTGCTTAAATATATAGAGATCGTAATATGCTGAAAGTAATCTCAACTGTGGCTTATTAGAGCAGAATGAATTATTATTGTATTCACTGATCTTGTTTATGGTATAATCTCTCATCATAGTATTGGCACTTGATAAACCTGGTTTTACTTGTATTTGAATAAATTTAGTTTGAAAAATAATGGTTAATTATTTTCCTTATGTATGGGTTTTGAGGTAGACACCATTAGAAGTACTCAATAATGTAGTAGTATATCTCTTACAGTAGGGGATTCCATGGGGTTTCATATAATTTCATAAAAGTTTTTCATTATCTTGAGCTCATCATATTGACATGAAACTAACATTTATGCATGATAAAATAGTTTTGTAATTTTTACATTGGGCCCAGACAAATTTAAAAATTTTATATTATGTAAGAAATCCTTTGTGCAAAATATGATTTTGTCTTTTTAGAAATGTATGGCCTGTAAAATATCTTTTCAAACTAAAGGGCAAGAATCTGACCAAGTGTGCCCTAATTCTTGTGTATGAACATTAAAGAAATTACACTACTCAAAGCAGTGAGGCTTTGGACTCTCATCCCAACAAGGCCTACTGCATAGCAAATGGTGGTATTGTTCTCTTTTAGAACAGTCCCAGAAAACACTGATACTTGGGGTGGCATACTGTTTTATATGCCTTCCTCCTGCCACCATAATAAGGGACATGAAAAAGTCTCTGCCTAAGTTACAAATTGGTCACTTAAATGAACTTACACCTGCACCTTACTGTCAGAGCTGCATTGTCTCACTAATACTTGCATACTTTGTTGAAAGTTCTGAAAATCATGAGCAGAAATCTTGCTTTCCCAATGTTTTATTGTTTCATAAAATCCTGAATGAATCTGACACCTTTGACATTGCTTGTCTTCTATATTTTAGATTACAAAAGATTTAAGAATTTTGTTAATATTCTGAAACAAACCATGTTAAATAGTTTTCCATTCTTGGTAACCTCTCTTTTGACAATCTGCTAATTGAAAATGAAGTTAGCACCACTGCCTGAGGCTCCTCAAGGGTTTTGCCTATGCCATGATAATGGGGCTCGCCTTTGACACCCTGGGGTTATGGGTTAGCAGGGGGGGGTGTCTTTGGCCCGTCTCCTGCCCTTTTTCCCTGCATTGTACGTGCAAAGAAATGTAAGGTACTTGTTAGGATCATTTGACCATCGGAGGCGGAATTGGATTTGAATGTCCATGCCGGGGGGAGAAAGGCCTCTGCATTGGTGTTGTAGAATGTTCAATCCACTAGGACTTGCCCTGTTGAAAAGGTGGAACACTGCTTGGGATGATGTGAGCTTTTTCCCGTAGTTGCATTGGTAGGTGGTATCCCTTGGCTCCAAGAACCAAATGTTGACAAACAGAATGCATATGCTAAATGAATTTGTTTCTCAAACTCAGGCTCGTGGGGCAGATGACCAGGCCCAAAGTCTGGTTGAGAATTGCTTTGTAGGGTTTAGACCTGGGTTCATCTTTGATTCATCCTATTGATCCTCTCCATTCCCAGCCTTATCAAGGATGACTCCAGGAATCACTCCTAGAGTGATTCAATCTTTGGTTGTTCATTTGCATTCTTTGCTGCGCTTGCCCTGACCTTTGTACTGGGAACCACAGCACCATTCTTTCTGTTGATCACATAAATTTCCCTTAACTGTTGAGTGCAATTATCTGTTTGGTCCCACTATGTGAACTAAATATTTTGATGTCTGTCATGATGATCTTACCCACCCTGATGATTTACACACACACACACACACACACACACACACACACACACACACACACACACACACACACACACACACACACACACACACACACACACACACACACACACACACACACACACACACACACACACACACACACACACACACACACACACACACACACACACACACACACACACACACACACACACACACACACACACACACACACACACACACACACACACACACACACACACACACACACACACACACACACACACACACACACACACACACACACACACACACACACACACACACACACACACACACACACACACACACACACACACACACACACACACACACACACACACACACACACACACACACACACACACACACACACACACACACACACACACACACACACACACACACACACACACACACACACACACACACACACACACACACACACACACACACACACACACACACACACACACACACACACACACACACACACACACACACACACACACACACACACACACACACACACACACACACACACACACACACACACACACCCACCCACCCACCCACCCCCCCCCCCCACCCCCCCCCCACCCCCCACCCACACACACACACACACACCCCCACCCACCCACCCCCACCCACCTTGTTGACTGTGGATACACATTACAGCACCTTTTTTTTCCACCTAAACTGGTACACACATTGAGACCTCTTCCAAGGAGATGGCTGACTGCCTAGCTGCCCTGTCCTGCAATTGAGAGAGCCCATTTTGGGGTCTCCAAAAATGTCTTAAATGTCATTATTGGCACCCCATGTTATGACTGGGGACCGGGAACTTAGATTGCCATGGACATTTAATATGCTTTCGATGCCCAAGGTTATCCTATCCTCCAGGTTGATGTGTTCACTCGGTCCTTCGTAATTGTCATTGTCAATACCTTTGAGTAAGGATTGATTTTTACTATTGGATCCTCCCATCTTCAGTAATTAATGGTGTTGGCAGACACACCATCCATAAATACATTTCATAAGGCCTCTGAAAATAGTTGCTGGAAATGTGGATATGGAACTTTGAAGAGTAGCAGTGATATCTGCTTGAAGGGGTTCTGGAAATTCTTCTTCTCCCCAAACCTGGCCCAAGGCCAAGCTTGACTTGAGAGCTTGGTCCACCAGGCTGTTGCTTGGAGCGGCCCGCAGGTCCACATACCCACCACAGCCTGGTTGGTCCAGCACTCCTTGGAGAAAACTATCTAGTTTTCTCTTGAAGATGTCCATGGTTGTTCCGGCAATATTTCTTATGCTCGCTGGGAGGATGTTGAACAACCAGGAACCTCTGATGTTTATACAGTTCTCTCCAATTGTGCCTATGGCACCTCTGCTCTTCACTGGTTCTATTCTGCATTTTCTTCCACATCGTTCACTCCAGTATGTTGTTATTTTACTGTGTAGATTTGGGACCTGGCCCTCCAGTATTTTCCATGTGTATATTTGATCTCTCTCTCGTCATCTTTCTAGCGAGTACATTTGGAGGGCTTTAAGACGATCCCAATAATTTATGTGCTTTATTGTGTCTATGCGTGCCATATATGTTCTCTGTACTCCCTGTGTTTCAGCAATCTCTTGCTCTGAAGGGGAAAGTGAGTACTGAGCAGTACTCAAGACGGGACAGCACAAGTGATTTGAAGAGTACAATCATTGTGATGGGATCCCCTGGATTTGAAAGTTCTCGTAATCAATCTTGTCATTTTTCTGGCTTTTGCAATATTTGCTTGGTTATGCTCTCTAACTGTTAGGTCGTCAGACATCATCATTCCCAAATCCTTAACATGATGCTTTCCTACTATGGGCAAATTTGATTGCATTTTGTATCCTGTATTATGTTTAAGGTTCTCATTTTTATTGTATCTAAGTACCTGGAATTTATCGCTGTTAAACATCGTGTTATTTTCTGGTGCCCAGTCAAAAACTTTATTAATACCTGCTTGTAAGTTTTTCAATGTCTTCAGCAGAGGTAATTTTCATGCTGATTTTTGTGTCGTCTGCAAAGGATGATACGAAGCTGTGCCTTGTATTTGAGTCTATATCTGATATGAGAATAAGGACAAGAATTTTGTATTCTTGTCGAACAGAACACAGAGTAAGTCAACCATATAAAATAGTCCAAGCGCAGTTAAAAGCTCTGTACCTCAGTGGTGCAAGGACTGTACATTGAGGTACAGAGCTTTTAACTGTGCTTGGACTCAATTTTATATGGTTGACTTACTCTTTGTGTTCTGTTCGACAGAAAACCGAGTATCCAGCGTCCTACTTTACCAGTTATTCCCATTGACCTCATTTTGTGTGCTATCACTCCATGGTCACATTTATCGAATGCCTTTGTGAAATCCATGTATACCACATCTGCATTCTGTTTTTCTTTTGATACCTCAGTGATTTTGTCGTAATGGCCAAGTAGCTGTGAGAGGCATGATCTTCAGGTCTAAATCCACGTTGGCCTGGATTGTGGAGGTCATTGGGTTTCCATGAAACTAGTGACCTGACTCCGGATCATTCTCTCAAATACTTTTATTATGTGGAACGTTAGCGCAACTGGTCTATAGTTCTTTGCCAATGCTTTGCTTCCTTCCTCATGTAGAGGGGCTATGTCTGCCAGATACCAAATGCTTTAAGCGGATCTGGTATCTCCCCCGTGTCCAAGTTCTTCCTCCACACTATACTGGTGCCTGTGCTACTGGCATTTTGCATTTCTTTATAAATATTGAATTCCATGAGTGCTGAGTGCATGGGCATGTTGCCAATTTCTCTTTCAAAATCTGCCACGCTCGTGTTGATATCAGTTACATTTACAGGGGTTTGGATATCACGCTTAAAGAAGTTGTCTGGATCTTCCACTTCCATGCTGTGTATCGGAGTGCTAAACATGTCCTCATACTGCATTTTTAGGATTTCACTTGTCATCCTCAGTGTATGAACCTTCACTAGTATGAATAGCACCATTACTGGCAATGGGTTTTGCTTTTGATTTAGCATGTGATGTTATGTGTCATTTTACCCCTTTGTGTTGTGATCCCAGTCATTCTAAGTCAGATTATTGTTCTTCTCATGCTCACTGCATCAACTGCAGTGATGCCCACCCTGGCTTTTCCCAATCTTGTATGTACTATAAATTTGAACAATCCATCCTCAACCTAAAACATTGAGATGGATATATCTAACTTGGAGGCAAAATGTCAGGTCTGATTTCTTTCTTCCTATTCTGGCATGACTTATGCTTGTGCATTGCATCACACACTACCCCTACCATTCTCCCCCTTCCTCAGTTCCACAAGCATTTCTGAACCTTAAGCATTTCCTGACACCACCTCCAGCTCCATTTATTTCGTTCCTCTGACCGGAAGACAAGGGTGCTCTTCTGGCTTCCTTCCCAGCCTTCCTCTGTTTACTGTTTTTGCATTCTTTCACTTCCTCACTCTTCTATATTCTATGTGAGCTCCTGCTACTATGTTCAGTCTTTTGGCCCTCCCTGGCCTATGACCTGGTTCATATCCACCCTCCTCCCAACTATCCTTGTTTTTTTCTGCTCTTGTTCTCACTCCCCATCTGAGATGGAGTTCCCCTCTGGTGACATGCTTGGTCCAGAGAATGCCACCATTTCTGTCTCTACTCAGCCTTACTTTCTTGACTGCTGCTCTGCACTGCATCCTTCACTGGATCCTGTCAATTCACCTACGCTAACTTACCACAACCATTTTGCCTCAAACTATCTCTGCTGAGTTTACTTATGCCTCCCCAATCCTGATTTCTCTGAACCTGTTCCCTAATCTTCCTTAGTACAGTACTGTCTTTTTCGTTGCCTTTATTATTTTTTATTATAGTTTTTTAACCATGTTACCCAATGGAATATACAGTATGTGGTTTTATGCCAATTTTAATTAACTAGATTTTTGATCTCAGGTTTTCACTGCTTTGTGTATGCCTCCAGGAATCGATGTTTGGTGTTGTCACGTTCCCCTTTTGCAACATTGCCAAAGGGACCCCAGTACAATCCCGGAGGACCGCCAAGCCTAGTGGAGTTGAGGGAAGAATCATATCCTTCTACCGACTTGGCTGTCACTTCAACTTCTTCCACAGGACACTTTCTGGCTCTACAATGTAGGCTACCAATTAATACAGTTTTAATGGTGTCACTGGAGTATGGGTACTTCACTTGACTTGCACTGCATGCCTCACTTTCTTGTGAAGGCACTTAAATTATAGTCAATGAGGAGACAGGTCTTCACACTGGTCTCTTTACCACACTTACAACCAATCCTTCAGTGACAAGGCCTCTCCTCATGATGGTCAAGTTATTAATAGGCTCACCGACGAGCATCACACTGCTGCACCACATTGTACTGGGAATCTCTGCACTGCCTGGATATAAAACAAGTGATCCCAGACCAGCCACATTCATAGTTGCACATGAATTCTTTACTAGGTAATCCAGCCCTAGCATGGTATGGCTCTCCAGTTGAAGCATTAACTTAGCTGTTCTGTATACTATCACAAGCCCTAGACATTGGTGTGCAACGTTAAATCATTCTTGATTTGGAAACTCCATGCTGTACGTCCTTTTATTTTATTTTAAGTACAGCACGGAGCTATTCTTGTCAGAAACTGAAACCTGGTTCCTCTCCCTCTCCCCAGTAGGTAAGAAGGCTTCAGTCCTGTCCCTGATTTCCCCTTCCGTTTTTGTTCCTGCCTCTCCTCCAGTGTCAGTAATGGAGTCGGGTGAGCTATGGAAATTTCTGTAGCTCTACTACTGGTACAGCCCCTAATGCAGTGAATGCTGCTGGTTGTGTTCTTCACCTACCCACCCACCCACCCTCAACTGACCCTCCCCGGTGCCTCCTCCCTCTCCAGACCCCATCAGTTTCCCTTCCAGCCACCTGTCTTGACTCGACCATCTTTGCTGGATTTACTATGCCAGTTTTTATAAACTCATAACTTCTGATATGACAGTTTTCTCTGATTTGTGTTCGTCTCCAGAAGCCAATGCTTTGTACTTGGTCACTTCCACGGTTATTCCTCACTTTCCTCCAATCCAACTTTTTCTAGGACACTTAAAAGATGCTCTCTTCATCCTGAATAATATTCCGTTTGTCCCACTCTTCTTTTCAGTCGAATGTTCATTACTTTGTCGTTCTTATCTTTATAGGTAAATGGTATACTGTTCCATTTATCTCTCAATTGCATGTTCCTCTTTCTCTTCCTGATCTTAGACTTTTTACTGGAGTCTGTGTTCCTTTTGAATGAATTTAAATGTTGACATGCCATTTGGGATGATGCTTTGACAAATACCTGAGGCCTTCTTCTGGAACCTTTTATCATATCTTCTCCATTGTCTCTCCTGAAATCCAGCAGGCCAACTAATGTTGACGCACGCTTTCCTGTATTGATTTTTCCCTCTGCTGCTCCTCCATTTATATAGACCTATCATGGAAGGTTCTCCAATGACTCCATAACAGTGACCATTTCCCCCATCCTCATAACACGCTTCTTTCCACCTCCCCTCTCAGTTCTTTCAGTGGTAGTTTGATAAAGTGGACTGGAATCTTTTTCTCGCTCTACATTCCAACCTATCCAATCTGCCCCTCCCTCGAGCCCCTCTCCTTTAATAACGCCACTAAACGCTGACCTTTGCTCTGTTTCTAGCAGTGCCTCCTGTGGTGCGAGAAAGTGCATTTCCTGGTGTGATTTGGACTGTTGCTGTAAGTCAACAGCCAACTGATTCATTTATTTTGTTTCTGAAGGCAAGTGCAGTGGCTCGTAGGCGGCCAATCTGTACGGTTAAAAGGGCAAGTTGGAAATCTGGCCTCCACTATTATGATTGACAGCCGTTTCCCTCAGATCTGGAAGAAAATCCGTAACATTGCTGGTAAATTTCTTTCAGACATAACACCTATCCTTCATCTGCATAGTTCTTTCATGACAGATTTGGTGGTGGTCACGAACGAATTGGGTTCGCATTTTTTAACTGTTAGCATCGGTATTCATTATCCTCCTCCTTTCCTTACTCCTAAGCCCCTCCTTGAAACTCGTTCCTTGGTCTTTCACACTAGCCTTCCCTATAACGATTTCTTCTCTTTTTAAAACTCCAGCTGCACTGTCTCTGCTGTTATATGGTGTTGATCTAAGACAGCATTCATTATGAGATGCTTCGTCATCTCCCTCAGTGTGCCATCATTATTTGCTGAATATCTATTATTGTATTTGGGTGACTTCGTCAGTCCCCGAAGGCTGGCTTGAGGTGGTGGTTTTTCCTATTTGGAAACCTGGTACTCAAGGTACTTTCCCTAAGGATTTTCACCCCATTGCCCTGACGAGTTGTCTGCAAGCTTTTCGAACGTATGATCAATGTCCATGTAATGCGGTACTTAGAATACACGCATCCTCTCTTCCTTCTCAATTTGGCTTTTGCAAGTGTCGCAGCACGACATATGTGCTCGCGAGAAGGCTTATGGCACCACCTGGAAACACAATATTTTATCCCAACAATTCTTTTGGTCTCCGTGATAATATCCCGCTCATCCTTTAAAACTCTATCTCTCATCGTTCAATTAAAGTGAGAATTTATACCACTTTGACACTTTTTCAATAATATGGAGGTGTTCCCCAGGATAGCGTTTGAAGAATTACTTATTTTCCCTTGTCCTTGATGGGTTTTCTTTCCTCCCTCCAGGTTTGGTGCCTTCTTTTGATAATTACTTACTTTCCTCCCTCCATCTCGCATTTTCTCTTCCCTTACGTTGAGGATCTCACTTTGTTGTTGCGGAATAACACTCCTATCCTCCAACTTGCGATTGATGTCATATGGAGCTGGCATCAATCTTGCCCATCTCCCCAGTGGAGCCATCTGTCCTCATTTCCTGTCCCTCCTCAGCTTGAAACCCTCGATTGCCCTCCCCGGTGTCTCCTTCCTTGCCTGACTATGTCGACTCAATTATGTTCTTTATAACATCTATATCGCCCCAACCTTCTCTGCAGGCTTTACCTGTACTCTTACAATCTTACAAAATTCTGTGCCCCGTGTGTTTTGTTCTTTCGTCATAGCGTCAGAGAAGGCTGCGAGCAGCCGCGTCCAACAGCCTGGTTGATCAGTCCGGCAACCAGGAGGCCTGGTCGACGACCGGGCCGCGGGGACGCTAAGCCCCGGAAGCACCTCAAGGTAACCTCAAGGTAGCTGTTCCATCACACTTTCAGTCGTACTCCTCTTTGAAGTATGCCCCGATTTTCGGGTTGATTGCATATCTTGCTTACCTTTTGTCCCCATTTTGTAGGGGTCATGTGTCCCAAGTTAGAATCCTTGGCGAGTTCAATAACTTTGCTCTCGCTCGCCATATGTCCTTTTGTGCTTGTTCTGGCATCTTGAGTGATATTTAGCGCCTTGTGCATATCCAGCGACGCAGTGCTACAGTGTCTTCACGGCTTGGTGCCTTGTTTTGATAATTTATTTTTATTCTACGTTGTTGCTTCGTGAACCCAAAGTTGTTGTTCCTTGTATGGGTTACATTTGATTTTTTAAACAAGTGGTCTGGATTAATATCCTCCAACTTCTTTAGTACTTTTAACGTTTAGAAGAGATCAGCCCTGTCATGTCTGGTTTGCAATGTTGTTAGGCCTGTGGTCCTCAACAGTTTCTGGTATGAGTCGACTTAGTTTTGTTAAGATTTTTGTCGCTCTGTTATACTTTCTCGAACGCAGATATGTCCTGGCCACCATGGTTACTGTAGTCCAGATGAGGGTGCACCAGAGATTTGTACAGTTGAATAACCACTTTCTTTTCCTTGAAGTCAAAGGTTCATTTGACTATTCTTAGGGTATTTTTTTTTTTTTTTACTGCCGTTCCCACTTGTACAAATTTCAATGACTGGTAGTTTCTGACTTCTAGGTCCTTTTCTTAATAAGTCTGTTGCATGGTAATGTTGACTTAACAGTTGTGATGTGCATTTGCCCTATATGCAAGGTCTTGAATTTTTCAATAATAATAAACATTTTCCAATCTTTCGACCATTTGAAGAGTTCATGCATATATATATCTGTAAGACCTCAGTATCATTTTCGCTTCCTACTTTACCAGAGATTTTAGCGTCATCTACAAATTTGATGGTATGTAATATTCTCATACATGTCACTGATGTATATGACAAGAGGTTACTCCTAATACGGAACCACATTCACTACACATCTCCGACTACTAGCACATTGAGTCACTTATACTTTCCATCTTACTCCTTAATAAATTAGTTTTTATCCAAATTTAGGGTAAAGAAACATAGGTTGATCAACTTAAATATATTTCTACATATAAATCCTTTATGTAAATGTATGCATTATTTATATGTACTTTGTGTGTGTGTGTGTGTGTGTGTGTGAGGGAAAGAAGGTGTATATATTTGCACTTCAAATTATCTAAGAATTGTATAATATAGAATTTTATAAACATTTCAAAATAATTTGTATAAATACATTTGTAGGTTGTAGTAGTTTAAATTCTGGTAATATCAGAGTACTCGCCATAATCTGACTACAACACGCTATTTAAAGCTATTCTGAGTATCTCATTCATGAGTTAAGTAAATCCCAACACAAGCGGGATGGAGTATTAATATGGTATGGTCATGTGGAGAATGAAGTGCCAGTTTACATGAATTTGGGACAAGGTTTAAACAAGGTTTAAACAGGGAGGAGGAGATAGGCAAGCTGGATGTTAAGATGGGAGAGGGACCAGGTGTGTGGACATACCACACACTTTCATCGTACTAGATAGATCAAGGTTGTATAGGCTCTATAAGCCACAATCTTTATCTACCCCCTGTTACTATTTTGTAATTTTCCTCAATCAGTTCGTAGTGAGATCTGCTGTCTGGACATGGAGCGAGTCGAGATACATGCGAGGCCTGCTGAACCCGGGTGATAGTACAGCTTGCCGAATGGCAGGGCAATTCACAACTGCATGATGCCGCCCTCTTAATTGGTCGAATGCGCAATTACGCCCATATCTGGTAAATATAGACAAATATTTTTAAGTACATATTATTCACAAAATACGAATGTCTGTATGACAAAGAACAATTGATCCATTCAAAGGTATTTTTCATAAAACTATCTAGTGGGGCTCTTTAGAGAGGCGACACAGCGCGTCATTAATATCAACTTTAATTCTTAGTATAATTACTGATAATGTGACAAGAGCAACTACTTTAGTCATGCACTCCAGCTACTGCATTAATGTAAATCTGACTGGAAACTAGTCAGGCCTAAACCTATCCACCGCTGCCCACTGGATGGGAGGCGGAGTGCAGGATAAATATATCAGTTGTGACACTAGCTCTCCACGTATGTCAGTTGCTTAATTTAGAAACTGTACTTGTGGTCGGTCTCGAACCCATTGTTGATGTGATGTTGTGCATTGAATTCTGTAACAAGCTCGTCAAGACTTTAACTTGCTTAGCTAAATGAACTATAGGGTTCAGTCCCAGAGCTCACCGTGTGCCTCTGTAACCATTTCCACTACCGCCCACAAGATGGGTATGGGGTACATAATAAATTAACTAAACTTTATACTAACTTTTATGTTACATTTTATTAGATTTAACATCCACCCTCAATAAGGATTTGAACATGACCTTCTCTACACTTTATAATTAAGATATTTAGAGGTGAAGTCGAACCGGGGTTCCACAAATAACCAAGTACAGTAATACAATTTTGAATCACATTGCTATAAATAAAAATAATAATAATTTAATATTCGTTTATTAGATTTTTGTTGTAAGTGAAAAGAGATAACTATAAATTTTGAGTATATATAATGTTGGGGTCCGAAGATTAAATTGTAGATCTGGGTGTCATGCAGACATCCTGATATATATACAGACATTCGTACCATATTGTTAATTTGAAATCTACCATAAAACTGACTACATTTATACACCACCACCTCAGAGTGATGAGGCTGAGACTAATTATTACCCTTAATGTGAAATCCCAGGAGCCCGTGGATATGGAGGTGCCGTCTGGGGACATCTTGAGACAAGAGACGCGGTTTTCGTGGCCATAGAGGATAGTGAGCCGGTGACACTTGAGGGTGTCCCAGACGTTGACAGTGTAGTCGTTGTAGCCGGCAAACAGCAGTCGTCCTGCAGCGACACACCACACCATCAGATAGTAAACTACCATCACCTCCCACACGTGAGTGAATGTGTGTGTGTGTAGAAGGGGAGGGAGAGAGAGGTGTGTGTAGAGGGGTGGAGAGGTGTTCCACGCTTCTTACCCCTCTACACACCTCCCACCCTTTCTACCCCCTCTATACACACACGCCCCTCTCCTCTCTCCCCCTTCCCCCTCACCTCCTTCCCACTCCTCCTCCCCGCCTCGTCCCCTCCTCTCCTCTCTCTTCCCCCTCTCGGACGAGAGGAGGAGGGTAGAGAGGTGTCCCCCCCTCCTCCCTCTCGGACGAGAGGAGGGGGGGGGTAGAGAGGTGTCCTCCCTCTCCTCCTCCTCCCTCTCCCTCTCCTCCTCCCTCTCCCTCTCCTCCTCCTCCTCCTCCTCCCCCCCCTCTCCTCCTCCCCCCCCTCTCCTCCTCCCCCACGGAGGAGTGGGGGAAGGAGAGAGAGAGGGGGGGGGGGGGGGGAAGGAGAGAGAGGTGGGGGAAGGAGAGAGAGAGGGGGGGGGAAGGAGGGGTGTGTAGAGAGGTGTCCCCCCCTCCCCTCCCTCCTCCTCCCCCTCTCCCTCCCCTCCCTCCTCCTCCTCCTCCCCCTCTCCCTCCCCCTCCCCCTCCCTCCTCCCCCTCCTCCTCCCCCTCTCCCTCCCCTCCCTCCTCCTCCCCCTCTCCCTCCCCTCCCTCCTCCTCCCCCTCCCCTCCCTCCTCCTCCCCCTCTCCCTCCCTCCTCCTCCCCCTCTCCCTCCCTCCTCCTCCCCCTCTCCCTCCCCTCCCCCCTCCCCTCCTCCTCCCTCCCCTCCCCCCTCCTCCCTCCCCTCCCCCCTCCTCCCTCCCCTCCCCCCTCCTCCCTCCCCTCCTCCCTCCCCTCCCCCCTCCTCCCTCCCCTCCTCCCTCCCCTCCCCCCTCCTCCCTCCCCTCCCCCCTCCTCCCCTCCTCCCTCCCCCCTCCCCTCCTCCCTCCCCCTCCTCCCCTCCTCCCTCCCCCCCCTCCTCCCCTCCTCCCTCCCCCCCCCCCTCCTCCCCTCCTCCCTCCCCCCCCCCTCCTCCCCTCCTCCCTCCTCCCCCCTCTCCTCACGGAGGAGGGGGGGGAGGGAGGGGAGGGGGGAGAGGAGGGGTAGAGAAGTGTCCCTCCCTCCTCCTCTCCCCTCCCCTCCTCACGGAGGAGAGGGTGAAGGACCTGGAGGGGAGGAGGAAGGGTGTGTAGAGAGGTGTCCCACCCCTCTCCTCCTCCTTCCCCCTTCACTTACCACTGACGGAGAAGTCGACGGAATTGACACCGAAAATTATGCTTTCCTTCGTGTAGACGGCGATCTCTCGGTCCGCCCGCAGGTCAAACAACCGACACTGTGGAGAGAGACAGCTGTTTTATGCTACTAAATATATGATCCATAAAGAATTTATTGTCTTATTAACTCCCTTTTTTATAAAAGTAATGCACAATTTATGGTTAGTAGGCCAAGATTTGATACAAATGTGAATTTTTCGTTTAAGTGAATTTTATCAATTCTTTCCAACATACGTGTTTGTAGTCAGTGCTATACTACAACACTTGAGAGCCTACATTTAAAATCTATATAAGCTCAAAATTTCTAAATAATTTGAAATGCAAGTTTAATTTCATCATGGCTAAATTGCTAGCACTATTAGGAACTCGTTATGTGAAATACTGAAGCTATTGTGTTCACGCCAGAGCGAGACGTTTGGGCGTTTGACTTATGGGTTGCCAGGGGTTATCTTGAGAGGATTTCGTTTTTTTAAGTGTAAGGGGTACTTGAATAAGCCCAACAGGCTTCCTATCACCAATAATAGTGAACCATGCGGACACTCACCGTGGCGTCATCTGAACCCGTGGCAATGGCGTCTCCCGACGGGTAGAACTTGACGGTGTTGATGTCAGATTCGTGACCTTCGAACGTCTGTACACACTGACCAGTTCTCATGTCCCAGATGAGTGCCATCTTGTCGCATCCCTGAGGACAAGGACACCTTACTCGACACCCACTCATCTCAGGAGACAAGTTCCGTTTGCAGGTCACTTTGGAAAACAGTGAAATTTAAATATGAAGACAGTTCGTGTCCTGAATTATTCAAGAATGGTTTAGCTTAAATATTTAAATACGTAAGCACCATTACAATCTACTTTTTTATAATGGAATGACCATTCACAAGTGACTTAAAATAAAGCAGATGGGGAAACAATAAACACTAAATGATTGGGTTACTGACACCGGAGACGAATGTGTTTCCTGTCTCTGAAGGGGCCAAGTCTAGGGCCATTACATCCCCCTGGTGGCCGTGGAAGCTCTGCAACATCATCCCGGATTCCACGTCCCACAGAGCACACGTAGAGTCCCCAGAGCCCGTCAGGATCTAGGGGTTCAGAAAACAATGAACGCGTCAGTAGCTGCAATTCTGTTTTCTTATTTATGAATTTATTTATATACAAGAAGGTACATTGGGTTAGAGAGAATATATAGCATAGTATTTACAATCTTGTAAAGCCACTAGGACGCTCAGCGTTTCGGGCAGGTCCTTAATCTAACAGATAATTTTAAGTACGTAAATTCTAGCAGAATGGACTCCTATTCACGTCTGTTATGGAACCTGATCGCTTTTCAACACTGGTGTAGGAGAATATGATTACAGATTAATGAACTTACAATTTGTTTCAAATATGACAGAACGGCGGAATAACAAATCTATTCAATTACTACCTGTCAATTGCAGATAAACTCTGTTAATTGTACCTTCTAATTTGAAACATGTTAACTATGTAATATATACGACAGGACGGAATGATTCCCGTTAGAGGTAGACTCACCTGCTGGTCGGAATAAGGGAAGGTGCAGCAGGACATGTAAGACGTGTGGGTGCCGACAGCCTTCTTCTTTTGAGTGACATCTTCGTCAAAACTGAGAGGGTAGACCGTGACCTTGTTGTCCAGGCCTCTGACAGTCCACCACAGCACGAAGAAATTTAAGATAAATTTAAAGAAATTTAAGATTTCCAAAGATAAAAGAATATTACATTGCATGCATTTTTATTTGATTTTATATATAAATCCAATCTAAATGACTAAATTATATAGATTTCCCAATATTTACTTAATTCTTGCGTTACGTAAAGTGATTTTAAAAGTTATTTTTAGCTGAATAAGCACGCTATGAACACAGGTGGTTGTCACTAGGGGAACACAGCAAGTTAGAATTGTATAACTGGTGTGACAGCAACGCTGGAGGAGGTAGAATGCATAGTAACCTACCCGCAAGCAACCATGGTTCCAGTAGGAGAGTATGCGCAGGCCATGACCCAGGTGGTGGGCATGGTGACCGCATGCTCTTTGTTGGTCGTGAACGCATCCCAGATTATCATTTTCCCGTCCTGAAACATAAGCAGCAAGATAGAGAGGGCACTGCAAAACATGAAAGAGGAATGAGTAGGTGAGAGCAAGAAGAGACAGAAAACCAATATGAAAATGCTTGGCATCCAAGGTAAAGAACCAACCCAAACTTGTGCATATCCACAACGGAAGAGAAATTTCAGTGAACGAACAGTTTATCAGACTAAAAAGAGAAGGTAGATATACATGAAATTACACGAAAGTTCGTGATTATATGAACTATTTCAGTATTTGTAAGAGATTCATTTCCCCAGCAGAACTGTAGAACAGGGCCTATCCAATAGTGAGCGAAATAGAGGCGAGGAGACAACTGGAGAAGATGGATAATATGTAGGGTGTGGAATTAGACTAGACGGACTCTCACCCTGGATACAGGACCGCAGTCTAGAGAATAACTAGCCTACTGTACGCACTACAGGAGAAACAAAACTCCATCTACACTTGATTCGCATTTATTAACCCTCCTCCCAAAAGTAACATTTCCTTACCACATCCTACGGTACGTTTAATCCCTGAACCCAAATTAGGCAGGGAACAAGGTGTACAATAGCAAGTGATAAAACTACTACTCCCTTAAGGAGGACAACTCTTGCCTTAATCTAATACACCACAAATATATCACTTGGTGAAATACCTGGATTCCAGGTAACAGGGAACCCAAACTCCAGCAAGCAAAAGTACAACATATCTCGACGTGAAATAAAAATGGTGGCTCTAATATTTGACACAAAGGATACACAAGATATATATTATAATGATGCAATAAATTACAGGATGACCTGCACACAATGAATGAATGGTCCAATAAGTACCTACTAGAGTTTAACTCAAGCACGCTCTATGTAAAAAGAATAACAAGAAAAATATTTGGTGCTGGGAAGAGGAAGCCGGACACAATTAAGAGAGGAAACCCTCGTTGAGTCTGCCAAAGGAAAGACTTGGGGGATTGATATCACATAATCACTCCCAACCAAGCCCAAATATAGCACAAGCATAAGGACTATTTTAAGCAATATGAAGTCATGACCCTTTATATTTTTTCTAACGATGTCAATAGAATGTAGCGGCACAATTGATTGATTGTTGCCGCCGAAGGCGGCTAGTTTATTGTGCACCCCATAGTCATCCTGTGAGCGGTAGCGCAAAAGCATTACAGAGGGCACAAAAGGTCTTTATCATACATCATCTTAGATTATTACAAACAATTTCATTTACCCTTCACACAAGCATCCAGCGTCTATCCCGTGTAACACAAAGCAGGGTAACGTTGCCGCCAAACTAGTCCTAAAACAGAGCTGTATTAGCTGCGAGTGGTTAAACTAAAGGAACTAAACCACACGTCATTTGAAGAGAAGAAAGAAGGGGGACATATTACCTCATACAAAAAAAATGACGACAAATATCAGACAAAGAGACCACTATGCTTGACATGAATTGAACACGAACGAGAGGCAGTAGGTAGAACCTAAGTACAGTGCTTGAATGAGTCAGACTAATAGATATAAAAGGCTTCAAAGCTTCAAATGTATCTGTCACCGAACCCAAAGGCCTCGGGAACCTGTACATTAATCGACTTAAGGTAGAGAAGAGACCCCCCAAGAGTTGAAAATGAGTCCCCACAGGTCTAACTAGGTATTGTACATCTAAACGAACACATGTAAGCACTTCTATGTTTCATCTACTTCTGTCCTTCAAGCAATTTACCTGAGAGGAGGAGACGAGATGACGCTTGTCATTACACCAGTCAGAGCAGAGCACCTTGCCTTGATGTCCCTTCAGTACCCTCCTGGGCTTGATGTTGAGAGGTGGCAGACTCTCCAGTCGGGCAGCCACCGTCGTCACTGTCCGGGCCCACAAGTATATCAGTAAACATAAACCAATCTGCCAGTCTTTGATTTCATGTATTCTATTAAATTGCAGCTTCATATTTTGTCAATCACACGCAACCTCGCATTGTTTCTATCCTGCCCGGGGACTGAACCCGAGTTCTTTTGGTGCAAGCCGAGGACGTAGACTACTGTGCGATAGTCCTATAAGTACGTGCACTAATTTGCAAAGGATCCTACACGACCGTTCTTCAGTTCGATAAAAACTCAAGAAGGGAGGGAGGGCATCCTTGAGAGACCATCTGTTTTGACCCGGGCATAATACCCCTCCACATTTACGGTCGCCACATGACCTTACTGATCAACCAGGAATTAGTAGTACAATCAAGTTCGATCTTAATTCACAATCGAGAATTCCGGGTTCGTATCCCGGGCGGGACAGAAATGGTATCGTACACCGACGACGGGTCAGAGGCATGGTGACAGTAGCGTAATAACTTAACAAGAGTTCAAGAAGTTGGTACCAAGGTGAGGGTGGCATATGGGTGGTGAACATGAAAGCAGGATGGAGGCTGTGTACTGTGGAGGGTACTCGCCTCCACCACCGCTGCTTCCCTCATTACGGAGAATTATATGTCACGAATAGATACTGTTGCTATTCACTCATTACATGAGAGAGAGAGATAGAGGGGGAAGGGGGCAGGGAGGTCAATGCATTTTTCGGGGGTTGTACCATACAGTATACTCACGGGGAACATCGTTGAGCTTCTGTCTCTCCTCCTCGAGCTTGACCTTGAGTCCCTCAGCCTCCCTGGACAGAGACTCTACACTCTCCACGGGCTGTTCCACCTTCAGTCCTCCGTCAGACATTGTCCAGCACGCGTTCCCAACAACGCTCCTCACCCGACACTACCTAGCTACGCCTGCTAGTATTTCAGTCTTATGGCTTGGGAAAGGGGCCTTCACTGGGTCAACCTGGGGTACTTTATGGGTGGGGGGAGGCCAGGAGTGCAACACAGTCAGGCGAGGAGTCAAGAGAGCGTCTCGCAGTGTGGCCAGCAAAGCCTGAGGGTGATGGTGCTGACCCAACACAAGCCTCTTCACGATGTCATCCTCGTATGGTATCTGTCGAGGAATGGATGTGCAATAAATGTTTCATATATAGTTATACTGACATGTTTAGAGCCTGTACATAGATACATAAAGCAATCCTATTATTGTTTCAGTTTTCACAACTTTCCCCCTATTTTAGGCATTCGTAACACGCCAAGACTGACCTTGGCAAGGATCAATAGGTTTTATCCCATGTCTATCACGTTCATTCGTCCCACGTCAATATCTAGGACTAATCATGCCTCAAGTCACTAAAAAAAAAAAAAAACTAGGCTGAACTTGTCTTTCGTGTACTCCTTTCATCTTCATCATGGCCTTGTTCACAAAGCCCATATCCGCCTCCCAGAGAGCATCACACAGCTGGCAATTCCAGCAATAGGCCAGGCAATAGCTGGAAAGCTGGCAATAGGCCAGCTTTCTTAATTATGCTGTGCAAAATATCATTCAGAAATCCGATTTACGCAAGTTTATCTTATACATCTCCGATCTGTTCACAATATCACCTATCTTCCTTCCTAATCACAATAATGCTTGGATAATCAGCATCAAGATGCATTTCAAGACATCATACCATGTCTTTTTTGGCATAATCCCAGGTAACATTATCACGTCCAAATGCGATGGGCAATGGAACATCAGGTCTGTCTGTTTTTCATTCCCTGTATATATTACGTCCTTAACTAATATGACCTGCAACTCTTCTGATAGAGGGCAAAAACCTTCTGGCATCCATAAATCAATACTGGCTCCATCCATCCACACACGGCAAGTTTCTGATGACCAAACCACACATCAGAAAAGGGAGAAATCGTGTGACTTTCATTAGACAGTTGCTACGGGCTGCTTCCTGTAACAAAAAGGAGGCCTGGTTGAGGACCGGGCCGCGGGGACGCTAAGCCCAGAAATCATCTCAAGATAACTTCAAGATAACCTAGTTGTATTCGCCTAGTTTTGTGGGGAATGAGCCAAGGCTCTTTGCGCCAACTTCTCTCTCAACCCTTAATGAACTGGTGTCTTACTTCCACAGCCTATTGGGCACTGTTATATCTACATTTCATTCCAGGAACTGTTGAGGGGCCACAGGACTAATCACACTGCAAATCAGACATAACATGGCTGATCACATCGAATCATAAAATACTGAACAATTTTGGGGTGACACTTTTAAATTGACCGCTTTCTTGACGTTAGGAAACCAATAGGACGACGGGCTGGCTTTTTCACTCATATGGCTATAAACGCATAGAATCGCCTACCCATCCAAGCCGTAAATACCAAAACACTGCTGCAAATTCAAGATTCAGCTCGATAAAATCATCAGGGCGAATGACGGGACATTTAACAAGCCGCCGGCTTCTTGTTCTCATCGAGGCGACTAGACAGTGGCCCTCAGGTAAATTCAGATAAATATAAAGCTGTGAACAGGTCACGGTCGTAAACTAAGGCGTGAAACATTGATAAAAAAAATATTACCAAAAGGTACTTCAAATGTAGCCTAGGCCAAAAAAAAAAAAAAGCACCACCAATTTTAAGGAAAAAAGAACTTTGTCGAGACTGTTTACAAAGACCATTTTGGTTCACTTGGGATCAGTGTCAATTGATCCAACAGAACGTCTCTGAAGCCTCTTGTCACCATTTTGATAAACCAAGTTTTTATTATTATGATTTTCTATCACAGACGTGACCACACATTTACAATGCTAAGCAGTATATATATACATTTTCTTCTGTCCTCCAGGGACAGGGTTAGAGATCTGTTAAACATATAGTTCAGTGATTTTTTGAACAATCAACCACAGAAGCTGATTAAGTGCTTTTATAATGCTTAACTTAACCTACATACATAAATAAATGGTCAGCGAGAGATATAAGCCACCCTGAAACTTTCCCTCCTCAGAGACTTGCGTTCACCACACTGACCAACACTTGTGTTCACTGCTGCTATACCGAATACTGTACTTCACCACTGTACACAATGAGCGGGAGAGTGTGGAGCAAGAGGCAGCGGGTGTGGTGTTATCGTTCCGATCCTTTCGTGTTTCCTGTCAGTCTTGGGGGGGGGCTGTTTAAATGTACTCACCTATTTGTGCTTGTGGGGTTTGAGCTTCGGCTCTTTGATCCCGCCTCTCAACCGTCAATCAACTGGTGTACTCAGCCTCCACCACATCACTCATAGATTACCTGTACTCACCTAATTGTGCTTGCGGGGGTTGAGCTCTGGCTCTTTAGTCCCATCTCTCGACTGTCAATCAACTGGTGTACAAATTCCTGAGCCACTCAACTTTCAATTTAATAACAACTTTTGGTCTATGCATGAAGTCTCACTCGACCACTTCCCATTTATTTACCCCCAAAGAATAAATTCTAACGTCTCTCTAGCTTAATTACTTCCCACCCATATACCCTTGTTAATGCCACATTTCAATAGCGTTTGGTAGCAACACGAACACTGCCGCGTAGCTCACCCCATACTGACCAAGGCAGCAGCAGTGTTGTGTACCCAAGCTAACACATCAACATGAATGCAAACTTACAATATTAATGACAACCCTATCTATCTGCACCGTGCCGCAGCCGTCTCCGGAACCCATTGCCTCACACTTTAAACTATTGATGCCTCTATAAATAATCTAAGGTCACATGAGCGTTATGTTTACACTAACGGCTCGGTTCAACCGTCAACAGGTCGTATTGCATCGGCATGTACGCGTTTCGTGTTTATGTAAACGCCATTTGTAAACAATCCATAGCCTAAACAACTGGCGCGCGGGCGCACACACACAACTAGCTCCACTACAATTAGCTACCTTACACCTAAACAAATAATTTCCGTGCCACTCTAGCTCCACATGTACTTAAAACCACCACTTGCAAGAGGAGGACCACCACAGTTAATTACATAATTAACTGTGCAGCACATATACAAGCATTTAAAATACCGTGAGTGGACGTTACCTCACTCCGGTATAATCGGCCAGTTACCCGGACACGGGTATGGAGTGTATAATAAATTACTGAACAGTTAAAGCTGTATGTAACAAACATTAAACTAAATTGATAGAGAGAGGGGGGGGGGGTAGAAATAGCCTAAGCTACTTAAGCCCTTTTGAGATGTATTTTATTGTCTCAATAAACGTATTTTAAGTAAATTAGATGATGGTGCCCATACCTTTATTGTTAAAATTATACTGCTATAAGAAAGATGTGTTAAGTTAAGAAATCTAAAACCCTACATCAACATTTAGGATTTGTTTACATCTGAAACGTACACATACGGGCCATTTAACACGGGTGGTACTGGAATAGACGGACTCCGAGCACCTGAATGATCTACACGAACTATACATTATAGTTGTATTATATTGTATTATGCTATACTAGTATAATACACATGAAGTAACAGCGAAAATTATCTCACATTACCTTAGACTTGGAGAATAAACACCAAATTGTATTTTCGGTTGTCTCAAAGCCATATCAACAACCCTATTTTGAAAAGCCGATTGCATTATACCTGTTTATTTGTATTTTAATATTATAAATATTTTACCTTATATTCTGCATTTTTTTTATAGTCCAAATTAATATTTTGTATATCTTTCAACAGTACCATCTGCGCGCGCGCACATTACCACAATATCAACAAACAGAAAATCAAGGTACCAAAGTCACTTTAAAACATTATGTTTCAGATCTTAAACATTCACTGTAGAGGCTGGTGGTGTGAAGGTGGGCCCAGGGCAGCCAGCCACACACACACACACACGTCGCAGGTAGGCGGCATCTCTTCAGTGAAGGAGCCAAGACACAACCAGCTCGCTGGTGGACGCACCTGTCCGCTCCACTACTAGCGGACCACGGCCACGAGAGCCTTCTGCCTAGCCTTCGGCGCCTGTCGTATATTTTAACGCTACGACTCGAGCGTTTCTTCCAGGCAGGGCAGTTACCCTAGGTACTCACAGGTCACGGAGAGCTGCAGGCGGGGAGTAAGGGAGGTGGTGGTGTGTATATTGTGTGGGGTGGTTGTGGCTCCCCTCCTGCGCTGGGCCGCCCCTCGCTACCCAAGGCAGCGCAGATCAATTCCCAGCTGCGCGCTGCCAACACCTCCGTCGTCCCCCCCCCCCCCACCCTTCTCTCCCACCTACCCATGCCTCTCAGCTTGCATCCCCACCCACTCCACCCGCCCAAGTTGCTGCCCTTCACTTTGCAACATTCAACTTGCCCCAACTGCTGTCCCTCAGTCTGACTTCGTCTGACTTCCAAGCATCTGCCTGCTGGCAGGAGCTTCATGTTTCCATTTATTATATTGAGTTGGAATTGGGATATATATTTTTTTATTTCCAATTTTCGCCCATGTGTTAAGAAAATAACTGATTCAAGTCTAAACTTCGATATTCAGGCGACATGATTAATCTTAAGCAACTGTAAAAGAGCGATAACTAATCACTATCAAGGTAAATGGGAACTTTCGACAAGCCGCAGGCTTCGTGTCCTCGTCGAGACCACTCAACCCGTCTTAAAATAATTTCACTTTTCGCTCGTATGTGCGCTATGGCCAAAAATGGATGTAATTTGAAATGAAATCGGCTCACGAAAGTGATATACTGTCCCATTTTCTGTTTGAGTCCTCCGGCTTACTCGGTTAGGAGAGAAAACTTTCAATTAAAGGTTTCATGACGTTTTGAAACCTTAGGTGGTGAGGGCAAGAAGTTCTCCTATTCGAAGACACTTATTAACTTGCTGTTTGGAAAAAAAAATTCAAAATTTATTTTCAATTATTTTTCCATTTTCAAATTACGTCCATTTTCGGCCATACAGGTAAACGGCCAAATTCAGACGTAATTTGTAAGAGGACAGGTTGATCGTTCCCCATTCATATTGTGCGAGTTGTAGTTGAAAATGTTTGTATAGACGTAACATTGTCAATTTCGTCACAACAGGCGTCTGTGTTCCAGAGCACTGTCCTTCACACAGACCTGTACAGGAGTATACCACAATTTGTTAAAGCATTAAGACCTTTGCATAGTTTAAGTAGGTAATTATCAAAAGAAGGCGTCAAGCCGGGGAGACTATGTAGAACTTGATTTGTTAAAATGCTTTATCTACTTAAAGCAAAATTTGCTTTGTCCACACATTTGACACAAGATCTAGATCCTAATATAACTGCAAGAAGTATATGCGTTATATTGAACTTTTATATGAATAATGGATTCGCCAACTGCCGTTTGTATTTTCAAATTCATCTGCCAGTTCTGGCCTGAAGATATTCACGACTTAACTTTACTGGCCAAAATTATCATGCTTTTGGACATGTGAAAATGAGGGGACCAGCAGCCTCTGGAAGACAAATCATGAATGATGGCATGAATCGCTAAGACTAAGACTAGCCAGCATATAGACGACCAACTGGACTGCAGCGTAGAGGGACAACCAGACAGCCTAGTGCAGCGTGGAGGGACAACCAGACAGCCTACTGCAGCGTGGAGGGACAACCAGACAGCCTACTGCAGCGTGGAGGGACAACCAGACAGCCTACTGCAGTGTAGAGAACTACCAAAACGTATTACTGCAGTGTGAAGGGCCAACAACAATACAGCGTGAATGTCCAAAAACAATAATTTAAGTAATATGACCAACAAAATTTACAGATAATGTAGTTCTAGACCAACACCACGATCTAATTCAGCATGAAAACAGGCATTACTCAAATGATCAAGAGAACACAAACCATGAGAGACTAGACCTCCTGCTATGGTGTTTACACCAACACCCTTATTATTTGCAACCCAAAAGGGGGGAGGCAAACTATAATGCTAAATTGAACACTGACAACCTATTATAATTAGATCCAATAGAACAATTGTTCGACTAGCCAAAAGTACCACCACCAAGCATAGTTACATCCACACTGTTGCATTATACATCTACTAATTTTTACTACAAATATACGAGTAGCAGCATAACTGGGTATTGTGAAGTTTTATCAAAAGACACCAAGCCGGGAAGACTTACTACCACCATATGTGTCGCGAGACATACAAAAGGTCCTAAATATTCACTCAGGACCTACAGGCACAAAGCTAGCGTCATCAAAGGTATCAAATTCAGTGAGGATTCTATTGATGTTCGAGTGGCCCAGAGGGGCCATTGGGATATTGTGAAGACAGATAGCATTAGCTAAGAGTTCAGTTAGGTAGCATGTTAGGAGAGCTGACAGCATGGTGGAAGGGACAGGTTGTCAGGCCAGGAAATGGACAAACTGGCTCCACAGGAAGTTAATTACAACCTCCTTAGCAGTTTGTATGGTGGTGTTCCAGAGTTCGCTATTGGAGCACTGTGTGTGTGTGTGTGTGTGTGTGTGTGTACGCATTCAAATAGAATTCAAATAGAACATGATAAAAAAATACCTAGGATTACACCAATTTCAACAAGCACCTACTTTACACACACAATTTTGTCACTCAGTCCACACTATACTCATTCCCTTCACTTAAACATCAACAAAAAGGCATCTGTGTATGGGGTTCTATGACGTTAATACATGATACTTGTAGTAACTCCCAATGACTTTCAGTAATAAGTACAGTAATGCACTCCAGCTATCGACACCATGAAGCACATTAACCCTTAACTGCGCACCTATTTCCATAATTAAAAAATAGTGTAACATCAAATTTAAAAAAAACCATATGCGAGGGGAACAATGTAAGGGTTAAACATGGTAAACCTAGAAGCAATACACATTGTTCTGTGTAGACTCACACCACAAGATAAAAAACAATCCCCAATCTTCCCATTGATTGACTCAAGACATGGAAAGTTAAAGGCAAATAATTTTTGAACAGACTCCTAATAAAAAAAGGTTTTATATGACCTTTCTTAAGATAGGACTTAAAATTATTGTAATTAGAATGTTTTGTCTACAGGTCAGTACACAATTATATTCTCATTAATTAAAACCTCTAGGCCCAGTATACAGTGCCGCATTAACAAACTATGATTCTTTTGCCAGATCAAGAATCTAATGTAGCTTCAAAAAACAACTAAACTAATATATACCAATATAAAATGTAACCCATATTAAATTCACTACAGTAAAAACGTTAAACTTGCATTGTCATGTTTAAAATGTCAGTACCCACATTTCAAATTAAATAATATAAATCCACACAATTGTGCTAGCTTAACAAGTTGCTATATATATAATACCCAAAATACTACTGGATGTAATTTGTCATTTGCACAAACATTCATACATACAGCGGGTTGGATTGAGGCTTAGGGCTCTAGGAGAACCATCTCTGGTGAAAGTATGTGTATTAGGTATACAGCTGGCCCCTCGCACAGCGCCAGATGCGCCTGGCAGCCAGCTGGCCTCTCGCACAGCGTCCAGATGCGCTGGCAGCCAGCTGGCCCCTCGCACAGCGTCAGATGCGCTGGCAGCCAGCTGGCCCCTCGCACAGCGCCAGATGCGTCGGCAGCCAACTGGCCCCTCGCACAGTGCCAGCTGACCCCTCGCACAGCGTCAGATGCGCTGGCAGCCAGCTGGCCCCTCGCACAGCGCCAGATGCGCTGGCAGCCAGCTGGCCCCTCGCACAGCGTCAGATGCGCTGGCAGCCAGCTGGCCCCTCGCACAGCGCCAGATGCGCTGGCAGCCAGCTGGCCCCTCGCACAGCGCCATTGACGCGTCCTGACGACCCTCCTGTACATAGGAGAGGGAGAACACCACAAACGCGATATGTGGAGCAACACAGGAATGGGCTAGAGACCTCTCTAAAAACTCTCCACCTTTTGGGGGGTTAAGGGCCGGCATCTAGTGGGGGTGGTAGTATCTTTCGATGAGGGGGGGGAGGGGGGGAGGGGGCAGCGGCATCATGGGGGAATGCCTATTGTCGAGAATGTTATTTGGCTCTAAACTATGACACTAGCGAGAGACGCGCCCCAACAGCGACAAAGTCAGTGACAAGTGCGTATCATTTTTTTTTGGCTGTACTGGTGTGTTTTACGCTTTTTAGGCGACGTTCGGTTCTTATTGGCATTAGGGTATGTTCTCTTAGTAAGCGTTCCTCTGCACAGTATATGCTTCCACCACCAGAGGGTGCACAGGACGCGTACCGTGCTGCCTCACCCTGCCAGCGTGTACCAGAGGATGTACCCATCACCTTTAGTATTGAAAACGCCACCGACGTTGTATCCAATACTAAAACAAAGATTGCCTTGTTTACTCTGTAGTCAGAGATTATCGATTTGCACGTGTCATGATGAACGTTTTTATTAAAGGAGGGTTCTGTGGCACAATAGTCTACGTCCCTGGCTCATAATCGAGGGACCAGAGTTCAGTCCCTGAGCAGGATAGAACAGTTCGAGTTACGTTTCCTTCCCCACTAATGCCTCTGTTAACCCAACAGTAAAAATAGGATACCCCGTGAGTTAAAGCAACTGGTGTGTTGCATCCTAGGGAATTGATTATTAAAAGCATCCTAGTGAAGTAGGTGGCCTAGGGAAACCTTTATAAGCACTAAAGAATGAAGTATGAGCATTTTAAGGGCATTAGAGGACTATGGAAGTAGACCTAGTCAATGAAGACTCGTATGAGGCAATTTAAGATTTAATATGAAATTAATGTTTGAAAGGGTAATAGGCTCGTGTGGTATGACGTACTTGTGTAGTGACCCCCAGGCGTCAAAGTTGTGGTCTGACCACCTTTCTTCGTACATTAAATGCCAAACAACGCAGGTCGGCGTTCGATCTCCGACTGTCCAAGTGATTGGGCACCGTTTTTTTCCCCCGTCCTACCCCAGGTCCTTATCCTTTTATCTTTTCCAAGTGCTATGTAGACATCCTGGATTACACAATTATCAGGAGAAAGCACCAATAGAGTTCATAGCTTCCCCCAGACCCATAATTATATCCCAAAGCAGAAACTTCTGATGAATAAAAGTCATAACCCAGGTAAACCATTGACCAAGCCAAACCGCTGCTTCGATTCACAACCACGTTCAGGAAGCTATGTGGCCTGTATGACAATCTCAGCCAAGCCAGCACAAGCATCACAATACCAGTGTCAGGCAAGCTGACTAGCTAAACAAGTCAGCCAATCAGTATAGAAGACCCCCAGATCCCTTCTGGAGGAAACTACCAGACAATCCAACATAAAGCACATGCAAGCAACAGTAGACGAATCATACTATTTAAAAAATATATACATATCCTAACAGCGTCCAAAAGTCGGAAATTCAACTCCCAACATTTAGAATGATCAGCCAGTGGACAACAGAAAACCTAGCGTACTTATAAAAGTATCCATACGATTGATCCCAGCAAATCTGAGAACCACTATCTCCTTGCCTGACACAGGCCAGAGTCCTTACGAGGACATACATAATAAAGAAGGGAGGGAGGGAGGAAAGGGGAAGCGGGAGGAAACAAAAATATCTAATCTAATCATAAATTTCTAGTTTTCCATTATCAGGACCTTAGGAATATACATTTAATGAGAATTCTCTCTCAATATAATCCCCTGTACATGTTTAACAGGGGTTACTATTAAAGATTTTGGAATTTCTCACATTTCACGAAAATCAGATTTTATTTTGTAAGCTTAAAACAAATCCCGAAATAGACACACAAGGCTCTTTACCTCTTGTCAACACCACAGGATTAATCAAATTAAACAAAATGTTAGGCAAAGTGGAATCAATTTATCACAAATCACGCAGATACAGGCAAGTGCGAAAGTACTTTTAATTATTCTATCATATGACTCCACTCAAAGATTTTAACTCTTTTTCTTAAAAATCTAGACATCATACTGTACTGTATACCCTACCGAGTTATCTTTTAAAAGTAGCACATCTTACCAGCTATTGTATAATGATATCTTACACACTGAAGAAAGGCTTTCCTCTGGTCCATAAAGTAGATCACACGGAGAATCAAAACCACAACTTCCTACAGCCCGTGAACAACCATATTATAACATACCACCATATTAATACACCTGGGTGCGCTACGGTCATACAGGGTAACCTAAAACGTTAGTTATTTAATGTGGCAAGAGCTGTGCAATCTATTGCTAAGAGGTGGGGGTGGTTATATGTACTAATACTTATATGACTAACTTGCTATGGAATGATAAGTGGTGATGGTAGCTGAAAAGGGCCAAATGCCTTAACAAGTGTAACAATTATTAAGAAGTATTAGTTACCTGCAACTTAAAAGTAAGACTAAGACACTGCCAAATCTGAAGTTTTATTGTAATTGTGTGCCTCAAGGCTTGTCTGTATATACCCAAATTTAAAAGATTGACAATGGGCTTAAATATATATCTATATTATACTGTATAACATACTGTAATATAGTCCGACAAATGTGAACTTCACCATTACTCTTGATATATATATAACTAAATGGCTTACTTTGTAGCACCGACAGGCTCGCACACCTAGAGTCAAAGAGACGCCTCAACATTCAAAAATGAACATTAATATACCTATATTACTTTTACCTTAAATTACTACAATCATTGTACTAGATAGTAAAGCCAATTTTTTTTTTTTTTTAAGGCATATCTATTTTTTTGGCTATACAGCATGTTAACCAGATGTAGCCAAATTTAGAAGTTAACAGGTTGAAAACAATTGGAATGCTAGATGATAAAAACTAAGAATTTAATATGAAGAATCCTTCAAATTTTTTTTTTTTGTTTTAACCTTAATTTGAATTCTTTCAAAATGAAATGTGTCACTGTTTATTACTACAGTACTACAGATTATTACTACAGTTCTACAGATTATTTTAGCCTGCAGATTACAAGTGATCTTATCAGACATTCTCCTCTATGCAGCAGGCTGGAACTGCTCCCTTTTCTTCTTGAATTCCTCTTGCCTCTTTTTCTTGTCTTCCTCCTCCTTTTTCTTATCTTCAAAGGCTCGGTAGGCAGCGTCTCCTACCTCAAGAATTCGAGCCTTGGCTTCGAAGAATCTCTTGGCTCCGCCAACACCTACATCATCGACGTTGACTTCCTCCTGCGCTGCCAACTTCACCACCAGCTGCAGAAACAACACCATCACTCACACACATATCAAGATTACACATGCACTGTTTAACTGCATAATAAAATTAACATCCGAACACTGCACGATCCGAATCATTGAGTCGATTCAATAACAGTTGTCAGTAGTTGCAGATTTTACAATATTAATACAATATTTTACAATATTCAATATTTTACAATATTTTTACAATATTGCCCGAAACGCTATGTGTATTAGTGGCTTTAGGTATTTTATGTACTAGCTCTATCTATAAATCCAAATTTATGTTTGCAAATCATCTATGTATGAACAGTACTTTTCCTGAATAAAATAATTGAATTTGAAATTTTGAATATTCCTTGATCCTGTCAATGAAAGGCATACGACTATTTAGGTTGGCACTAGTTAATACGAGCATTAATTACAAGTACAAATGATGGCATAAGACAAACATTAAAAAAATTTAACCACTAAAATTAGTCTAAGCCGATTTATTATTGAATGATCTTTTACACTAAAATATTCAAATAAATATTAAAATACATTTTAATATTCACATTTCCACAAGAGCAGAACACTCGTGTCGATGGATCTATGCGAATGAAAATGACGTCTTGATAAAGATGGATACTTTCAAGCGAAAATATCTTATGCAGAACATTGGGAGAACACTAGGGTAAGCCTGTGGATAATGTGCTATAACACTATGCAGCAACTGGAAGAACTTCGCTTCAGGACAGGATACCAGGACAGGATACCAGGACACGAGGGTTCAGAAAGAGTGACTAGTGATATGAAAATTTCAAGAAACAAGAACCGACCCACAAATGAAAAAATTGAGTCGGCCGGACAAAATCGACACACTTTCTTAGCCAATAGAATCCTGTCGAAGTTGTAAAACACATCCCCAAACCTAAGTGACAAACATAATGCCAAAACAGAGCACGAAGCTCACCTACCTGATTGCCTCTAGTCAGGACCGAAATATACAAAAGAGCCTTGAAAGACTATGCATTTACAAAAATTGAGACAGCTGTATCTTACCAATACTAAGAACCTAAAACCATATATCATGGGAGCAGATGGGCTCCAGATGGCACACAGGCAAAGACGTGTTAAAGAATGCCTTGATGACCAGACCACACATCAGTACATAAAGAAACGACAATGTTTCGGTCCGTCCGGGGCCATAATCAAGTCTTGTGTTGATAAGGGTACTTTATGTGGTCCAGGACGGATAATTCGGTCCAGCACGGACCGAAACGTCAGTCGTTTCTTCAGTCTTCTGATGTGTGGTTTGGTTATCATATCTTCAGCCACGTTATTATGACTCAGTCGTCTGCATAAAGAATGCCTTGTAAAGTTCCACAAAAGGAGAACTAGAGAACGCTCTGCCAAAGCCCAGAAGCAGCAGCTCTGTCAGAGCAGCCATATAGGAAGTGATGATATTGGACACTAGCTATCTTTCAATAAAAAAGTTAAGCAAGAAAAACAAGACTAGGAACAGATAGAGTAGAAGATTGCTTCCTCAATACCACAAATACCACCTGACCACCATTTTCTTACTGACAAGAGGCGTGCAGACGTTTATTAATGAGCACCATAACATGCTCCCTGTAAACATGTTGGTTGACGTGGCCTAGAAACTCCACACAAGATGATCAGCCCACACTAGTAGTGCTCTTGCAACACTAACGGTCACTGGCCTGCACGAGGAGACTGGTATGGTGGGGTGGGTGGCAGCCTGGGACACCTGGAAAGGACACCAAGGCCGAGGGCAGAACCGACAACACTAGAGCATGCAAAAATTACAATCAACAAAGCATCATCTACTGGTTTCAGTCAAGATGCAGAACAACCAAAGTAAAAACTGTGATAATGGAATGAAACCACATACCAGGATTTTGTGGTTCCCAAACTGATGTAAACAAACAGTTGTGGCATACCGAATGATACATATCCACAGGAAGGAGGCCCCCCCCCGTCCATTCCTTCCCATTGTGAAGATAAAGAGGCCATCTGCTATCATTTTAAAATTTGCAAATGTTGCCCCGCTGCGAAGACTAAAGCCAAAGCAGCAAAAAGACATGAAGGTTAGAGTCTAGTGCCACAAAGGAACAGATCCAGATTAGCCTTACTGCCATAACTAAGGTAATATCCACCGGAGTACTGATAGAGCGCAGACGGAGAGCCAGCCCCCGCAGGATAAATACACTTCGGTTAAGTTCATATAGTTTCAATCTCTCACAGCACCGAGCAAAATCCAGCCCAAAGGAGCATCTAAAAGTGGTGACACTTATCTCCAGCCAATCCCTGAAATGCAGACAGATGGACAAGCTAGGTGGCTTTGACATCTAGGGAAACTTATGACAATGTGAACCACAGACAAGGTTTTTTTTTTGGAAGGATGGACAATGATGTGTAGGCGACAATACACTGCTACTTGAAGTTCCTTTCAACATAGTGACAAAACAGGACTTCGACCCATAGTGATGGTGTCACTGTCAGCCTCTTTACTGAATTCCTACTTTTGGTAGATATTTAAGAGCATGCCAAGGGATGCCTTAGAAGTGGGTGACTTACGAGGGGTCCCAAGCCTAAGTGGGAGACACCAAGTCACCCACTTGCAAAAAAACAATTTATAAACCATCACCCATTAAGTGCTTAGAGAATGAGAGACCATTAATGCACCTATCAGTTTTTAATTCGAAGTGTACCCTTTATAGCTATCTAAGAATATATGAACTACTGAACAGAAAAAAAAACATTAAACTAAGGCATTTGCCATGTAAAAACACAACACGTGCACACAAACACACACACACACAAATGGGTAAATAATGCTTATAAAACTTACATCCAAGTTTATTTTGCCAGTCTTGGCAGTCAGCTCCTTGACGAGCTTCATGAACTCTTCGAGTGAGATTTTCCCATCCTTTGCGGCCTTATCGTAAGTTTCTTTTGCCACAAGGTGAGTCTGCGTCAGCTCGAGAGCCTCCAGTAACTTCTTGAAGCTGTCTAGGGAGATTGTGCCCTTTTTCGTGCTAGGCTCAGCATAGCGGCAGAAAAGTTGGTACAGCTTGCTCAGCTCGTCCTCGCTATACTCTGGGTGCTGAGGAGTAAACAGTATGATTAGCTTCTTATATATAATATACTATATAGACATGCTAACTTAAAATGTTCTCTTAATTACCTTCCTTTACCTTTGCAGATATTACACACACACACACACGCATACACGTGCTCCCACGATCCATTAGGCCGTGTACCATACCTTGCCTCCAAGTAATATGCAATAATAACTAATTTACCAATTTCGTCGGGGGACAGAGAGCCTGTGTCTATGTATACTTCAGGCTTGTATCGTGATCCCCCTCCAAGCTCTATTACTGGCCTTCCTCTAGGAATGCAACTCCATAACATTTGCCTAACCCCAGGTACCCATTTGTTGCTAGATGAACATCCCTCGCTTTATTCCCGGGCCGGATAAAAGTTGTTGGGCCCGGGAATAAAACAAGGGATCCCATTCAATTGCAAGTCGATCACGAAGCCAACTGTACTACAAGACCCCTCACCAGTATTGACCAGTTTGTTCCACCAGGCAACACAGTTTCTCGTTCGTCAAGCCACAAGGGAGAACAAACAGGACATATCTTATCTAAAGGTCAATAAACCAGTAACAACATTAACGGCGAAGGCCGTTAAAGGTCGGAGCGCGCTCCAGTTCAAAACACATTGAGTAAAACACTGCAGCAAGACTAGGTGTCCCTTCCAGGCCACCGGGACTTTAGAAACTATTCTTACGCAAGATAAAACAATTTCCCTGTACTGGGCATTTACAGTGCTATTTCAAAACGAATTTTCAATGCAACGTTCAAACCAGTACTATCGCCGACAATTGATCTATCCATTTTTTTTTATGCTGGCAGCGTGCATACATTTTGTTCACAAATTTTCAAAATTCAGTTAATTGTGAAAGCAAGTACAAGAAAAAAAAAAAAAATGTCACAAAGCTGTCCGCTTGTATATACCTGTATATCGAGACAATATGCTGCTACTGAAGTTATAAAAGTGACATTTTATAAAGGTTTCAAATTTATCACAGTTTGGTTGGCCAAGTAGGTGATAAACTCCCAAGGATCTCCCATACAAAGTTTCATTCTGAAGGCAAGAGTGTGGAAAATCGAGTTGAAATTTTTCCCATTCTGAAATTACCCCCCCCCCCACCCCCTCAATATAATTACACTGAGCAGCGTTTCATAAGCATATGCGAAATGTTTTAGTATAAATAATAGTATAAATAATTGTAATAAAATACACATTTTATTACAATTATTAATTAATTTCATACGTTGGCACCGATCAATTTAGATAAATGTCCCCCCCCCCCTCTGTAAGGTGGCCTTGTCCATCAGATATACCTAAGCATCTGACGAGACTAAACGTTATGCTAATGCAATACTTTAAATTTCACCAAAATTTAAAAAAAAAAAAAAAAAAAAAAAAAGGTCGCTCAGGAGCTGGACGGTAGAGCTACAGTAGAGCTTCATGCAGGTTGGCAATCAATCCCCGACCGTCTAAGTGGTTGGGCACCATTCCTTCCCTCCCATCCATCCCAAATCCTTATCCTGACTCCCTTCCAAGTGCTATATAGTTGTAATGGCTTGGCGCTTTTCCCTGAAAATTCCCTCAGGAGCTGAAATTGTCACAGTGTTGTCTGAGGGACAACACACAGACCAGACAGGAAAAAAACTTTCCAAGTCATACCTCCCCAAACACGGCTATTGCCACCAATGTTTGAATTGGGTTTGATTTTGTTAAACCTCCAAAATCGTTCACATTTCTTCCGTTACGGTACAAAAAGTTAAATTCGAACAAAACTTTAAATTTAAATGTACCCGCGAAACGCGGCTACATTTCGCGTAGCCGCGAAACTTACTGATTTGAGCCGCGAAATTTGTACCGATTCAGGTACAAAAATAGTTAAATTACGAAAAAATAACTTTAAATTTAAATGTAGCCGCGAAACGCCTACACAGGGCCAAGATAATTAACAAAAATGAACCCAGCCGACCAGCTAAATTGCCGGAACAGGTTTTAAATCTGGCTCCAACTCGCGACGATCTGATCCACGCACTAAATAATTCCTTATATCCCCCTTCCCATCACCCTGGACTCTAGCGAAAGCTTTCCATCATTCATTACACAACCAGTATACCAGACAAGCCATCGCCACCATGGGCGTCGAGGGGAGAATGTTACCATGGAAACGCCACACAGTCTAGCCAGATCTCTGCCGCCTGGCAACCTCGCCATCAGGGACTACTACACCTTATAAATGCGCTTCGTATTTTTAGCGTGCGAGGAAGCGAGCATTGAACATTAAATAAAAGTATGTGGAGCCAATTTGCTATAGGGGGAACGACTGTGTAACTGACATCGGGGATGCTCTTTTTTTTTTTTTTTTTTTTTTTACAGGAGCTAGTAAGGCGGTGAGCAGCTGTGGGGCCGATGATCCAGCCCGTCCTCGCCAGCATTCACAATGTCATATTAAACTCTGGTACAGAACTAAATTGCCAGAACCTAACCAAACCGAGGACCCACAAATAGAAAACTGGACATCGCGTCAATTTTGAGCTCTGCTGTCTTTTCCAGTACATCAGTTTTCAGCCTAAGGGGTCTTATGTCAAAAATGCGACGCACTATTGAAGAGGACGTGCTCACCATAACGAGAAGAGGAGGATAAAATGATCTATCAGAAACTGCTAAATATTCCCAGTTGCCAACTATGTAGTAAATGCGAGTAATTGTAATCTTTCTACCTTCGCCCATTGGATGAGGATGGGGCGGGGGGGTGCACAAGTCAAATTATGAAACTGGATCACCGCATATATAAAATTATGAATCTGGATCACCGCATATACAAGTAGCTTAGCATAAACTACACGTGGTCGATCTCTAACCCATTGTTGATAAAATAATTCATTAATCTTTGTAACTGGCTTAATTAACAAGATTAACTTGCTTAGCTAATTGTTAAGAGTTCAGTTCCTGAGCCCATTATGTGCCTCTAGTCTCTTTCACTACCGCCAACAGGATGGGCACGAGGTGCATAACAAATGAACTATAACAATGCTATTATTTTGAATACACAGTACTACATAATACAGTCAATGATTACAAATGCAAAGTTTAATCTTCGTAGTACTGCAATGTAAACTCTGCAACATAAATAATATCAAATCAACTAGTTTGCTATCTTGCTTTACCATATTAGTTTCCAGGTACTCTATAGCCGTTTGCCAGACCGTATACGAGCGCAGAGATTTCCATTAGTAAACAAATGGAACGTGGAGCGAGGTTCCCTTGCTTCAGTTTACCCAGACGAGGCTCCACGGTAAAAGACCACTGGTTAAAGAGGCTGCGAATGAGAGGTGAAAGTCAGATGTCAGAAGAGCTACATCAACGCCAAATTGCCACGCTAATGTGATACAGATGTTCTGTATTAAAACTGCAGAAGCGCCAGTAAAGAGATTGTCTTGTAATTAATACCTTTATGATACACCAACTGTCTACTGCTAATTTTGTTATATTTTTGTATATTACCCAATCATGTTACCTAAGAATCCGGAACAAAACGTAGTTATTCAATATATTAACTACTTTCGCGCAGTAGCGAGGATACTAACAATAAGAAACTGGTGAAACCTTCTAACATTTATGTAGGAAAAAGTGTTCGTCTATTTCATCAGCACATTAAGATTCATTTTGGGGCGATTAAACAGGACAAACACTAAGTGTTAAGCACTCGCTTGCTTAACCGTACAAAACCGGTAGATATTATTATTCACCGATTGTAGCATGGCCACACTTAGATATTCCAAGACATGCCGACAGCACCAAGGACATGGGCTTGGTCCTCCAGTCACGCGCCCTGACTGCTCACCAAGCCAAAGAAATTATAGTAAATTTCCCCGGCACCCAAAGTTTAATAGCAACATATAAACAAAAGTTCAACGAACCTTGTTTACATGTTGCCTTACATTACCTTACACTCATTTAGTTTTAATTCCCTTCCAACACACCATATTCCCAACAGCTTTCTTACCAATAAATTATATTCTAAACGAGAACTACGGTATCACACCGGCAATTATATCGTCTAATAATGGCAGAACCACATTCATGAGAGATTTTCTTTTGCGGTCGAGACCTTGCAGTGGGACAAGGGACAATCTGATGCATGAGGATGCATGCACTAACTGGGGGATCATGACGTGGCTTGACAAAAGCAGTAAAGTGAATTTAAGTGCGTGTGCACGCATAAGTGTGCAAGTGTAGTCAGTGCTTGCCTATCAGTCTACAACTCGACATGAACCCTCATCCAGCTCTTTGGACACTTTGATTTTTGTGCCAGGTGCTTTGTAAAATTCTTTGCTTTCAAGTTCCAGTTGTGCTCTTTAAGCTGTAAAACTCGCCAAGTTGAGCTTACGTGAGTAGTTTCAACCCCTTTGGTCCCACCTCTCAATCCTCTTATTAGAACGTTGTTACAACTTGCTATATTGGTTGTTATAACTGGTTAGGTGTTAAAACTTTGTTCGGACGTTGTACCAACGTCGTAGTTTCGGTGCGTGTTTGGAGGGATGGGCCAGGAGCCAAACACCAAAACCAACCAGCCAGACGTCTCTGTGGCTCCTCAACGGTGACTCACCACCACCAACAGTTACTCACCGATCAACGGTTACGCCCCCCCCCCCCCCTGTTACTCATCACCCACTTCTCTTCCGTGACCACACATGAATCTCTCTAATCAAGTACCCTTCGCTTAGATTTCAATCGCCTAAAGCAGGTGAATTACATATATACATCACAAAGTAATATTGGCAAATTAACAAATATAGGCTTCAATAGTCCTAAGCCTAAATCACGCTAGTTACGGATTGAGTTGGTCCACTCTACAACCTTTTATGTTTTTTTAAGAAACGTATTCCAAATCAAATCTCTGCGAATGATTGATTCTTCCAATAGTGTCAGCATTGTCATAATTCTCTAACGCTTCAATACTCGAACAAGGCAACCACCGGAGTGCCATCTTACTTTTTGAGGTTTCACACTAAATATACAAAATAAAAAGGATTGCGTTTTTTGTTTTTATTTTGCGAGAGCCAGAAAACATGTTGGGCTTGTATGACTACTAACCCTCCCCAGGGCACCACCCCACAATAGTTGCCCAACTCCAGGGTATTAATTTATTGCCAAGTGAACAGAGGAATCAGATTTAAAGAAGCGTGCCGAACCGTCTGACTGCGGTGCCTCTTTTAAAACACATGAAAATAAATAAAACGTAGATGTTTAATGTTTAAGTGACGCCTCTCTGATAAAAGGCGACTCGCCCTCTGCTTCCAGTGAAGTGAAACATTCAGTAATAGAATGCTGCAAATGCGATTATGAATTCTAGGAATAAACTTTAAACATTGTTCAAGCCAAGATTCAATTGTGGTGGTGGTGGTACTGCACAAGGCTGACTAGCATCTCCCACAGCAGATTATCGAGGGCTTACACTTTCGCACCAAGTATCTAGATTTCACAACTGTCTCCGGCATCATCAATTCATATCACGCCATCAGACATACGGATACAAGATGTTTCTGGCTAGTTCCTACAAACCTACATCTCAAAAGTCATTATTTCATATGAAGCTTTCGAAAAATTAATAATACAAAAAGACTTTTGGATCCAATGGCGTGTTGAGGTTTGTAATCTAAATGAGATTACAAAATATTATTCTTACGCCATGCAGTATATATTAAATTAGTAATGTCCTTCACGCTGCTTACGGTAGGTGACAAAGTAGGATCCTAACTTAAAAGAATCTAATTTACAGCCAACCTCGACAGGATCCTCCGACTTGCTCTTCGAGAACCACCTGATCAGCTTTTTTTTATATTAGTAAACTTTGATACGTTTGGGTAAATTTATACAGCTACCCTAGACTCTATAGCATGTCAAGAGCTAGCTATGCGATACTAAAAATCCCCATTTCATATGATGGTCTGTCATACAGGTCCATTTGATCAGAATAGGCTGCAATGACAAACTTTGGATGCACTGTGAGGATAATCACAAGAACAGGAAAGTGAATATGTTAATGATAAAAATCCCCATCTCTTAGGATGGGTCAGCCATACATCTGAGCAGACTTGGGAGCACAAAACACCAAATAGAGGAAACTACAGAGGACTGGCGGACACGTGCGAGAGCTTATCTATACGAAACCACTATGGGGGGAAATTGTTCAAGCATAGTCTGAACAAGCCCAATAAACTATAGGAATTATTTGTTCTAAGCATCTTCTATCCAAGTTTTTGGACCAATATGTACATTTGTTTTAGAATTATTTACACTTTGAACGTACAGTAACCTAATGGACTTGTACCATTAAAAAATATATGGAGTACATTGCTCCATTTTACATTTTTTTTTGTTGGCAACAACTTAAAGCGAGACTCAACTTTGGTAGAGAAAAGCTCTAATCCTGTGGGAATATATCGTTTTGAAGGGATACAAAGGCAGCGAAAAGAACGCTGTCCAATAACCGACTGGTTAGGATTTTGTAAATGAGTGACCACATCCGTGGCAGAGAAAATACAAAAGCCGAAAACCTGGACCGTCAGGGATCGAACGCCGACTCTGCAAGTAGAGAGGCCTCGACTGTACTGACTAGACCAAGAGGAAGTACACTTAGCGATAGTCAAGTTGCGTCGAGTAGTAGACAAGTTTATAGCGTCAACTTTATGCTATAAAATACAACTTAAAAGGTTATTGTTCGTTGACTAAGAATATAAACAGGCAACCCGTCCTCGACTCGAGTCCATTACATCCAGAGGTCGACCCCACAGACTCATTTAAAAATTTTTACATGCTGTTCATTCAAAACGGGAATTTTCCCAAATAGAAATTAATATATTAGCATATTGTGCATATATAGGCATAGGTTAGGTTAGGTGTTTAGGTTCTGTTGGCGATTATTTGTATTTGTAGTACGTGGGTGAAGCATTTACAGCATTGTGCTTCGAACAAAATTCATCAGTGAAGCACTTGTTCCGGAAGTGTTTGAACGAAATCAGTTGCGAGTCGTGTGTAAACCTTTTTTCATTCATAAACAGGGGGTTTGGCGGGTGCATGGAATCACTTTTGGGTCTGTTTAGAAAACGGGCTGAAACAAGATATCTATCTGCAATTGAGAGATACAAATTCGTTACTAGATCAATGCATAGATCATTCTCAAACCATGACCCAGCCCAAGAATTTCTAAATATAGAGGATGACATCCCTTCATATTTTTACTCCTCCTGGGGAGTAAAAAAAAATTATGACATTCCATGATTAATATCTTAAAAACAGCCTAGTAAAAGGTATTGAATCACTATTTTAATATGTCCTGCACTGTCAAAGTCACGGATGTTATTGACAAATTAATGTAATGGAGGCGACGATACCAATTGCACATTAGCTTCTGTATATTTATTGCCAAGGCAGTAAATCATTGGTGTACGTTAACAAGAGTGGTGCGGACGTTGATCCCGTGATCAATAACGTTCTGGAGTACTCGCAGCACTGAATGAAAGCAGGCGCCGTGTCTGTCTAGTCACTAACGCTAAAATCACTTCCCCACCCCCCAGTCTGTACAAACCCGCCACGTCTAGACTAACTCCAGCACTGCCCAAAACCGCTCCAACACAGGTACACACACATACAACACACACGCCTCTAAATGGTGATGTGTGTATACACACACGTCACCTCTAAATTGTGGGAAAATAGAACAAAAGGACGTAAACGTTCGCCGGAAACGCAAACTAATAGGGAAATGTACACTGGTACGAGTGGTCAACAAATGGAATGGATTTAAAGTAGTACTCAGTCATAGAATCCGCCGCTATGCACGACTTTAAAGGCCAGATTTGATAAAGGATTCAACAGACAGCCGTTACACGAAAACGCAACAGCTAAACCTCAATCCCCCAGTGCTAGGTTAACACCACCCTCCACTACCCACGACCATCAACTTTCGACAATCTCTTCCCTCCCCACAATCTTAAATACTAAACATGCACATTAGAACCAAAAGTAACATCACTGCCAATAACAAACATATTCGTTGTTAAAATTATGCCGCGATTCAAAAAATCTTAATTATTATTGCAGTTTATCAATATTATTAGGACTGATCGATAAAAGAAATGCATCAGAGTTGAGTAACAACTCTCCCCCAGCAAGTGGGGCAGATGGCTGGCTCAGAATATTAAGGTTGAGGGGAGGTAACTAGATATGAGCGGGCCAAGAAGCTGGCCACTCATGACCACAACGCCACCTGGAAGCTATTTCTAGCCTCTTATTTTTTTTGGGGGGAAGGGGGGGTTGCCACTAGGAGTTATATTAGGAACACGTCACTACTAGTATTTCGGATTGAATGGTCTTTACTGTCCAGGAAGGAAGGGGGAGGTCAATAGCAGGATTCAGATGTTGGAGATTTGAAGTCTTTCGATAGTATATGTTTTGGTGGGTAGTGGTTCGGGAGAGTGGGGAATTTTTTTAGGAAGTGATTAAGAAATGAATTTACTCTCAATCCACTGGAGTAGCATTATATCCTTCCCATGTGTGTGTAGTGGACACCTCCCACTTCCACTTGTTATAAACGCCTCCACATTGTTCCTTATTTTTTCACTGCCTGCCTGCTCACACCAGGCTAATACCAGTTGATACAAAATTACACCCACTTTCCACCTCTCTCCCGAGAGTACGTGCATAGTGAAAGTCCCAGTTAGAAGGGCTAGAGTGACCAGACAGGCACATGAATATCAATGACGGGACCAGGACAAGTGAATATCGAGTCAGAGTACCAAGGATTAACATTATCTAATGTGACTGAATAGTTTGGATCGTTCAATGCCAGTATAAGAGCATGTACTGATGATGCAACGACAATGGAACAAATAAATAAAAGGTCACAAACCCAGGGAGTACTGTATACAAGGTTGTGAGAACAATATATTCAAGAAATATTATCTGGAAGAAACTATAATTTAACACCACCTACCATATAAATTAAATTGCATCGAGCTCCAATGCAATTCTGGCCGACTTCGCTTTAGCATTCAATGAAAAGGATCTAAAAAATTTAAGTTTATTTGAAAACCTACAAAATCTATAATGCATTTCTTCAAGGGAGGGAACTGCATCAGTTAGGAGCACATGGGTTATGCTACTGAATAAGAACGAACTTTATAAACATTCTAAAGAACTTATAAAAAAAAAAACAGGATCTGAAACAACCAAGGCAAAGAAGGCATACAAAAGCAATCAGCTGCGTACACCTAAGATTGACCAGTTGACCTACTGTAGTGTTCTTTCCCCTCTCTGGGTAACTGGTTTAAAGTACAGTATATCTATAGAGATGAGAAGATTGATAAATTACATTATTAGTTTGAGGAAGTCTGAAGACCCTTACTCAAATCACAAGAAATATAATCCCAGAAGACAAATTAGAGTGTTACAGCCCCGCTCCTGTGACTGGTAAGTCCACTACGGGCTCACCATAACTCGTGCTACTTGGAACTTTTTGTTTGGAGTAGCCGAATCCGACAACGACAAATTAGAAAACTGTGCGGGACGAGGCCGAGGCCGTGTGAACACAACATAAGACTACTACAACGGCAGTATTGGCCTAACACGACCTAAGGCCAGTAGTAACAGTGATATTTCTTGTTGTTTTAAATTTAGCTACTCAAAACGAAATGTCCATGTAGCACGGGCTATAGTCGAGCTCTTAACTAACAGTGAGGGGATGTTTAGTCTTGTACTTGCGCTTTATGTGAACATTCCTGCTCTTCCACTTGTTGACCAGAATATATTTTCCTTACATTTCTTAGAGATTGACTTGCGCCTTTATCTTTGTTCTATCCAAGCAATTTAAAGAGTACTCTTTGCCACCTTGTCTATTTCCCCTCGGTAATTTTAATGTGATCATGCCTTTCTTCTACTCTAAGGTAGAGATTCAATTCCTTTAACCGTCTACACTTTTCCCCACATTTGCTTTTGTACGTCACGAGGTACGAGTTCTATGCAAGTGCTACAGTGTTTCAGTAACAGCCACTACAAAGGCTGTACAGTCTTGAAAGTATTTATTTATTTTAAAATTTCATTCCATTTCATTATTTGCCTAGATTTCCATATGATGCTGATGTTACCTCGTCTGCGCGCGTGGGTGCGAGTGTTGGAATTATATACACACTTTTTCCTCCCGATTTCTGTAGTTTTATCCCTTTATGGTATAGATGTCTTCTGATATCTGCCACCCTTTTCCATGCAGTAGTGAGACTATGATTACTGAGCCAGAATCCACTACTAAATATTTATGACAGAGAGGGGGGGGGGAGGGGTGACAGACTGGTAAATATGATGACAGACGAGGTGGGCAGGGTAGGAGGGGTGGGGAGGAAGCACCCACCACCCTCATACACACAGACAGAAAATGTAGGTGAATCAATATTGCAGTTCCCGCCCACCTGGGTTTTCCTGCAACAACCATTAACACCGGCGCGACGGGAGAACGAAGAAACGGACGAATATGCCAGAAAAGCAAACCCAAAACCTCCCTACGTACCAGTACATGGATGCGTTCGGCAGACAATGTGAGCGCGATATAATTGCTGACGGAAAGATTAGAGTACAGACAAGACTGGATGGTCCACGGTGTCCCTAACCAGGAAGTATGGGGGCGACTGCCCGAGGGAAGGGAAGGTAACCATCAGGATAAAGCGCCAAGCCATTGCGACTATACATCACTGGGAAGTGCTCAGGATAAGGATTTGGGATGGGACGGGGGGAAGGAATGTTTCCCAATCACTTGGATGATCGGAGGATTGAAAACCGAGAGAAATATTATTGTAACATAAGGTTGAACAGGATGCCAGACACTGGCGTTTTCACCAGTCCCGTACTTCCCAGCTACAAATTGTGTGTTTTGTACAAATTTGTATGGAAAGAGCCGCAAAATATTTTGCACATCAAATAATCAAAAGTTGACACTACTTTAAATTATCTTTGAATCTGCCATAATACACAACGCCTCCTCTCAACCCGTACTTACACTCGACTCATTTAATCTAGAAACTCTGAGCACCAGCCTTCAAATTTAGGTGGTTCAGTGTAATTAAAGAACCTCAATTCGGACGCCTTTATATAGCCACCACAGTCCTTGATTAAGATTTTAAACGCTCGACACTTGATCCACCACAATGTTTACCTTGGAGGAGCGGCTGGCGCGGCTCGGATGCTGGGACTGAAGAAGCCTATTGCATCACGGGATTTGTTAACCTGATTTTGATTTATCTTGGGCTAACTGATTTTTCAGAGTACAAAAAATGTAAACTGCAGGCATTACGCTGTAACGTTAATCTGCATTGCTCGCTATGTTGTTGGTTAGTGAACTTTTACTGTACAAGCGTAGATTTTAATATGCCTCAATGATATTTGGCCGTGGTAATTTGCTTAACATACTCTTAACAAAAAATACTCTAGGATACCTATAATTCAAAATTAGGCCGTAAGTCAAACACAGGCTAACAGCCATTCGCCGCTTCAATATCAGATTCACCGCTTTGATTCAGAAACTCAGACCAGTTATGTTCTAGTTAAGAAAAACCGTCATGGCAAGGATGAGCTAGATACCAGAGGCAACATGGCCCGAAAAGTTATTATAATGCACGACTCCACATGCCATGCATAACAAACTCGTATATTAGTCACTCACAAAACCATAAACCAGCGTGACAAGCGGTCACACTTCACCATAAAACGGCACGGCCAAGATACAGGTCATCCCATGTACAAGAGAAAGCAGGAGCGCCAAAATTATGTACATCACAAGACACCAGGCGTGAAGCTTTCCAGAGTGTCATTCACTCTTAGAAATCGTGGAAGCCAAACCCGCGTTTTTTTCTTTATTAAATAATATACAATATAAAGATAATATTTACATAAATTTGCAAGGAAAAATACTACAAGCCTGCTAGAGTCACCCGGCTCAAGAACCCGTCCTCTTACAAACTACGTCGCTTTTTGCTCGTATACACACTCAGGCTAAACATCGACGTAATTCAAAATGAAATCGGCTCACGAAAGTGACGTACTGTTCCGTTTTGGGTCCTTTGGCTTAGCTTGTTCGGTTAGGAGAGGAAACTTTCAATTAAATGTTTTCACTGATGTTTTGAAACCTTAGGAGAACTTCCTGCCCTCTTAACCTACCAGAGGACCCCCTTAAGTTGATGTTTTTGGAACAAAAAAATCCAAAATTGAATTGGAAAATAAATTTCCATTCCGAAGTTACGTCGCTATTTGACCGCAGCGCATACGACCGAAAAGCTACGTAATTTGTAAGTGGCGGGTTAATTCGTGGGCGTAATCTACCGGTGTCAAAAAAAATCGACCATTGGTGGAATTAAAAGCATAGTAATATTTATGCCTCTTCAGACTGACACAATGGTCTCAAATTAGGTGCATTGCCTAGGTTTGTAGGACTCTTGTTAGGCACAACTACTTCAACTCTTCTTGAGACTGGGCTGCGCGACTGACCAGATCTTTCCTGATACGAGATGAACCTGGCTGTCTGTGCTAGTTTTCACCAACTAGAATGTCGTTATGTTTTCTTTATTCATGTTTACATTTGGCCGAGAAATGAAATCCCAGAGTTGCAACAATCCAATGAACATAACGTGATTTTCTTGACAACTATTTCGTGCTCCAGTTACGGTGTCACATGTATATTATCCCAAAAAAATAACACCCACTGGATAACGAGTTTGGGTTGTTCCGCTTTTACCTGTAGAAAATTCGGGCGCGCGCACACACATGACATGGTCTACATTCTGTCAAAATTGAACCAAGCAGTTATAAATATGCTCTCGTTAACATCTGCAAGTCTGTGTCTCACGCGAAAGTTCCACGAGGCTGGCTCCTCGCGGGTTTACGACCATCCAGCACGTAACTGTGTACAGCCTACACTTTTGTCGAGAGATGGCGTAGAATATTCAGATTTCTCATCTACATGCTCCTTCGAGCTTGTAGCCATTAAACATCCGAGCCTCCCAATATGATATGCATTATATATAGCTACTATGGAAGGAATGTACAAGACATGAACCGTTACACAAAAATAAAGTCCACGCTTTATACTATTAGAATACCAACGGGCAGTAAATCTTTATTGCTATATTTAAAAGCAATAAACCAAACATGTCCTAGGCCTAAATCAATTCAAGGCTTAACGCAATCTTAGGTTTTGTATATATACAAAAATAGGCCTAAGAAAATACGAGTTTTATTGTTGCCTTCTTTCTTGGACCTCAAAAGTCAACCCATTCCAAAAATGATAATAGGTATAGCAACAATTTTGCTCAACGTACAAAAATGGACTGTTGCAGCCAACAATGTTCACTTGTTATTAATTTTGTAGAGGGCATGAAAACAGAGCCAAAAATGAATCTTAAAACATTCATAGGCTTAGATTGCCACATAATTACTATATTAGGCCTAGAAGTGCTACGTTATATTAGATCCATTAGTTACTTCTCTATTTAAATGCCATTTGGGGTAATTCAATAGTACAAAACTTGAGCTTTTTCCGTGTCCAACAGTACATTTGTGTATGTGATAAAATAGTTGCTACAAGTACTCCCATTTAAGAGGACTGGATGACAAAACTATATAAAACTTGCTTTATGGGAGAGCGGGGGATTGCAAGTCTTTATTATGTACATTCCAGCCACATTCGCTAGAGATACAATAATTTGTGAATGACGGATTGCATTTAAGACAGGTGCACATACTGCCTCCCCCGTTCATATATATGTAACATTTCACAAAGGATAGACCAAACATGTACCTGCGTATCCGACTATACAAATGTGAAATATTCATTAGGCTAATCCCGTACCCTAACTGTGCAAATAATTTTGGGAAATTCTTAAAAATACAAACACTTTTCCCCCTCCCGACAAGTTTCTGTACATGTATTACACAATTTGGTAATAAAGAATGGGTGAATCGTGTTTGTAGGCCGAGGATGCCTGAGGCTGGGAGAGGGAGGCACAGTCCTCCAAGTGAAGGGGGTGAAGCACAGTCATGTGTAAAGTGAGGAGGGGTGAAGCAGAGTCCTGTGTGCCACACAGGACTTAGTAAAGCAGTCCTGTGTGAAAAGTGAGGGGGGGAGTGAAACAGTCCTGAATGTCAAGTAGGGGGGGGGGGAAGTGAAGCACAGTCCCGTGTGCAAAGTGGGGGAGTTGAAGCACATTCCAGCGTGTCAAGTGGGAGGTGAAGCACAGCCAAGTGGGGGGGGGGGGTGAGGCACAATCCCGTGTGCCAAGTGGGGGAGGGGGATGAAGCCTAATCCCGTGTGCCAAGTGGGAGAAGGGGATGAAGCACAATCTTGTGTCAAGGGGGGGGGGGGTGAAGCAGTCCCGTTTATCAAGTGGGGGGGGGGGTAAAGCACAGTCCCATGTGTCAAGTGGGGGGGAGGTGAAGCAGTCCCGTGTACCAAGTAGGGGGGGGGGGTGAAGCACAGTCCCATGTGTCAAGGGGGGGGGGGGGGGAACGGGGTCGTGTGTGTGTGTGTGTCAGTAAGGGCGTGCCTGGGTGGTATAAAAGGTCCTACCTGGATAAAGACGCACAACTGAATTTAGTTTAGTATCACCATTTTAGTCTGTACCGAGACCTTTTAATAAATTTCCTTGGACGTTTACTTTTACATATTTTTACCACTTAATAAATATGCCTTGTAACATTTAAAATGCAATGTAATCTCTCGGAACGCAAGATACTAGTAGTCACTGCAATGTATATAATACACAGTTTATACAAGCGATTTAAATCAAATTCCAAAGAACTAGAGTAAATACGGCCTTCTGTCAGTTACAGTGTGTCCAAACAAATCTGGCCTTCCAATGATAGTATCTAAGGTCACTGCAACGTAAATGATATTAATGTTCTCTGCAAATACTCAACAACTATAATACCATTCTCCTTAATGCTAACGAGAGGCTAAAGGAATGAGAACACTAATCAGCTGCAGTCATTAGTGGATGGTGACCAAATCTCAGTCCAGTGAAGCACGTGAAGGCTGGAGATAGAAACAACTACATCAGTGGGGATACCTTACATGGTGGGGGAATTGGGAGGGGGGGGGGAGGAAGGATTTCCTCACACACACTAAGTGGTAAATCACGTGAGGACTGTGACGCCACACTATGCCTTGACAACCCAGGTGTTCAAGGGCGTTTTTGGGTATGGAGAGATCGGCTTTAAGGCAGCGTCAAGGCCAGCTTGTTTAACACTCACTTGGTCTACACATGTGGGTCACCATCGGGAGAACCAGTTTAAAACGATATCCAGGATTCTCAATTACTATAATTCGGCAATAATATAATTATGGTGTAATTTAATGGAATCGGTAAATGGCAACTTTTTACGTATATTATAAAACGAAACAGACAATCGTGTGCACAAAATATACCATGATTAACACATATGGTGTATATACTAAACTTATTAGTATGCTTTCCACGTACATTGAAAGAACGAGGCCAAGAACACAGCTAAACAGGATGGCGCGGTCAAAGGATTATTTACAGGTCACAGCGGTAATCCATGCAAGAGATGTCTAATCTAACCTCAGGTAAACCCCCCCCCCCTCCCCATTAACCCATACAAGGGATGTTCTCTAGCCTCAGGTCACCCCCTACCCCACCCACCCAACAATCCCGGCCAAGGGATGTCCACTATAGCCACACGGCCCCGGTAACCTCGTCAGATGATCCCTTCCACCTGTCTGGCCACGAGAGCATCAAAACTGAATAGTGTCCTTACCTTAGCAATGTCCAGCAAAGTGACGAGCTTGACATCTCCCATGGTGACGACTGTTTAATCACACAAGCACAATACAAAGTGTCCTTCAATGTTTAAGGGGGCCAGTAGTCTAGGTGACAGTGGACGTCGGTGAGGCTAGCTGATCACACACTGGGTGGGAGATAGAGAGTGTTAGAGAGTAGAGAGGCCAGACATGCGACACACACGAATCTTAATCCATCTATGGGGTTAAAATTCGCACCATTTCTAAAAAGCTTTAGAATGGGGGGTTCAAGGAGTCATGGGGAAGGCCATGGGTGGGGTCCCGGTCAGGGATGTGGTATAGTATCACCGGGGAGGAGTGTGTTACTGGCAGAGAAAGTTCAGAGGGTCCCTAGCCTTTATATCACAGGTTGCCTTGAGAGTGACTTTAACACTGGCAGCAGGCACATCTAGTCAAGGCGTGTCACATGGTGGGCTACTAATCTCTCGCCTCACCTGAATACTGGGAGACTCCCGCTCTCCTCCAGCTGACACATTGACCCGTCGATATCCCAGCAGCAGCAGCAGCAGCAGTCGCAGCTGCGGTCGATCTCTAGCACAGCGGCCTCTCACCACCACAAACCACCAGCAACTGACTGGCGCTCTCGCTACTCCCGCTCCCAGAGGCCGCGGTATCGCTTATCAGTGACCCTTCTGTAGTGTACCTGCGGTTGCCGGACGCTGCTCCCTCGCTGGACAAGTGATATGTGACTACTGACATATCCTGCCCGCTCTAGTACATGACGGGAAATACCCCCCTCCCCCCCACACCGGACACTTACTGCGCAGGCGTCTCCCTCCTGCCCCTGCCACTCTCACCCACAATATAACTGAATGAACTTAAACCTGCGATAGCCTCACTTTCCCCTTCAGTCCTAAGACTGTACTATATTTTTTGCACAGTCACGTCAACAAAATACTCCCCCCGTCTGCTTTACAATATGTCATGTGGATAATTTATCACAGTAAAGCCATACCAAGCCTAGTACTTGTATTTGGGAACCAGTGATCAACTAACCTGTAAACTAGTCGCTCAGCTTGGTCATCAGACTCAAGTTGCAGTATAAACAGTGTCAAATTCGGTAGTAATCTCATTAAACAACGTTATCAACGAAACTTGCTACCTATTTTCACATAAACTAATGGTTTTCACGTCAGGAGCGCTCAGTGGTTGGCTACACACCCATAAAAGTACCCAATGGCAACTACGCTCTTAGTGTGGGGTCGGCGGTGACGTCATAGCCCTGATGACCTTTAGCTTCCCCACTCCCTGTGGATTAGCATTATATATCTAACGCCAGGCAATTTTTATCTATACATTTTTTAGGATGGTTTGATATTTTAATGACGTAATATTTGAAACTGCATTTATATATACATATCATAACAGTTTACAAGGCCCTGTTCTATGCAAAATATCGCAGATACTCTACGATAATTGCATTAGTCATCATTAAAGGAGATGTTACTTTGAATATGTGAAGATTGTTAGTGTACATAATTGTTCCCTCGCACCGTAATGTTTACTGATAGCCTAATGTTGACACTATTATCGAATACCAACAATACTAGGCTACTTCATCCTAAATAACATTTGAAATTAATAAAAAAAATTAATTAATGTCACCATACTCGGACCCAGTTCAGTATTCAAGTCCCTTAATGGTCAATCCGGCCCATTATCACTTCCTTTTCCTTAAAACATCAAAACAACGCAGGTGATGAACTACCAGAAATCTTAAGCAAATATCGAGTGTTTGCTTACCTCAAGGTACCTTGGTAGTTCATACAGGTGACTAAACTCTCCACTCCGACCTACTGGACGGCAGTGTGGTGCATGATGGGTGAATATGTAATTGGTCGGCCACAGATGCAAACTGCTCGATTTAGAAACTATTCTAGTCCAGTTCTTGAACCAATTGTGCTGTGAAAGATTATTGATATACACTCATCATGATTGTAACTTGCTTAGCTAAATGAATTGTGGGGTTCAGTCCCTGAGCCCATTATGTGCCTTTGTAACCCTTTCCACTACCGCCCACAAGATGGGTATGGGGTGCATAATAAATGAACTAAACTAACGTATATACAAAAAAATTGTAATTACCTCATCATTATTATTATTTGCTTAACTAAATGAATTAATGAGTTCAGTGTCATCTCGGATAGTATATAACATTTTGACTTATAGATCCTCAACAGCCAAAATATGTTGTACTAGAAATCATAGTGGCTCGCTAAATTGACGGCCTCTCCCGTTTTCTATTCGTGGGTCCTCGGTCTAGGTTAGGTTTGGGCAATTTAACACATCATTTCTGTGACGTTGTTTGTGATGTGATGTTTGTGACGTTTCTGTGATGGCAACTGGAGAGGACGGGCTGCATTATGTGCTTCTGTAACCTTTTCCCACCACCGCTCACTAGATGGGTATGGGGTGCATAATAAATGACTAAAATCATCCTTTTAGCACAAATTATTTTCCAACTTGACGTAATGAACGCCCAAAGAAATGTAAACATGTTAATAACGGCGGACAACCAACAAGTTGTGTCTGTAGAGCGTACTGAGGCTACATGGTCTGTGCCATATGCTGGTGAGCGTTAAGTAACGAGGGTGTGGAACTAGGTTGAGATGACGGTGGTGGTTGTGTGGTGGCCGTGTGGTGGTGGTGGTGGTGGTGGTGGAGACGTGACCACCGCCCCGGGGTCTCTCTCCACTCTCAACCATAGCAACAGGCTTGCAGACCAGGACCTGCCCAATAGACACGCAATCACTGCTCATCTTCATATTATCTCTGTAAACATTTAATCATATCCAGGTTCAAGAGGAACGCTGGAAACGCCTTTTCATCATCTGTTTACGTTGCAGGAATCTGCTTATTACGCAAAATAGTGCTGATAAGGTTTTTCCGTGAAGCCAAGTTGCAAAATTATAAAATAAACCCAATAGTTTCTTACGGCACTTGTGACATCATTCAGTCAACCAATTCAATTTAATTAAAGGCTGTATTATAACAACTAATATCAACTCCTACAATTGCTTCGGTAGCAAGTTTTAAATAGAAATGTAAGTTGAAAGTTATGACTGACGTAAGGGATTATATTGATCAAGGAGCGGATACTGCGACCTCCTCCTCCTCCTGGCCGGGGTGATCGTGGGTTACATCGACTGGTGGAGCCGCCAGCTGGCATGCGGATGTGCGCCTCCTTCCTCCCGACGATCCTCTTCCCTAGTTCCTCCTGACGATCCTCCCTAGTTCCTCCTGACGATCCTCTTTCCCTAGTTCGTCCCGACGATCTTCCTCCCTAGTTCCTCCTGACGATCTTCCTCCCTAGTTCCTCCTGACGATCTTCCTCCCTAGTTCCTCCTGACGATCCTCCTTCCTAGTTCCTCCCGAGGATCTTCCTCCCTAGTTCCTCCTGACGATCCTCCGTCCTAGTTCGTCAAGACGATCTTCCTCCCTAGTTCCTCCGGACGATCTTCCTCCCTAGTTCCTCCTGACGATCCTCCTCCCTAGTTCGTCCCAACGATCCTCCTCCCTAGTTCGTCCCGATCTTCCTCCCTAGTTCCTCCGGACGATCTTCCTCCCTAGTTCTTCCCGACGATCTTCCTCCCTAGTTCCTCCCGACGATCCTTCGTGGTGCGAGTTATGATAACGGGCTGGCTGTTCGCCTTACTGACACGCTGTGTGTTATGTGTGTGTGTGTGTGTGTGTGTGTGTGTGTGTGTGTGTGTGTGTACTCACCTAATATTGGTGAGTACACACTCACCTAATATTGTACAATACAGTACACACTCACCTAATATTGTACAATACAGTACACACTCACCTAATATTGGTGAGCACACACTCACCTGTGTGTGTGTGTGTGTGTGTGTGTGTGTGTGTGTGTGTGTGTGTGTGTGTGTGTGTGTGTGTGTGTGTGTGTATACTCACGTATCTGTACTCACCTATTTGTGCCTGCAGGATCGAGCATTGACTCTTGAATCCCGCCTTTCGAGTCATCGGTTATTTACAGCAATGACTCCGGTCCTATTTCGTGGTGCGAGATAGGGCTGCACACACACACACACACACACACACACACACACACACACACACACACACACACACACACACACACACACACACACACACACACACACACACACACACACACACACACAAGCACACGCACATACACACCTGGTGTGTGTGGGTGTGGGAGCCATCATGTGCCTCTGGAACCCCTATCCACCATCGCCCAACGGGATGGGGTAAAGGGGGCATAATAAGGAAAGAAACTGAATCGTACACAAACTTGGAATTATTGTATTGTTGGACTGAAATTTGGCCTCGAGTAGATCCAAGCAGGCTTATGGTCCGCCAACCATGGGAGTGAGGCGTCTCTTATTGACAAAATATTATTTTAGTATTGGGGTTTCTCTAAAAATTCGGTCGTATTCCACACACCATAGAGGCTTGTTATTGTAGTAGTGATGGTCGGTTTATACTACAGCAGCAACTGTGTTCAGCCCGTGAATTGTCTGGTCATATGGCGGGGAGTGTTTTGCCGCTCTTAACTGCCTTGTTTGGGGCCACATGGCGGGTTTCTTCGAGGTATGTGGCTGTATTTGAAGGCATTCTGGATGTGGGGGAGAGCTTATACAAGAGCTTTTGTATAGGCTTGTGTGTGTGTTTGTGTCAAGGTTATGGAATATTCTTAGTGTGTAAAATGATATATTTGCTTTGTTCTGATCAATTGTTTGTAATTCTGATTCCTGTTCTCTTAATCTGAAGTTTCAGAATTCGGCTTAAATCGTCCCTAACCCATAGTTACAACCCCGCTCCTGTGCCAGGTAAAGTACACTACGGGCTCACCATAGCCCATACTTCTTGGAACTTTTTGTTCCCAGTAGCTGAATCTTAAACAACAACAACATCCCTAACCCTTGTGTCCTCCCAACCCACAGTCAGGGGCGCCCCCCCCCACCCCTTGCTCTGGTGTACCTCAGGGCCGGTCGTTTCACAACTGCAAGGTCCCGGGTTCGATGCTCGAGCAAAACGGAGACTGTTTTTGAAAGGGATATTACTGCGCAGGTCTTAATAAGGCTCTGGCTGGCCCTACTAATTGTTAATAGGATGGAGACGTATAGTCACGGTTCCTCTTCACCTGATGCCTCTGTTCACCTAGCAGTAAATAGGTACCTAACCTAGTTGGAGGCCGACACATAGAGAACGTCAAAATTACGGCGCTTTAATGCTCTTAATAAAACATCGCAGTTTTAACGGCCTGGCCGATTTTGTAAAAAAAAAAAAAAAAAAAAAAAAAAAAAAAAAAAAAAAAAAAAATTCCGAGGTATTAGGAAAGAGGTTCATGGACCGAGTGGCTATCGTGGCCGGTAGTTTGTTTGTCTCGTGATGGTCATTGGGTAGTTATCTCATACTTCCGATATCTTGCGGTCTGCTGTAGTTACAACTCGTTATCTCAACTCTAATTGATGGCTCTGCTATTTCTTCCTCAGCCACTTCTCCCACCCCTACCGCTGCCCTCTGACGTCATATGATAGCAGGCACAAACTCTGCGTTAGGCCCCCCCCCCCCTTGTGAGCTTCTACAGCCTCAGGTCAAGCAGGTTGTTGTTTTAGATTAAGCTACTCGGAACAAAACGTTCCAAAGTAGCATGGGCTATGGTGAGCCCGTAGTTGACTTCCCTGGCACAGGAGCTAGGCTGTAACTGGTCAAGCAGGTGATGATGATGATGAAGATTAAGCCACCCAAAAGGTGGCACGGGCATGAATAGCCCGTAAGTGGTGGCCCTTTTGAGCCATTACCAGTATCAATAGATGATACTGGAGATCTGTGGAGGTGCGACTGCACTCTGCGTGACGGGAGATGTCTCCCGTGGTCATGCAGGTAATCCGTGCTGGATTAATAACGACGATGCACTAGTAGCTCCATTACTGGGTGTTCTCCTTCCCATGCTCAACACTGCTCCAAGACACTCCCCCAATAACCGGATTATTGTGCATTCCCTCGCTCAAGGTAGCTCTAAGACACCCCCGTAACCGGATTACTCAGTGTGATCTCGTGCTCAACACAGCTCCAAAGATAACCGGATTACGGGGCGCGGACCGGTGCTCAACACCACTACAGAATACCAAGTTACGACAAGCCTACACTGCCGGACGAGGACTGCTTCTGGGGCGGAAACCGGAATTAGCGGAGTTGCCTCATGTTTCCTGCCCCTCACCCGTCAACATTTCCCATTAAACGTTTCAGTTGGCGTTTGTAAATCCTCAACGGAAGGGAAGTGAATTATCAGGGGAATGCGTCAAGCCGTTACGACTATATAGCACTTGGAAGGGTTCAGGATAAGGATTAGGGATGGGTTGATGGGGGGGGGGGGTGGGCGGAAAGCAGTAGCCTAACAAAAAGATAATACAAGCATCTTTACATCATACAAGTTGTATATGACTACGATACTCACGGAGACATACACCGCTTATACACACATCACCGGAGCCAGAGGAAGACAGGTAAGTGTTGTCAAGTGGAAATTCCCATTTAGAGAAAAAAACAAAAATTACATTCAAGCCTCGGGCCCGGAAACTGCGCGTCTGACTACTGCATCAACACTGCCGCTCCAAGAAACAAATTTCTTTTATTTCACTCTGTCGTGTCCCTCTGTCGTGTCCTTCCGTCGTGTCCCTCCGTCGTGTCACTCCAAGGGACACTGCCACTCCAAGAACAAGCAAAATAAATGTGCCACACATGCCAGAAAAGTTTATCTAGTGAAGGAACTCTACAACAAGTGATCCCCGGCCAGATCAGAAATAATTGGGGACGTGGGCACTAGACGGGATACTAGGTCCCTGTCTTTATGTTTGTATCTGTCTCAGTATGTCTATCCAATAGTCTGCCTCTATCTGTACCTGGGTCATGCAATCAGTGTGCATCTCTGTGGGCCTACACTCCCACAAGGGCACTGTGGGTCCCACACGGCCACATGGGCACTGTGGGCCCCACACTCCCACATACTGCATGTCACCTGAAGATGGGTGACAATAGCGTTAGAGAGCAAAGAGCCTTCGATTAGTCCCCTGGTGCCAGGCAAGATCTTCACCTTCAACACACATAATCACATATCATTACAAGTTTGAATATAATGATGTGCTTCGTATGGTTACCGTCATTATAAGCCGTCAGGAGGCGTGTACATATCTTAGCTGACTCACTTGCTGCAGTTGTTTGAGGACAGGAAGCCAATACTTAGGTTTATTCAGGTATCCCCCCCACCTAGGTGAACAGATGGGTTAGGTGAAAGGAAACGTACTCAACCATTTCTGTCCTGCCAAAGGGGGTTGATCCCGGGTACCTCGACTGTGAGTTGATGATGAACAATATTGTGTAAAAGTGGGGTTTCCAAGTGTAGGTATTGTGAGCGTCAGTAAGTAGCACACACGTGTTCCACTGATGTGTCAGGGGGTGTGTGTGTGTGTGTGTGTGTGTGTGTGTGTGTGTGTGTGTGTGTGTGTGTGTGTGTGTGTGTGTGTGTGTGTGTGTGTGTGTGTGTGTGTTTACTAGTTGTGTTTTTGCGGGGGTTGAGCTTTGCTCTTTCGGCCCGCCTCTCAACTGTCAATCAACTGTTTACTAACTACTTTTTTTTTTTCACCACACACACACACACCCCAGGAAGCAGCCCGTGACAGCTGACTAACTCCCAGGTACCTATTTACTGCTAGGTAACAGGGGCACTTAGGGTGAAAGAAACTTTGCCCATTTGTTTCTGCCTCGTGCGGGAATCGAACCCGCACCACAGAATTACGAGTCCTGCGCGCTATCCACCAGGCTACGAGGCCCCACCCCCTGTGTGTGTGTGTGTGTGTGTGTGTGTGTGTGTGTGTGTGTGTGTGTGTGTGTGTGTGTGTGTGTGTGTGTGTGTGTGTGTGTGTGGTAGGGAGGGCGTGGGGGGGGGGGAAGTTCTGTGCGTCTCTTTTTTTTTTGTACTGATATTAAACTGCTTTGATCCCAGCGCCGACCTCCCGGTCTTCACTCCAACTCTGTACCACACTCCTCTCTCTCACTCACTTCTATCTTCCCTCCCGTATCTCTCTCTACAAACTCTAAACTTCTTCCTCTCTTTCTGGATATACTCCCCCCTCCTCTCCACTCTCCTAGGGACAGAGGTCGGTGTGGATATTTTTAAACGGCAGTCTGCAGGCTGGGAGATGGGGCAGGCAGGGGTCCGGGTGAACACAGGATGGAAGAGGGTGGTAGGGGAGAGGGTTCAGCTGGGAGAGGGGAGAGGGGTTCATCTGGAGAAGGGGGGGGAGAAGGTTTCAGGTGGGAGGGGAAGAATGCTAGGTGGGATTTAGAAAGGGTGTCAGGTGAGGGAAGGAAGGCCGGGACTTGACAAGTGTCAAGGAACTGGGACATCCTGCCACCTGCCAGGTCCGTGTAGCCTGGCCGCTCCTGCGTGTAAACTGCGCTCATTTGCTAATTGATGGTTGTAATCGCGTTATGCATTTCTACTTGCGTTTGAATAGCTGTAATATGCTGCTTCGTTATATTAAAAGTTGGGGAGTCTAGTGTCAGGTAGACAGGATATTTCTGGGTAAAGGGCGAGAATGCCATGGTTCCTAACTAGTCACAGAGGATCCCGAAGGCTTAGTCAATGAGTATTGCCCAGCCAAAGTATCCTAGTATTCCATAAACAGTATCCCAGTCAAAGAGATACATCATGAGAGGAAGGGGCGGGGAAGCCGTCATCCCAGTCTCACTGAGTGACAGTGACTGACATACGAGTCAAGGTCGTCTTTCCCAAACATATTTAGCAACCAAGAGGAGTGTGACACCGGTGTCTCATCTGCGAAAGCTGTCGTGTGTTAAGTGTATCAAGCGACGTGTGACTCATTCAACTCCTATTCATCAAGAGGAAAAGGAACGGGTTGACGTGATGAATGCCTCTCAACACAAGAATCTCAAGTAGCAGCAGTCACCACATTTGTGGTTACCTGGTGATTGGCAGGAAAGCATTCTTACCCGGACAGAGGAGCAAAGGAAAGAAGGAACACAACACTAGAACGAAGACACAAGGTAAATTGATTTGTGGAATGTTGAATCGGCAAGGACATGGATGATTCAGATGCCTAGCTAGTGGTAACGACAAGGATAGACCCCACGTGTTGCCAGATGATCTGTCGAGAATATCTCTTTGTGAGTATTTAGGAGGCTATAGTCACTATAGCGACATTAGGTCATTAACTGATCAACTCTGTGCACATCGCTTGAGCCTGCAAGCAGCGCCTGAGTTAACATTAGTATTTAATCATTATTCAATGTGCAGAGTGGTGGTGGTGGTGGTGAGCGAGGGTGGGGTGCAGTTGTTGTTATTCAGTCTAGAGCCTAAACCCTCTTGAGCGTTTGTTAATGAATGAGGTGATTAACTCAGTGTTATGGGAGAGACTTATTCATTCAGTGTTATGGGAGAGACTTATTCACTCAGTGTTATGGGAGAGTTTTTTTTTTATCTCTGGGTTTAAGGTAAATTGATGATGCTAGGCTGTTTGGGCGTGACACCGTGAAGTTCCTTATAACTCAAGCACTTGAGATGAGGACCGGAGCCAGGCAAGACTGGCAACGTCAACTGTCTTATTGTCTCCAGTTACGTGTGACACCAGCTGCTGAGTACTATCTTACTCATTAATAATTATTTCATATGGATGTGTTTTATGAGTGTTACGTACTTGCGTACTTTACGTACTTGCGTACTTTACGTACTTGAGTACTTTACGTACTTGCGTACTTTACGTACTTGCGTACTTTACATACATGCGTACTTTATGTAATGTGCCAGATTATAGTCAAGAAAAGCCAACAGGCTTTATCAAATTTGTCCTCCGTATATCAATAGCTATTATTTGCATTATAAATAATTGTTGGTACAAGATTATAGAGAAATACTTTACAAAATAAGAACCACAAACAAATAAAGGAGAGGATTATAATGGGGGAAAAGACAGTCTGGATTGCGAGACAAAATGAGCAATAACAAACTATGTGGGGCGAGTGTATAGCTTTACATGTGGTAGAGAGCTCAGGTATCAGCCATGATGGAGAGGTGTGGCTGTGTTGACGGGCTGCGACGACTCCTCACCACCACACGCAAGTGGTCAACCACAAGACAAACAAACACAGCTCACAATACCAGCTTAGTGTTAAAGTATGGTGAAAAGCAGCCTAGTTACTGCCCGAAACGCTTTGCGTAATAGTGGCTTTAGGCATTGTATGTACTAGCCCTATCTATGTATCCATCAACTTTGTATTTCACCTTGTATGTATGTACTTTACCTGAATAAATATTTGTATTTGTACGAGTGAGAATAGCTTGAACTACTTCATCCCTTTGTGTGTATTTTACCTCAATTTCAATTTCAAGGGATAGAGTAGCTTAGGCTATTTCTACCCTCCTAGTGTGACATCTTAATCTAAATTAACCTCTCCATCATCCAGGGCAGCAACTGTACAGTGTTGGTGAGGTTATAAATAACATATCTGACCTACTGAAGCTGTGGTGAGCTTAGGGGAGGTCTTGGTGAGAAATAATGACAGCGATTACCACCGTTGTATGATTACCACGGTTGTATGATTACCACCATACAACCTCAGAGGGAGACGGCCATGTTGCAGCTTGGTCCTGCTCACGCTAAACAGTCAGTTGCCCTAAACTTTACATCCCATCCCCCCTTACCCTAGGCCTCTCTAAGGCCAACCACTGTTGCCAGCGGAAACTCTGATCCGCGTGAATCCTGGTGTATGGTCGAGGTGCTACTACGTGCAGAGGTTCCCTGTGGTCTGGCCTGACTCTGGGCGTTGTGTGTTCAAGTATGTTTATTGGGACAAGAAAATACATCTCAGAGGGATAGAAGTAGCTTAGGCTATTTCTACTCCCCCAGCGTTGTGTGTGAGGTCACAGGTAAGTTCATGAGGGGTCACCAACACGAAAAGTTAAAATGGGTCACATGTGGCGAGCGGTGGACGTGTCATGAGTGTCAGGTATGGGAAGGTTTTGCCAGGTATACGGAGAGATGTGTATAAGGGTGTCGGGTGGAATGGGAACGGTGCCAGGTGAAGGGGGAAGGGTGTCAGCTGGGAGGAACAAGGGTGAGAAGGGGTGCCCCCCTAGTCCGGCTTCAGGCGAGGGCCACGCCACTTTTCCTCTTAGTTTGTTTACCTTCATATTTATACCCCGGTCAATGTGTTTATCTGCTGCGCGCGTGCGCCCCCTGTGTGTGTATTCACCTAGTTGTGCTTGCGGGGGTTGAGCTCTGCTCTTTCGGCCCGCCTCTCAAATGTCAATCAACTGTTTACTAACTACTTTTTTTCCACATCACACCCACACACCCCAGGAAGCAGCCCGTGACAGCTGACTAACTCCCAGGTACCTATTTACTGCTAGGTAACAGAGGCATTCAGGGTGAAAGAAACTTTGCCCATTTGTTTCTGCCTGGTGCGGGAATCGAACCCGCGCCACAGAATTACGAGTCCTGCATGCTGTTCACCAGGCCCCATGTGTGTGTGTGTGTGTGTGTGTGTAAGAGGTTGGACGGGTATAGCTCTGTGTGGGAGGGATGGAGGAAAGCGTGCAGCTGTGTCAGCTGTGCACGGCTCCAGCAGGAGCCAGCCGGAGCCAGCAGGAGCCAGCAGGAGCCAGCAGGAGCCAGGGGGCAGCACCACACACGACAATGCCGCAGGAATGTCAACAACGATGCAGGGAGCTCACCCAACACTAATGACTACAAATGGGATTATTTTGTACAAAAATCACCAAGAGATGCAAATACAAACGACAAGCGGATTTTACGAGACTCTGGTAGCCTAAGAAGTTTTAGTTTAGATCATTTATCATGCAAATGAAGGTGTGGCAAAACTTAACGTAATTTGTCAGTTATCCGTCACGTTGTCTGGGATAAAATCTTTGTACCTAGGCTTCCTGATGTCCCTCACCCTCTTAACTCCTCCAAATACCAACTACTGACCTTATCCTAGAATTCAATACCCAACTTTCGCCTAACTTCCGTGTACCTATTTACTATTAAGTGAATAGAGGCACCAGGTAAAGGAACACGTGTACAACTGTTTTTTGTCCCACTCGGAGATTGAATCCGGATCTCTGGCATCTGAGGCGGGAACAAACACCACTGTGCTACAGGGAACACACGAATGGGGAGGTAAACTGATCAACAAACTATGAACGGTACTATACACTAGAGAGCAGGGGCTGTATGCCCCAATATGCCCCCACTCGCCCCCATACCCTCTTTACCACTGTTCAAGCTGTTACGTACTCCTAATAGATACGTAAGTAAATATATTAATATGTACATTTATAATTGTATGTAAATTACAAGCATGTATATTGATATACTTATATGTTTTATGCAAATGCACATTCATGTTACAGTGTTGGCGTTAGGCCCAACGTATCGTGGGAATGATTGTTTATTTCTTTGTGTGATCAGTTTTCCCACGGGAACTAATGATTTATATGTGATCATAAGTGGGTAACAGAGGTGAATAATAATTGAGTGAACTGTATCTGGCAAATTGTCGTGGGATCGTCCGTTGCTGGGCGTGCAAGCCATTATTCCCTTCTGTATGCATATTTTAATTACTATGTAAAGAAGTACTTACTTTATTTGTGTATATCAATATGTATTAATTATTCATTAAGTTAGTTTAAGATTACTCTTGTCACAATGTATTGCTCCATTGTTGAAATAAATAATATTGTAACTTTGGCAAATTGTTCGCGGGGCAAGGCAATGTTTTTTGACTCTCGCGTTTTGTTATTCAGTAGCTGATCGGGAACCAGAGAGATAACATCTCGGAGTTAAGTTATATATTTTGTTCTGTCATAGCCATACATATTATGATTTTAATTTAATGTCTGGAAGATACAGTGATATTTTTAATGTGATATATTGTGACCATATAATCATCTGTTTGCTATTGAGATTTATTTAATATATATGTGAATAAGATTGTGTATCTATTCTTCAGTCCTAATGAAGATTTATTATTGTGCTCATTACTTATCAAGGGGTTATACTGGTGATTCGCTATTGAGAACAGCAGTTGTCTCGTATCCCTAGACGTAATTAAAGTTTGGCTGCTGTAGGATCACGAGCCGTAACGTACGATAGGTAACACAAGCCACCTCCACCATCAGGCCTATTAAGTACCAGTCTGACTACAAAAGATATCATTAGCTTAGTTTTAATTTACATATGGAGAGCTAGGAACACAAAATCGCAAGATTTTTTATCATATTTATAGAAAAATGGCAAATCACAAACACAAAGGCTGGGTTCAACTAGTGAGATTCTTCTATTCCTTTTCTGCAAACACAACAGTTTCCAATAGATACGGGCTGGCTTCCCGCCTCTGGAAGCCATTCCGGCAGGGTTCGAGCCACGGACAAGGTCAACTGGGCACTAATCCTTAACAAGTCACCCCTGTTCACCCAGTAGGATTTGAAGATCTGGCTGTAAACCAATTGCTGGGTTATGTTGCAGGGGAAACTAGCAGGCCTAAGATAAAAAAAAATGAACAACTCTGTAGCTGCAAACAGGAGTCAAAAGTACTTTTGGATTAGTTTTGTCGCGGAAAGGCAGCCTCGTCTATATATAAATATATAATCTGGGTGGATGGCGGTGTAGAGAAAACATGGGTGTGTGGCGCGGCACAGAAAGTCTACCGCGATGCTCCTTTGTTCTCTTCTTTGTGCCTGGCGCTGTGGTGCCGATGTGAAGGTAATGATGATGGCTCCTCCATCTTGATGAATGGGAGACACCAGCCATGGTTAAGCCTTCATTACAGTCAAGGACATGTAGCCTTTATACAGTGTTGTGTGTGTGTGTGTGTGTGTGTGTGTGTGTGTGTGTGTGTGTGTGTGTGTGTGTGTGTACTCACCTAATTGTGCTTGCGGGGGTTGAGCTTTGGCTCTTTGGTCCCAAGGTTCTTTGGTTCCTTTGGTGTGTGTGTGTGTGTGTGTGTGTGTGTGTGTGTGTGTGTGTGTGTGTGTTCTTATATTGGTCGCTTTTGTATTGATCGTTTTCTGGTAAGACAATTTGGGTGATGTGAACCCCACTATATAATTTTCTTACATAATTCTATGGAGCTGCCTTCCCTTCAGACTCTACTAGAGCTGCCTTCCCTTCAGGCTGTACTGGAGCTGCCTTCACTTCAGGCTGTACTGGAGCTGCCTTCCCTTCAGACTGTACTGGAGCTGCCTTCCCTTCAGGCTGTACTGGAGCTGCCTTCCCTTCAGACTGTACTGGAGCTGCCTTCCCTTCAGGCTGTACTGGAGCTGCCTTCACTTCAGACTGTACTGGAGCTGCCTTCCCTTCAGGCTGTACTGGAGCTGTCTTCACTTCAGACTGTACTGGAGCTGCCTTCACTTCAGACTGTACTGGAGCTGTCTTCACTTCAGACTGTACTGGAGCTGCCTTCCCTTCAGGCTGTACTGGAGCTGACAGTGACGCAGGTAGTGATGGAAGGGGACGATACAATTTGCTGATGTAATTGGTGTCAGTGTTGGGAGGGCGGGGGTCCGTGGTGGGGTCAGTGGGGGGGTCAGTGGTAGTGGGGTCAGTGGTGGTATCAGTGGTGGGGTCAGCGGCGAGGAGGATAACTAGCAGTGCTGGAGAGAGTGCAACATTTATATTAAGGTACAAGAGCAGGTGGAGACCTGTGGTGGTCAGTGAAAAGGTTGTGGTGGGAAGTGAATGGGTTCTAGTGGGGAAGTGGGTGAGCTCTAGTGGGTGGCCTGTGATATGTTGTGGTGGGTACTGGATGGATGTGATGGGTAGTAGAGGGCTGTGGTAGGTAGTGGATGGTGTGTGGCCATTGTGGGTTGGTGAGGTGTGACGAGTACTGGATGGGTGTGGTGGGTAGTGTCCTACTGTGGTTAACGGCGTAGGTCAAGGTCTGTGTGTACTCACCTATTTGTGCTTGCGGGGGTTGAGCTTTGGCTCTTTGGTTTCGCCTCTCAACTGTCAATCAACTGGTGAGTGAGAGAGAGAGAGAGAGAGAGAGAGAGAGAGAGAGAGAGAGAGAGAGAGAGAGAGAGAGAGAGAGAGAGAGAGAGAGAGAGAGAGAGAGAGAGAGAGAGAGAGAGAGAGAGCGTGGGGGGGGGGGAGGTAAGGGCGACCAGGGTAGGGCTGACCTAGTCCCGGGTCTACCTATCTTGTAGTCCCTGATGGGATGTGTCCTGGGCCAGCTCCCCCTCCCCCTCCCAGCCCGTCACAGTCTACCAAGCATCGTTGAAGTAACGTTATTATTACGTTGTTTCCAACTAACAAATAAAAAAACGTTGTGGATTCGAAGTGTTTGTTGGGAGGACATTAGATTGTCTTATTAATTTGCACCACCCTTCCTTATCTTATCCAAGATTGCCCGGTCCCATAATTATTTATCCGGTTAATCCTGCCTCTCAGTTTATCGTGCAACCCGTCCTCTTAAAAATAACGTCGCTTTTCGCTCGTATGCGCGCTATGGCCAAAAGTGGACGTAATTTGAAATGAAATCGACTCACAAAATCCCAAATTTATTTTAATTTTTTTTTAATTTTCAAATTACGTCCACTTTCGGCCATACGGGCAAACGGCCAAAAGCTACGTTATTTTTAAGAGAACAGGTTACATATTTCATTTCATTTATTTTCTATTTATTACAATTTAAATGGTAGAACTGTTTGATGAAACTTTCAATATTGATTAACACAGAAAAGACTAAGTACTCGCCCGAATGTAGCAAAGTCACAACTGCTTAGTGTATCTTAGTAAATGAATGGAGGGAAGGAAGGAATGGAGGCAGACTCCATACACACGAGTTCAAATGTAGATATAACAGCACAAAGTACTCGGGAACCTATGTACACATGTTAAATGAAGGTTGAGAAATGAAGACCCAAAAGCTGAAGCTCAACCCCAGGACACACACACACACACCTTACCTCTCCAGTTGATAGGCGGGACCAAAGAGCATGAGCTCAACCCCCGCCAGCACAACTAGGTGAGTGCACACACATACACCGGATGTGGCTGAAGCCGTGACTAACATCAACATACAAAATAAAAGGATAAAAGTTTGCGTAATATTTCCAATAATACTTTATGGGGACAGGCGAGGCTATCAGTACCTTCCTGTTACTCACTGATCCGTGCCGCGCTCTGCCTGTGTAGTGAATATGTTCCGAACCCTAATATCCAAGTTTTCTCTGTTGTCTGTCTCCAGCAATCTATATTTGGTACTTGTCTATAGATATACCCTTTCAACATCACCTTTTCCTATTAATGATAATCCTTGCTTCACAGCTTTCTTAACCTTAAATGTTGTTTCCTTTCATCTTCTTACTTTTCTCTCAAATATCCATTCCACTTCCACTTGCCTTTTCATGTATAACTGGTACACAGTCTTCATTTTATCTTGTCTTCTGAGTGATTTTAAGTGAACCGACTCACATTTACTCTCACACTGGCACTTTTTTTCTGTACTGTATTGAACTTTCTCTGAACTTCTATTTACTGAACCTGGATTGGTGGGTCTGGTGATTTCCATGACAGGCAAACATTTTCAAAATTTATTATCCCTCAATTCGTTTTCTTTCCCTCCCCTGTTTACTTGATAGCATTTTGAAAGTCTCTACCACTTTTGGATTTAATCCGTTTACGCCTTCCTGTCTATCGATCCCTTCTCTTTCAACTACTGTTATCTTACTTGTTGCTGCCCTCTTCATCACATTGTATGCTTCCCACAACATGAGAAAGTTCATTCCTTGGGGAAACTCAGTCTGTACCTACTCTGTTAACTGTAATTGCTGTAACCATGCAGCTTGGAAGATGCAGCACTGACACTGACAAACAAAGGACATTTTTTTTTTTAAACAAAATTGGAATAAAAAGTACTATGATCTGCAGGGTCATTCTTTAGCTAAACAGGAGAAATGGAGATCACATGCTTTAATTGCCAACATTTACTAGCCCCTTGAGTAATTGTTAAATTGATAAGAGCCCTTAATAGGCAAAATGTAATTTACAATTAATGTTTACTTTCATCTTGGTGTTTCTTTACATTGTAGTCAATATTTTGTGGTACATGTATTCAATACCATTCTCTATTGTGAAGCTGTGACTTAAGGTAACTTCCATCACAACTTCAAGTTCATTCAACTTGTTTACCACCCTTAACGGCATACAAATATTTTCTTACATCTCTGGCTGATTTGTATTTTTAACTTCAACCCATGCTCCCTTGTCTTGTTTTCACTTCTAGGGTTAGTATCATTAGATTGGATTCTCTTAGCCCTGTTTATATATCTTATGGTAATAATTTCATAGCAGTTTTCTGAAATTTTCAAATTGTCTTTTTTTTTTTTTGCTTCTCTAGGTGATGTGCATACTCCAGAAGTAATTGAAAGGTAAAAGGTGATTATCGGAGGAAAGTACTAAGCCTTTATGACCATTGAGCACTTGGAAGGGGTGAGAATAAGGATTTGGTATAAGATGTAGGAAAGGAATGGTGTCTAACCACATGGACAGTCGGAGATTGAATACCAACCTGCAAGAGGCAAGACCGTCACTCTGCTGTCCAACCCAAGTGGTTGGAGAGGCAAAGAGTAAACTGACAAATGTGCCACTGCCAAATGCCAGTGTAAAGCCAAATGTGCAACTGCCATATTGGTTTCTTCAAGATGTTCCCTTCCATTGGTGCTTTCTCTGGAAATTGGGTCAGTTACCCTAATTTTTTTACAGCACTGTTGAATGTTGGATATATTTGGAAATTGTGGTAGCAGGTCATTTATGTATAGGCCATACTCGTGTGTGCAGAAACCTGCATGACTGCTCTAAGCTATAATGATTATAGTGCTTCCTTGAGTATGCAGCCCATCCTCCTGTTTTGGTAGTTATAACATTTTATTGACAAAAATTAATTACAGTTTTGTGTAATCTGAGGTAGTACAGTATTCACAGCGACGATGAGAACCATAGTACATATACTGACGTTCATTGCAATTAGAAAGTAGAAATTGGACATCTTGAATTTGGACAGACAGGAAAAGATTTTTTATTTATGTTGCAAAGACAAACTAAATTATCTTAACCTTCCTAGGCTTAATACACGCTATCCGAGGCCTAATATAGTACATGTGTGTGTGCTATACTAAGCTTAGGAATATTTGTTTGTTTTTTAGCTTCACTTTTTTCAGATTATAAAGTGAATAGTACAAAAATCTACTATCTAATTTTTTTAGTATGTCAATGTTTGTACTATGGTGCACAGTTATAAACAGTACTATCTAAACAGGAGGATGGGTTGGAGTATGTGGCACTTCTTGGTAGTGTCCAACATTGAAATTGAAATAAGTTTATTGAGGTAAAATCAATAAACAGTCTCCGTGGTGTAGTGGTAAGACACTCGCCTGGCGTTCCGCGAGCGCTATGTCATGGGTTCCCGGTATCCTGGCCGGGGAGGATTTACTGGGCGCAATTCCTTAACTGTAGCCTCTGTTTAACGCAACAGTAAAATGTGTACTTGGATGAAAAAACGATTCTTCGCGGCAGGGGATCGTATTCCAGGGACCATAGGATTAAGAACTTGCCCGAAACGCTACGCGTACTAGTGGCTGTACAAGAATGTAATAACTCTTGTATATATCTCAAAAAAAAAAAAAAAAAAAAAAAAAAAAAAAAAAATACACACAAAGGGATGAGGTAGCTCAAGCTATTCTCACCCTGTTCAGTACATCGTGTTAATACATACATATACACACAATGTCCTAACATTTGGGAAGTTAGACGGAACACCTCCACGAGTGTCAGCCTTCAAGGATACAACTTGTTATCTCTTATGCTGGGGCCTGGTCATTTTTTTCCCCCAGTGAAATTATTAAAACAAAACTAAATCATTTAATATTCAAATTACATTTGTCCTTAGCTTATTTTTATGCCCCTTATATTTTTAATTTCATTTGCATATATTTATGTATGCCATTGTATTTATTCAGTACCAATGACCTAGTTACCGTGTCATAAGCCATATTTTATTATTTTATCAACAGGAAAGACATGACCACCACATACAAGAGAATTGGCAAGGTAGATGTAAAGATTATTGTGCATCGCTGGTATAAAAACAATTACGGGACACGGTGTGGAAATTATGCACTCGAATGAACCATTAGACTAATGCTAAAAATATTGCTATTAGTCAGTGAACAGCTCAATGGATTTGTAATCAGGGTTTGATGATGCATATACACATTCCGCCTCTCAAGGTGGAATACGTATACGTTTTTACAAAGTCGGAACATATGATAAGCAGTAGAGCGGGTGTCATAAGAGTAAGGAACGCGTAAGGTTAGTTAGTTTAGTTCATTTATTATGCACCCCATACCCATCTTGTGGGCGGTAGTGGAAAGGGTTACAGAGGCACATAATGGGCTCAGGGACTGAACCCCACAATTTCATTTAGCTAAGCAAGTTACAATCTTGATGAGCTAGTTACAAAATTCAATATAAGTCGTCACATCAAGACCGTGATTCACCACCATACTGTCAGTAAGACCCCCGCATGGTCGCACCGGATCTGATGCACTTCCGTCTTGACCTCGCCACACCTCGCCGCCTGATGTGGATTACAATAAACATGACTGAGCTAAGATTATGTTCATTATTCTTTCTTTTATTATTGTTTTGTCATTGTAATGCTACGATGGTTAGTAATATAGTTGTTTTGCTACTTAGCTGAATTAAAAATCTAGTTTCTGACGTATAGTTCAGACACCATATTATAACCGTTATCCTTTTGCCATATACAGCAACAAAAATAGTTAAATGTGGTTTTGTTCTTCCAGATAAAGGGAACAATTAAAACTTAGTTTGTGTTTTAAGGAGCGACGCATCCTGGCGCTGGCTGCACTTACGGCGTCACACCAGCTGATAAGGTTAGAGGAGCGTCCGGTACACCCAAGAGCTAAGAAAACAAACATTCATCAACACCATCTTGGTCAAGGAGGCTGCCACATCCGCCACATATCTTTACAGCGCCGGAATCTGACTCCAGTTTAACTTCACAGAAAAAACGTTAATAGCAAGAAAGAGTGGGCAGGATAAAACCGCCAGTGGAATGGACACACATGTGCTCGCGATGAGTCACAATAACGTGGCTGAAGTATGTTGACCAGACCACACACTAGAAGTTGAAGGGACGACGACGTTTCGGTCCGTCCTGGACCATTCTAAAGTCGATTGAGAATGGTCCAGGACGGACCGAAACGTCGTCGTCCCTTCAACTTCTAGTGTGTGGTCTGGTCAACACACATGTGCTCATATGCGCTCCCCAATCAATATAACGTGGATAACGCAAGTGGGGTCCCACAAGGCTCAGACTTTGGTCACTGTTGTAACTATGTTGACCTACCAGTCAAAGTCGATTATTTCATGGTACTGTTTACAGATATACTTAGTTAATTAATGAGGCGGACAAAAATAGAAAGGAGGACATAATTAACAGGAAGATCAGACTAAGACTATAGAAAAGAAGAAAGATCTTGGCAAGAAAATCATATCGAATCTCACCGGCGAGCCGTTAAGAACATATGAATAAAGGTAAATGCAGAAGGCCTATTGGCCCATACGAGGCAGCTCCTATTTATTACCACCCAATCCCACTCAAATACATGTCCAACCCTACGTTTGAAACAATCAAGAGTTAGGGGGGGGGGGGTAAGATTACCATGGGTGCTGATGTATGGTGGAGGTAAACACCTGTTCTGTGAGCAAGATATTAACCTTATCTAATCTACGTTGTGTGTGTCATTCACCCAGATACTGTAGTCGTTTGTTATAAGTCTCAGATCTTGATGGCCTCTGGACTAATCATCGAATCAGCACAGGAAGTTTGAATTTTTGTCGCCCAATAGATTAGCAAAGTCGCTGTTGGAACTATTCAGATTGTATGTTTTGTTAATCAACAAAAAAAACTTTTCATATATAATCTTGATATATATAAATTTGCTTAGTCTTTTCAATCTCCAAAGCAAACCTGATGCATGTATTTGAAAGGGTTCAGAGTCTCGGTAGCGTATTGAGCAGCACAAAGTGCGTAAAGACCAATCAGCGAACATATACAACAGTTGAGCGGTCCACCCAGGCGGGGCCACTCAATAAACCCAGTCACACGTCACACCACCCATCCCCACCCCTCTCCATCTCTATCTCTATCCTCCACCATCCCCTCTCCATCCTCCACAACTCCTCTATACGATTATTCTCTACTACAGTCCTTCATAAGCCCTCCCAACCACCCCTCTCCACTAGGCTACCATATAACCCCTCCTTCACAACATAACCACGCGGACGCTGGCAGACCAGCACCTGGGCTGGTTATTTTATTGTAGTGCTTTACGGGTGATAAATTAAGTTAATATCACCAAGCTAGACGGGAACGTTTGTGAAGAGCGGTGTACGAAACTTCGGTGGATGGGCGCAGGAAGAGGCGATCCGCTGTGTTAGTGCAGGTAAGAGGACAATGACATTATGGTGCTGGGTGCAGGATGTTGGTGTTATATCTGCCCCGCCCGTCTAGATTCAACTGTAGCTTCGGCGAGCTCGGGACAGTAGCATTACATTTTGTGTTCCTGCCTAACGAATTTGCAAGGTCGTACTTCTGCTCCTGGGTCAAGCTTTCCAAACTGTCGGTCGTGTAGCGTAGTGAAGCTTGACCATTCGTTCCATGCCTTATTTGTTTTTAAAACTATGGATGTAGGTAACATCTATTGCTCCTCTTCTAGTTTATTGCACTTAATTACTGTCCATATACTAAACATTGCAGTGACTCGTGTGTGGGTTCCGACTCCCACATTTGTCGCCTCCTCCTGCTGTTATTGTTGTCAGCCTCAACATTGTGGTCGCTGACATACAGAGGTATGTGATAAGTAGTCTGCACTGACAGATTGGGTTCGTTATGAGGATATCATGAACACAAGAATGAATAAGGTAGCAGTGACTAACCATCCTGTGTGATGGGGATTTTTTAGTATCACGTAGCTAGCTTTTTGACACACTGTACTCCCCCTTCATATAGTCTAGGGTAGCTGCACAAATGCAGCTATACCTAATGTATTAATAAAAAAAAGTGGTCGCTCACACGCATGTTCCTGCTCGAAATTTTTCATAGTTGTGTTCCGGGGATCAAGCTTTGTACCTGTACTATCTAAAGCACCTGTGGGTTGAGCTTCAGTACTTGGGTCCCTGCCTTTTCAGTTGATCATCTGATGCGATGATTCCAACACTTCCTTTCGTTAATCACATAAATCTAAAAGATATAGTAACTATTGTTACTATGTATGGAGGTACAAAAGACTGTTGCACCAATAAATGTCCATGCTTTGTACTATTAATTTCATACAAGGCCCAAGAAAGAAGGCAACAAGGAAACCTAACTTTATTCAGACCTAGAACGATTAAGTTTGTGATTAGTCTATTCCAGTTTTTGTTATGTATCCCAATAGGGAAAAACGAACTTTTTGGGGACAAAACCATCTCTATTTTGTACATTCCACCCATATAGTAGGTATAGGTTCTATCAATTTGAGAGGATGGATTGACTATTAAAGCTGACTTAGACTCGACTATTTGTCCATCAAAATTTTTTACTTGGTTTACCACACTCAAAATGAAATGTTTCCTTGCATCCCTACGTCTCCTCGAGGCCTCTTGTCCAGCCATGGCCTCTCTCCCGTTGGTATCCCATCTTATTCCAACTCATCCTCAGGCTATGCTCGTAAACTAAATAATTTTTAATTTTTTTCCCCACACACACACACACACACCCAGGAAGCAGTTTACTGCCTAACTCCCAGGGTCGATCTTTTGGCCGAGCCTAAAGACGCATTCGTTAATTTTAACTTAGTGTTAAAAGACGATATATTTTAAATATTTAGCTACAGAGCAAATTAAAATGTGAATTATCGCTTCCTCTAACGCATTTCGGTCAATGCAGCAAAGCAATTTATTCCTTGGGTGGTGCTTGAGGAAGCGTAGTGAAAACACAACCCATCCTCCTGATAAGATAGTACTTTTGTAACTATGTGGATGATCGTACAAATATCGACGTGGTAGACAAATAGAAACTAGATTTTGGTACTATTCATTTTTATAGTCCCGAAAAAGACCTGAAAACCAAGCTTAAACATTCCTAGGCATAGTAAAACACATATATGTACTATATATATTTATGAAGGAAAGGACCTTAGTCAAAATCCATCACTCACTGAAAGTTGCACAGCAGGTAGAAACAGCAGTCAAAAAAGCTAATCAAACCCTTGGAATAATCAAGCGTACCTTTTGATTTTAAGGAAAGGAAGGTAGTGATTCAATTGTATAAATCTCTGGTGCGGCACTATTTTGATTACGGTATCCAAGCATGGAGACTCCATCCTCATTAGGACATAGCTGCTCTGGAGAAAGTGCAACTCATTTCAATATCAAACTGGAAAAGATTATCAAGGCAAATGAGGGACCTTCGACAAGCCGCCGGCTTTCTGGCCTCGTCGAGGCCACTAGTGGTAGTGGCCCTCAGGTAAATCAGATAAATATTAGGCCTTAGTGTATTATACCTAGGATGGTTAGGTTAGATTTCATTAGCAACATAAATATTAACTCAACGGTTTGTCCAAATTCAATAATACAAAAGTTTACTTTCTATTGGTCCGTTACGTCCACATTTGTACGATCGACCACATCGTTACTATAAGTACTTTAATTTTAGTAGGCTGGGCTGCTTAACCATGATAGTGGTGTGTCTGTTGGTTTTCTCTCTCGTGGCTGTCTGTCTGTCAGCCTATGCATATACTGCTGATCTTTGCTGTTATCTTGAGGTTATCTTGAGATTATTTCGGGGCTTTAGTGTCCCCGCGGCCCGGTCCTCGACCAGGCCTCCACCCCCAGGAAGCAGCCTGTGACAGCTGACTAACTCCCAGGTACCTATTTACTGCTAGGTAACAGGGGCATTCAGGGTGAAAGAAACTTTGCCCATTTGTTTCTGCCTCGTTTCTGCTGTCCTGCTTTCCCTTGAGGATATTATTGCACTGGAGGCATCTTACTTTAATATTTAGTAGTTTCAAGAGAGTACGTTAAGGTAATTTTTTTAGTCGAGGTATGACCGTTAAATAAATTTCTGCCGGTGTTCAGTATGAGTTAATGAGGGTGGCAATGAACAAATGTGTTGACCAAGGTTGCCTCCGCCAATTTAGTCCAATGAAGGTGTTCTCCCACTCATTTGGTGAGTTGTATTTTTGGATTAGGTCAACTCCCTTTGAGTTTCGTCAACATTGCTGAGATGTCACTCTTCAGCCCATTCTTACAAGCTGACACTCCTTAGAAATACAATTGTTTTGCCTGACCAACAGTGTCTGTGGTTTGTTGTGTATTGATGAATGCAGTTTTACAATATATATAATAATAATAATAATTTTTATTTAGGTAAAGGTACATACATAAAGAGATTTTACAAAGTTTGTTGGCTTTATAGATAGAGCTAGTACATACAATGCCTAAAGCCACTATTACGCAAAGCGTTTCGGGCACAAACAACTGTTGTGTCAAACGGTAATATCAGTGAACAGAATGGCGATCGTCAACATGTGTTGCCGATCCAATCAGGCCAAGATGAGGTCAAAAGATGAGCCAGGTCAAATGATGAGAAGCGCAATCACATCGTCGGATAAAATCCATAGCCTTGTGTCAAACTAATAAGGTAAAGTATAATTCAATTGATAAATATTATTTAATTACCTTAAAGCATCGATCTATGTATTGTGATGCAGCTGATGTGTTGGCTATGGAAATTTCCTGTAGCTTCCTCTATTAACTTAGCTTTCCATGTATTTGTGCCCCTGTTATTATCATTGTATTTTGAACACTGCAGGTCAGTTTGGGCAAAATATGACAAATCGCCGTTTTTACTAATTTTCATATTTTCGGTATAAAAAGTCGTAATTTAACACTCACAATATGTGCAATCACCCTGAATTCCACTAAAAAATAACGCTCAAGAGTCATATTTCAGCTTATCTCATTGTTGTTTGAAGTTACCCCAAGATTAAAAGTTTTTTTTTTGTGTGTGTGTACTCACCTCATCTAGTTGTACTCGCCTAGTTGTTCTTGCGGGGGTTGAGCTCTGGCTCTTTGGTCCCGCAAGCACAACTGTGTGTGTGTGTGAGTATTCTACAGCCGCCACTGTGTTAGCATCAGTTACTTTGCTGTTTCTGTTTTGCTTCTATTTGAACCTATTGTTGTTTTGAAATGATTATACATAGGTGCCACTTATGTTGGATCCTTTCGTTTTTATGGTGCCGGATGTGTAGCCACTGAACCTTTGTAGTGCATGTGTATATAAAAACTCTATGACCGCTGGTGGGTCATAGAGTTTTGGAATCATGGAGAGCTTTTACACAAATATCAATTGAAACCTAACCACTTCTCGAAATTCCCGATTCTGCACGAGGGCCGTCATAGCAGCATTGTATACCCGGCCGGAGCAATGCACTGGGGCCCTCTATCTAGATAGATGATGGCCACTGGGGTCCCCTACCCGATGATGGCCAGTGCTGCCCCTTACCCAGATGATGGTACTGGGGCTCCCTACCCAGATGATGGCTAGTGCTGCCCCTTACCCAGATAATGGCCACTGGGGACCCCCCTACCCAGATGATGGCCACTGCCCCCCCCCCCTTACCAAGATGATGGCCACTGGGGCCCCCTACCCAGATGCTGGACTCCGCCCGTCCGCTAAAGTACAGGTTTACTTACCATCAGATAGTTACGCACAAATTATTTATATTATATATACAAATTCAAATGGGAATGAATCTCAGGTCTTCCAGCCGAAGATCTACTAATTATCCACTCTGTAGAGATTCTCCTGAACAATATGGCAGCATAGGGCCCCCTTCCTTGGGCCCTGGACCGCCCAATATGCCCAAGGTGAAGCCGCATCACGTCAGCAGACTTTTATGCTAAAATTTCCAATAGTTGAAATATTGCATCGGCTTTTGCGAAGACAGACATAAACTATTATATTCATCAACCTAGGAAAAAATAAGTTATACAAAATCTAGGGTAAAACACGCCTTTTTCGAATGCGTCTGTGGTTACAACGATGTAGGCTTAAATGTGAATGTCACAAAACTTGCAGCTAAATGATAAATAAACTGGTATGGCATAAACTCGAGAACTTGTAAGTGGAAAAGTGCCGGCTAAGTTTGTGAAGTATATTAAAAACACATAATTGCAACATTAGATGTTGTGATATATTTATTCGAACCCCAGTTGGAAACAGACCCAACTATAGGATGGGTTAACCCAAGTATCGCGCTTCCAAAAGGGTCGCCCAAGTTGGAAAAGACGAACGCTGAAAGAATATTGTTGAAAACATCTTGATAACTGATTAAACCAAAATTATTTATTAGTCAGAAGAAAGACAGAAACGCGATCTATATGTAAAACCTCTACCAGACAAATATTTTAAGTAAAACCGAAGATATTTGTAGTTGTAATAAAAGTGGCAGTTTTCATGGGCCAATATGGGCCAATAGGCCTTCTGCAGTTGCCTTTGTTCTTATGTTCTTCTTACGTTCATCGCTCGTCAAACTCGAAAACCGCAGCATTCATCTCAGAACCATGCCTATTTCACGCAGATTCCTTAATAAACGTAAGAGTTTTATATGTCACAAGAAAGACAGATATATAAGCTTCGTTCTAAATACCTTACCATGGGCATATTTAAATTTAAAGCGAAGATACGTGTACTTTTATAATAGCCGAGCTCCGACTCCGGACAGATCGATCGACGGAGCAACTCTCTCTCAGAACAATGCTTATTTCACGTAAATTTGTAAATAATCGTAAATTTTTTATATGCCTCAAGAAAGATAGGAATATAAGGCTCATTTTAAACACTTTATCATAGACATAATTAAAGTTCTAATGAAGATTCATGTATTTTAATAATCGCCGAGCTCCGATCCCCGCATAGACTGAGCGACAGAGCAACTCTCTCAGAAGAATGTTTATTTTACGTAAATTCGTTAATAAACACAAATGTTTTACACGTCTTAAGAAAGATAGAAATATAGATCCTCCCTAATGAATTGATTAACGTGCCTCCTACTCCCTTATATAACGTAGATGATTTTGTTCAAGTGAAGCGTAGACAGATGCAATTAGTATTCAAGAAAATACGAGAACAACTGTCCAAAGCTACAGCCGAGTTCACTCTAGCAAGAAATGCACGAACTAAACCCAGTAAAATAACTATTGGATCTGTAGTAATGATACTTAACCAACACAGGTCTGGTCCTATGTACAAGTTAACTAAGAAATTTTTGGGTCCATATAAGGTAATCGAGCTTATTAAAGGTAACAAATACAGACTTAAGAACTTGTTAACAGGAGAGTATATAAATGAACATTTAGACCATATGAAGTTAGCTAAAATGACTGTTGCCGAGACTGATGAGGAAGATGACAATGAACTTACCCAGACAGATACTCCTACTCGGACACCACCTTCTGTGGTTGACAGACCACTTGATGTTCAGCAACCCCATACTAGCAATTATAATCTTAGATCTAGACCTCTCGTTTCAACCGTGCACTCACCACATGTCCATTGGCTAGATGTTAACGAGGATATCTCTCAAGATGATAGTTTGTCACATGAAGTTTCATCTGTTCCGAACCTTCAGTCAGAGCCAGAGTTGTATAGTGCTCTGGATGAGCTAGGTGTAGATATCCGCAGAATTTATAATTGAATGCACTCTGCAGTTATTCTGTTTGTTTTGAAAAAAAAAAAAACTCATTTGCAGTATTTCTACCACATGTGTCTTATTATTACCATTATATATAATGTATAGTTTTTCTCAACTTTATTTTGTTATGAATTAGATGCCATTGTTAAGTCTACTACCATTTGTATTTTTACAGTGCTTGTCATAAGAGTTATTATTGTTCTAGCAACCACATTGTGGCCAGTGAATCCTGACTGCTATCACGCAGATGTTAGTCTTCTTGTTCCAGGTTTTGTATATAGCTTGTAAATATATGGCACATTAAATATATTGTACATTGGTCTTGTAAATATATTGTATATTTCAGAGAAAAAAAAAAAAAATGAGAAAAAAAAGAAAAATCATTATCTATCTTGAAATTCAATTGTGGTTGTTAGGTCAGAACTTTGTTCTATTAATGTAATAATTGTTTAATTTTGTATGGTTTTCAAGCACATGCCATTGACACATGTTAATAATTTTGTTTAGGCAATACCTTGAGTTGTATTGTTCATATCTGATCAGTAGACATCCACATGTTCTTAATACTCTGGTTTAATCAAAGCATTGTTACCATGATTTTCACCTATTATGATGAATTTTTTTTTGGTGCATATATGCCGAGTTGTTAGTATTACGCACACCTGATCTTCTTTCAATGTTTTATTATGCAAATTTCACATGTAAGCCATTATTGAATGCCACCGAGGTCCTTTCAGTATCATTGTAACTATATAGCTAGCCAGAGCTTGTCGACAAGGGACGTCGACTTGGTAGCGTGTCCGAGCGGTGTTATACTCAAATTCTGTCAGTTGAAATGTAACCAATCACAGGCGAGTAGGCCTCTGACGTCATGCCAGACAGAGGAGCATCAAGCATGTTCCCAGCAGCCTCAGTTATCCTCACAGACTCAGAGTAGAAGGACCTCGGCTAGGCAGATATATACCTTGCTATCTCAGTCAATAAATATATACAGAAGCGACTACTTTGTCTACCTTCTACCCGAACAAGGCAAACGAATATATGCAGTTTTCGCTAGCGGCGAAAATTGCCCCATTTTTGGCCGCTAGCGGCGAAAATACCCCTTTTTTGGCCGCTAGCGGCGAAAATCGGTCGATTTTTGGTAGGTAGCGGCGAAATTCGCGCGATTTTTGCCCGCCAGCTGCAAAAATCGCATGGTTTCTGGCCGCTAGCGTCGAAAATAGCGCGGTTTTTGGCCGTTAGCGGCAAGAATCGTCCGATTTTTGGCCGCTAGCGGCGAAAATCACACGGTTTTTGGCCGTAAGCGGCTAAAATCGCGCTATTTTTGGCCGGTAGCGGCGAAAATCGCGCTATTTTTGGCCGGTAGCAGCGAAAATCGCGCGGTTTTTGGCCGGTAGCGGCGAAAATCGCGCTATTTTTGGCCGCTAGCGGCGAAATTCGCATGATTTTTGGCCGCTAGCGTCGAAATTTGCACGATTTTTGGCCGCTAGCCGCGAAAATCACCCCATTTTTGGCCGCTAGCGGCGAAAATAGCCCCTTCTTTGGCCGCTAGCGGCGAAAATCGCGCTATTTTTGCCCGCCAGCTGCAAAAATCGCAAAGTTTCTGGCCGCTAGCGGCGAAAATCGCACGATTTTTGGCCGCTAGCGGCGAAAATCTCCCCATTTTTGGCCGCTAGCGGTGAAAATAGCAGCTTTTTTGGCCGCTAGCGGCGAAAATCGGTCGATTTTTGGCAGGTAGCGGCGAAATTCGCGCGATTTTTGCCTACCAGCTGCAAAAATCGCATGGTTCCTGGCCGCTAGCGTCGAAAATAGCGCGGTTTTCGGCCTTTAGCGGCAAAAATCCCCCGATTTTTGGCCGCTAGCGGCGATGCCCGAAACGCTTTGCGTAATAGTGGCTTTAGGCATTGTATGTACTAGCTATACCTATAAGTTAAACAATCCTTGTAAATATTTATTGTATGTATGTACCTTACCTAAATAAAATTGTATTGTATTGTATTGTACTGAAAACCGCACGGTTTTTGGCCGCAAGCGGCGAAAATCGCGCTATTTTTGGCCGGTAGCGGCGAAAATCGCGATTTTTGCCCGCCAGCTGCGAAAATCGCATGTTTTTGGCCGCTAGCGGCAAAAATCGCGCGGTTTTTGGCCGCTAGCGGCGAAAATTGCGCTATTTTTGCCCGCCAGCTGCAAAAATCGCATAGTTTCTGGCCGCTAGCGGCGAAAATCGCGCGATTTTTGGCCGCTAGCGGCGAAATTCGCACGATTTTTGGCCGCTAGCGTCGAAATTTGCACGATTTTTGGCCGCTAGCGGCGAAAATCGCGCTATTTTTGGCCGGTAGCGGCGAAAATCGCGCGGTTTTTGGCCGGTAGCGGCGAAAATCGCGCTATTTTTGGCCGCTAGCGGTGAAATTCGCACGATTTTTGGCCGCTAGCGTCGAAATTTGCACGATTTTTGGCCGCTAGCCGCGAAAATCACCACATTTTTGGCCGCTAGCGGCGGAAATAGCCCCTTTTTTGGCCGCTAGCGGCGAAAATCGGTCGATTTTTGGCAGGTAGCGGCGAAATTCGCGCGATTTTTGCCCGCCAGCTGCAAAAATCGCATGGTTTCTGGCCGCTAGCGTCGAAAATAGCGCAGTTTTCGGCCGTTAGCCGCAAAAACCGCCCGATTTTTGGCCGCTAGCGGCAAAAATCGGTCGATTTTTGGCCGCTAGCGGCGAAAATCGCGCTATTTTTGGCCGGTAGCGGCGAAAATCGCGCTATTTTTGGCCGGTAGCGGCGAAAATCGCGATTTTTGCCCGCCAGCTTCGAAAATCGCATGTTTTTGGCCGCTAGCGTCGAAAATGGTGCGATTTTTGGCTGGTAGCGGCGAAAATCGCGCTATTTTTGCCCGCCAGCTGCAAAAATCGCAAAGTTTCTGGACGCTAGCGGCGAAAATCGCACGAATTTTGGCCGCTAGCGGCGAAAATCGCCCCATTTTTGGCCGGTAGCGGCGAAAATAGCGTTTTTTTGGCCGCTAGCGGCGAAAATAGCCCCTTTTTTGGCCACTAGCGGCGAAAATAGCCCCTTTTTTGGCCGCTAGCGGCGAAAATCGGTCGATTTTTGGCAGGTAGCGGCGAAATTCACGCGATTTTTGCCCGCCAGCTGCAAAAATTGCATGGTTCCTTGCCGCTAGCGTCGAAAATAGCGCGGTTTTCGGCCGTTAGCGGCAAAAATCGCCCGATTTTTGGCCGCTAGCGGCGAAAACCGCACGGTTTTTGGCCGCAAGCGGCGAAAATCGCGCTATTTTTGGCCGGTAGCGGCGAAAATCGCGATTTTTGCACGCCAGCTGCGAAAATCGCATGGTTTTTGGCCGCAAGCGGCGAAAATCGCGCTGTTTTTGGCCGGTAGCGGCGAAAATCGCGCTATTTTTGGCCGGTAGCGGCGAAAATCGCGCTATTTTTGGCCGGTAGCGGCGAAAATCGCGATTTTTGCCCGCCAGCTTCGAAAATCGCATGTTTTTGGCCGCTAGCGTCGAAAATGGTGCGTTTTTGGCTGGTAGCGGCGAAAATCGCGCTATTTTTGCCCGCCAGCTGCAAAAATCGCAAAGTTTCTGGACGCTAGCTGCGAAAATCGCACGAATTTTGGCCGCTAGCGGCGAAAATCGCCCCATTTTTGGCCGGTAGCGGCGAAAATAGCGTTTTTTTGGCCGCTAGCGGCGAAAATAGCCCCTTTTTTGGCCACTAGCGGCAAAAATAGCCCCTTTTTTGGCCGCTAGCGGCGAAAATCGGTCGATTTTTGGCAGGTAGCGGCGAAATTCACGCGATTTTTGCCCGCCAGCTGCAAAAATTGCATGGTTCCTGGCCGCTAGCGTCGAAAATAGCGCGGTTTTCGGCCGTTAGCGGCAAAAATCGCCCGATTTTTGGCCGCTAGCGGCGAAAACCGTACGGTTTTTGGCCGCAAGCGGCGAAAATCGCGCTATTCTTGGCCGGTAGCGGCGAAAATCGCGATTTTTGCACGCCAGCTGCGAAAATCGCATGGTTTTTGGCCGCAAGCGGCGAAAATCGCGCAGTTTTTGGCCGGTAGCGGCGAAAATCGCGCTATTTTTTGCCGGTAGCGTCGAAAATGGTGCGTTTTTGGCTGGTAGCGGCGAAAATCGCGCTATTTTTGCCCGCCAGCTGCAAAAATCGCAAAGTTTCTGGACGCTAGCGGCGAAAATCGCACGAATTTTGGCCGCTAGCGGCGAAAATCGCCCCATTTTTGGCCGGTAGCGGCGAAAATAGCGTTTTTTTGGCCGCTAGCGGCGAAAATAGCCCCTTTTTTGGCCACTAGCGGCAAAAATAGCCCCTTTTTTGGCCGCTAGCGGCGAAAATCGCGCTATTTTTGGCCGGTAGCGGCGAAAATCGCGCTATTTTTGGCCGGTAGCGGCGAAAATCGCGATTTTTGCCCGCCAGCTTCGAAAATCGCATGTTTTTGGCCGCTAGCGTCGAAAATGGTGCGATTTTTGGCTGGTAGCGGCGAAAATCGCGCTATTTTTGCCCGCCAGCTGCAAAAATCGCAAAGTTTCTGGACGCTAGCGGCGAAAATCGCACGAATTTTGGCCGCTAGCGGCGAAAATCGCCCCATTTTTGGCCGGTAGCGGCGAAAATAGCGTTTTTTTGGCCGCTAGCGGCGAAAATAGCCCCTTTTTTGGCCACTAGCGGCGAAAATAGCCCCTTTTTTGGCCGCTAGCGGCGAAAATCGGTCGATTTTTGGCAGGTAGCGGCGAAATTCACGCGATTTTTGCCCGCCAGCTGCAAAAATTGCATGGTTCCTTGCCGCTAGCGTCGAAAATAGCGCGGTTTTCGGCCGTTAGCGGCAAAAATCGCCCGATTTTTGGCCGCTAGCGGCGAAAACCGCACGGTTTTTGGCCGCAAGCGGCGAAAATCGCGCTATTTTTGGCCGGTAGCGGCGAAAATCGCGATTTTTGCACGCCAGCTGCGAAAATCGCATGGTTTTTGGCCGCAAGCGGCGAAAATCGCGCTGTTTTTGGCCGGTAGCGGCGAAAATCGCGCTATTTTTGGCCGGTAGCGGCGAAAATCGCGCTATTTTTGGCCGGTAGCGGCGAAAATCGCGATTTTTGCCCGCCAGCTTCGAAAATCGCATGTTTTTGGCCGCTAGCGTCGAAAATGGTGCGTTTTTGGCTGGTAGCGGCGAAAATCGCGCTATTTTTGCCCGCCAGCTGCAAAAATCGCAAAGTTTCTTTACGCTAGCTGCGAAAATCGCACGAATTTTGGCCGCTAGCGGCGAAAATCGCCCCATTTTTGGCCGGTAGCGGCGAAAATAGCGTTTTTTTGGCCGCTAGCGGCGAAAATAGCCCCTTTTTTGGCCACTAGCGGCAAAAATAGCCCCTTTTTTGGCCGCTAGCGGCGAAAATCGGTCGATTTTTGGCAGGTAGCGGCGAAATTCACGCGATTTTTGCCCGCCAGCTGCAAAAATTGCATGGTTCCTGGCCGCTAGCGTCGAAAATAGCGCGGTTTTCGGCCGTTAGCGGCAAAAATCGCCCGATTTTTGGCCGCTAGCGGCGAAAACCGTACGGTTTTTGGCCGCAAGCGGCGAAAATCGCGCTATTTTTGGCCGGTAGCGGCGAAAATCGCGATTTTTGCACGCCAGCTGCGAAAATCGCATGGTTTTTGGCCGCAAGCGGCGAAAATCGCGCAGTTTTTGGCCGGTAGCGGCGAAAATCGCGCTATTTTTTGCCGGTAGCGGCGAAAATCGCGCTATTTTTGGCCGGTAGCGGCGAAAATCGCGATTTTTGCCCGCCAGCTTCGAAAATCGCATGTTTTTGGCCGCTAGCGTCGAAAATGGTGCGTTTTTGGCTGGTAGCGGCGAAAATCGCGCTATTTTTGCCCGCCAGCTGCAAAAATCGCAAAGTTTCTGGACGCTAGCGGCGAAAATCGCACGAATTTTGGCCGCTAGCGGCGAAAATCGCCCCATTTTTGGCCGGTAGCGGCGAAAATAGCGTTTTTTTGGCCGCTAGCGGCGAAAATAGCCCCTTTTTTGGCCACTAGCGGCAAAAATAGCCCCTTTTTTGGCCGGTAGCGGCGAAAATCGCGCTATTTTTGGCCGGTAGCGGCGAAAATCGCGATTTTTGCCCGCCAGCTTCGAAAATCGCATGTTTTTGGCCGCTAGCGTCGAAAATGGTGCGATTTTTGGCTGGTAGCGGCGAAAATCGCGCTATTTTTGCCCGCCAGCTGCAAAAATCGCAAAGTTTCTGGACGCTAGCGGCGAAAATCGCACGAATTTTGGCCGCTAGCGGCGAAAATCGCCCCATTTTTGGCCGGTAGCGGCGAAAATAGCGTTTTTTTGGCCGCTAGCGGCGAAAATAGCCCCTTTTTTGGCCACTAGCGGCGAAAATAGCCCCTTTTTTGGCCGCTAGCGGCGAAAATCGGTCGATTTTTGGCAGGTAGCGGCGAAATTCACGCGATTTTTGCCCGCCAGCTGCAAAAATTGCATGGTTCCTTGCCGCTAGCGTCGAAAATAGCGCGGTTTTCGGCCGTTAGCGGCAAAAATCGCCCGATTTTTGGCCGCTAGCGGCGAAAACCGCACGGTTTTTGGCCGCAAGCGGCGAAAATCGCGCTATTTTTGGCCGGTAGCGGCGAAAATCGCGATTTTTGCACGCCAGCTGCGAAAATCGCATGGTTTTTGGCCGCAAGCGGCGAAAATCGCGCTGTTTTTGGCCGGTAGCGGCGAAAATCGCGCTATTTTTGGCCGGTAGCGGCGAAAATCGCGCTATTTTTGGCCGGTAGCGGCGAAAATCGCGATTTTTGCCCGCCAGCTTCGAAAATCGCATGTTTTTGGCCGCTAGCGTCGAAAATGGTGCGTTTTTGGCTGGTAGCGGCGAAAATCGCGCTATTTTTGCCCGCCAGCTGCAAAAATCGCAAAGTTCCTGGACGCTAGCTGCGAAAATCGCACGAATTTTGGCCGCTAGCGGCGAAAATCGCCCCATTTTTGGCCGGTAGCGGCGAAAATAGCGTTTTTTTGGCCGCTAGCGGCGAAAATAGCCCCTTTTTTGGCCACTAGCGGCAAAAATAGCCCCTTTTTTGGCCGCTAGCGGCGAAAATCGGTCGATTTTTGGCAGGTAGCGGCGAAATTCACGCGATTTTTGCCCGCCAGCTGCAAAAATTGCATGGTTCCTGGCCGCTAGCGTTGAAAATAGCGCGGTTTTCGGCCGGTTAGCGGCAAAAATCGCCCGATTTTTGGCCGCTAGCGGCGAAAACCGTACGGTTTTTGGCCGCAAGCGGCGAAAATCGCGCTATTTTTGGCCGGTAGCGGCGAAAATCGCGATTTTTGCACGCCAGCTGCGAAAATCGCATGGTTTTTGGCCGCAAGCGGCGAAAATCGCGCAGTTTTTGGCCGGTAGCGGCGAAAATCGCGCTATTTTTTGCCGGTAGCGGCGAAAATCGCGCTATTTTTGGCCGGTAGCGGCGAAAATCGCGATTTTTGCCCGCCAGCTTCGAAAATCGCATGTTTTTGGCCGCTAGCGTCGAAAATGGTGCGTTTTTGGCTGGTAGCGGCGAAAATCGCGCTATTTTTGCCCGCCAGCTGCAAAAATCGCAAAGTTTCTGGACGCTAGCGGCGAAAATCGCACGAATTTTGGCCGCTAGCGGCGAAAATCGCCCCATTTTTGGCCGGTAGCGGCGAAAATAGCGTTTTTTTGGCCGCTAGCGGCAAAAATAGCCCCTTTTTTGGCCACTAGCGGCAAAAATAGCCCCTTTTTTGGCCGCTAGCGGCGAAAATCGGTCGATTTTTGGCAGGTAGCGGCGAAATTCACGCGATTTTTGCCCGCCAGCTGCAAAAATTGCATGGTTCCTGGCCGCTAGCGTCGAAAATAGCGCGGTTTTCGGCCGTTAGCGGCAAAAATCGCCCGATTTTTGGCCGCTAGCGGCGAAAACCGTACGGTTTTTGGCCGCAAGCGGCGAAAATCGCGCTATTTTTGGCCGGTAGCGGCGAAAATCGCGATTTTTGCACGCCAGCTGCGAAAATCGCATGGTTGTTGGCCGCAAGCGGCGAAAATCGCGCTGTTTTTGGCCGGTAGCGGCGAAAATCGCGCTATATTTTCCCGCCAGCTGCAAAAATCGCATAGTTTCTGGCCGCTAGCAGCGAAAATCGCGCGATTTTTGGCCGCTAGCGGAGAAATTCGCACGATTTTTGGCCGCTAGCGTCAAAATTTGCACGATTTTTGGCCGCTAGCGGCGAAAATTGCCCCATTTTTGGCCGCTAGCGGCGAAAATACCCCTTTTTTGGCCGCTAGCGGCGAAAATCGGTCGATTTTTGGCAGGTAGCGGCGAAATTCGCGCGATTTTTGCCCGCCAGCTTCAAAAATCGCATGGTTTCTGGCCGCTAGCGTCGAAAATAGCGCGGTTTTTGGCCGTTAGCGGCAAGAATCGCCCGATTTTTGGCCGCTAGCGGCGAAAATCACACGGTTTTTGACCGTAAGCGGCGAAAATCGCGCTATTTTTGGCCGGTAGCAGCGAAAATCGCGCGGTTTTTGGCCGGTAGCGGCGAAAATCGCGCTATTTTTGGCTGCTAGCGGCGAAATTCGCATGATTTTTGGCCGCAAGCGTCGAAATTTGCACGATTTTTGGCCGCTAGCCGCGAAAATCACCCCATTATTGGCCGCTAGCGGCGAAAATAGCCCCTTCTTTGGCCGCTAGCGGCGAAAATCGCGCTATTTTTGCCCGCCAGCTGCAAAAATCGCAGTTTCTGGCCGCTAGCGGCGAAAATCGCACGATTTTTGGCCGCTAGAGGCGAAAATCGCCCCTTTTTTGGCCGCTAGGGGCGAAAATAGCCCCTTTTTTGGCCGCTAGCGGCGGAAATCGGTCGATTTTTGGCAGGTAGCGGCGAAATTCGCGCGATTTTTGCCCACCAGCTGCAAAAATCGCATGGTTCCTGGCCGCTAGCGTCGAAAATAGCGCGGTTTTCGGCCTTTAGCGGCAAAAATCGCCCGATTTTTGGCCGCTAGCGGCGAAAACCGCACGGTTTTTGGCCGCAAGCGGCGAAAATCGCGCTATTTTTGGCCGGTAGCGGAGAAAATCGCGATTTTTGCACGCCAGCTGCGAAAATCGCATGGTTTTTGGCCGCTAGCGGCGAAAATCGCGCTATTTTTGGCCGGTAGCGGCGAAAATCGCGATTTTTGCCCGCCAACTGCGAAAATCGCATGTTTTTGGCCGCTAGCGGCGAAAATCGCGCGGTTTTTGGCCGGTAGCGGCGAAAATCGCGCTATTTTTGCCCGCCAGCTGCAAAAATCGCATAGTTTCTGGCCGCTAGCGGCGAAAATCGCGCGATTTTTGGCCGCTAGCGGCGAAATTCGCACGATTTTTGGCCGCTAGCGTCGAAATTTGCACGATTTTTGGCCGCTAGCGTCGAAATTTGCACAACTTTTGGCCGCTAGCGGCGAAAAAAGCCCTTTTCTTGGCCGCTAGCGGCGAAAATATTGCGGTTTTTGGCCGTTAGCCGCAAAAACCGCCCGATTTTTGGCCGCTAGCGGCGAAAATCGCACGGTTTTTGGCCGCTAGCGGCGAAAATCGCGCTATTTTTGGCCGGTAGCGGCGAAAATCGCGCGGTTTTTGGCCGGTAGCGGCGAAAATCGCGCTATTTTTGGCCGCTAACGGCGAAATTCGCACGATTTTTGGCCGCTAGCGTCGAAATTTGCACGATTTTTGGCCGCTAGCCGCGAAAATCACCACATTTTTGGCCGCTAGCGGCGAAAATAGCCCCTTTTTTGGCCGCTAGCGGCGAAAATCGGTCGATTTTTGGCAGGTAGCGGCGAAATTCGCGCGATTTTTGCCCGCCAGCTGCAAAAATCGCATGGTTTCTGGCCGCTAGCGTCGAAAATAGCGCAGTTTTCGGCCGTTAGCCGCAAAAACTGCCCGATTTTTGGCCGCTAGCGGCGAAAATCGGTCGATTTTTGGCCGCTAGCGGCGAAAATCGCGCTATTTTTGGCCGGTAGCGGCGAAAATCGCGATTTTTGCCCGCCAGCTGCAAAAATCGCAAAGTTTCTGGACGCTAGCGGCGAAAATCGCACGAATTTTGGCCGCTTGCGGCGAAAATCGCCCCATTTTTGGCCGGTAGCGGCGAAAATAGCGTTTTTTGGCCGCTAGCGGCGAAAATAGCCCCTTTTTTGGCCGCTAGCGGCGAAAATAGCCCCTTTTTTGGCCGCTAGCGGCGAAAATCGGTCGATTTTTGGAAGGTAGCGGCGAAATTCGCGCGATTTTTGCCCGCCAGCTGCAAAAATCGCATGGTTTTTGGCCGGTAGCGGCGAAAATCGCGCTATTTTTGGCCGGTAGCAGCGAAAATCGCACGGTTTTTGGCCGGTAGCGGCGAAAATCGCGCTATTTTTGGCCGCTAGCGGCGAAATTCGCATGATTTTTGGCCGCTAGCGGCGAAAATTGCCCCATTTTTGGCCGCTAGCGGCGAAAATACCCCTTTTTTGGCCGCTTGCGGCGAAAATCGGTCGATTTTTGGCAGGTAGCGGCGAAATTCGCGCGATTTTTGCCCGCCAGCTGCAAAAATCGCATGGTTTCTGGCCGCTAGCGTCGAAAATCGCACGGTTTTTGGCCGCAAGCGGCGAAAATCGCGCTATTTTTGGCCGTTAGCGGCGAAAATCGCGATTTTTGCCCGCCAGCTGCGAAAATCGCATGTTTTTGGCCGCTAGCGGCGAAAATCGCGCTATTTTTGGCCGGTAGCGGCGAAAATCGCGCTATTTTTGGCCGGGAGCGGCGAAAATCGCGATTTTTGCCCGCCAGCTTCGAAAATCGCATGTTTTTGGCCGCTAGCTTCGAAAATGGTGCGATTTTTGGCTGGTAGCGGCGAAAATCGCGCTATTTTTGCCCGCCAGCTGCAAAAATCGCAAAGTTTCTGGACGCTAGCGGCGAAAATCGCACGAATTTTGGCCGCTAGCGGCGAAAATCGCCCCATTTTTGGCCGGTAGCGGCGAAAATAGCGTTTTTTTGGCCGCTAGCGGCGAAAATAGCCCCTTTTTTGGCCACTAGCGGCGAAAATAGCCCCTTTTTTGGCCGCTAGCGGCGAAAATCGGTCGATTTTTGGCAGGTAGCGGCGAAATTCACGCGATTTTTGCCCGCCAGCTGCAAATATTGCATGGTTCCTTGCCGCTAGCGTCGAAAATAGCGCGGTTTTCGGCCGTTAGCGGCAAAAATCGCCCGATTTTTGGCCGCTAGCGGCGAAAACCGCACGGTTTTTGGCCGCAAGCGGCGAAAATCGCGCTATTTTTGGCCGGTAGCGGCGAAAATCGCGATTTTTGCACGCCAGCTGCGAAAATCGCATGGTTTTTGGCCGCAAGCGGCGAAAATCGCGCTGTTTTTGGCCGGTAGCGGCGAAAATCGCGCTATTTTTGGCCGGTAGCGGCGAAAATCGCGCTATTTTTGGCCGGTAGCGGCGAAAATCGCGGTTTTTGCCCGCCAGCTTCGAAAATCGCATGTTTTTGGCCGCTAGCGTCGAAAATGGTGCGTTTTTGGCTGGTAGCGGCGAAAATCGCGCTATTTTTGCCCGCCAGCTGCAAAAATCGCAAAGTTTCTTTACGCTAGCTGCGAAAATCGCACGAATTTTGGCCGCTAGCGGCGAAAATCGCCCCATTTTTGGCCGGTAGCGGCGAAAATAGCGTTTTTTTGGCCGCTAGCGGCGAAAATAGCCCCTTTTTTGGCCACTAGCGGCAAAAATAGCCCCTTTTTTGGCCGCTAGCGGCGAAAATCGGTCGATTTTTGGCAGGTAGCGGCGAAATTCACGCGATTTTTGCCCGCCAGCTGCAAAAATTGCATGGTTCCTGGCCGCTAGCGTCGAAAATAGCGCGGTTTTCGGCCGTTAGCGGCAAAAATCGCCCGATTTTTGGCCGCTAGCGGCGAAAACCGTACGGTTTTTGGCCGCAAGCGGCGAAAATCGCGCTATTTTTGGCCGGTAGCGGCGAAAATCGCGATTTTTGCACGCCAGCTGCGAAAATCGCATGGTTTTTGGCCGCAAGCGGCGAAAATCGCGCTGTTTTTGGCCGGTAGCGGAGAAATTCGCACGATTTTTGGCCGCTAGCGTCAAAATTTGCACGATTTTTGGCCGCTAGCGGCGAAAATTGCCCCATTTTTGGCCGCTAGCGGCGAAAATACCCCTTTTTTGGCCGCTAGCGGCGAAAATCGGTCGATTTTTGGCAGGTAGCGGCGAAATTCGCGCGATTTTTGCCCGCCAGCTGCAAAAATCGCATGGTTTCTGGCCGCTAGCGTCGAAAATAGCGCGGTTTTTGGCCGTTAGCGGCAAGAATCGCCCGATTTTTGGCCGCTAGCGGCGAAAATCACACGGTTTTTGGCCGTAAGCGGCGAAAATCGCGCTATTTTTGGCCGGTAGCAGCGAAAATCGCGCGGTTTTTGGCCGGTAGCGGCGAAAATCGCGCTATTTTTGGCCGCTAGCGGCGAAATTCGCATGATTTTTGGCCGCAAGCGTCGAAATTTGCACGATTTTTGGCCGCTAGCCGCGAAAATCACCCCATTATTGGCCGCTAGCGGCGAAAATAGCCCCTTCTTTGGCCGCTAGCGGCGAAAATCGCGCTATTTTTGCCCGCCAGCTGCAAAAATCGCAGTTTCTGGCCGCTAGCGGCGAAAATCGCACGATTTTTGGCCGCTAGAGGCGAAAATCGCCCCATTTTTGGCCGCTAGCGGTGAAAATAGCCCCTTTTTTGGCCGCTAGGGGCGAAAATAGCCCCTTTTTTGGCCGCTAGCGGCGGAAATCGGTCGATTTTTGGCAGGTAGCGGCGAAATTCGCGCGATTTTTGCCCACCAGCTGCAAAAATCGCATGGTTCCTGGCCGCTAGCGTCGAAAATAGCGCGGTTTTCGGCCTTTAGCGGCAAAAATCGCCCGATTTTTGGCCGCTAGCGGCGAAAACCGCACGGTTTTTGGCCGGTAGCGGAGAAAATCGCGATTTTTGCACGCCAGCTGCGAAAATCGCATGGTTTTTTGCCGCTAGCGGCGAAAATCGCGCTATTTTTGGCCGGTAGCGGCGAAAATCGCGATTTTTGCCCGCCAACTGCGAAAATCGCATGTTTTTGGCCGCTAGCGGCGAAAATCGCGCGGTTTTTGGCCGGTAGCGGCGAAAATCGCGCTATTTTTGCCCGCCAGCTGCAAAAATCGCATAGTTTGTGGCCGCTAGCGGCGAAAATCGCGCGATTTTTGGCCGCTAGCGGCGAAATTCGCACGATTTTTGGCCGCTAGCGTCGAAATTTGCACGATTTTTGGCCGCTAGCGTCGAAATTTGCACAATTTTTGGCCGCTAGCGGCGAAAAAAGCCCTTTTCTTGGCCGCTAGCGGCGAAAATATTGCGGTTTTTGGCCGTTAGCCGCAAAAACCGCCCGATTTTTGGCCGCTAGCGGCGAAAATCGCACGGTTTTTGGCCGCTAGCGGCGAAAATCGCGCTATTTTTGGCCGGTAGCGGCGAAAATCGCGCGGTTTTTGGCCGGTAGCGGCGAAAATCGCGCTATTTTTGGCCGCTAACGGCGAAATTCGCACGATTTTTGGCCGCTAGCGTCGAAATTTGCACGATTTTTGGCCGCTAGCCGCGAAAATCACCACATTTTTGGCCGCTAGCGGCGAAAATAGCCCTTTTTTTGGCCGCTAGCGGCGAAAATCGGTCGATTTTTGGCAGGTAGCGGCGAAATTCGCGCGATTTTTGCCCGCCAGCTGCAAAAATCGCATGGTTTCTGGCCGCTAGCGTCGAAAATAGCGCAGTTTTCGGCCGTTAGCCGCAAAAACTGCCCGATTTTTGGCCGCTAGCGGCGAAAATCGGTCGATTTTTGGCCGCTAGCGGCGAAAATCGCGCTATTTTTGGCCGGTAGCGGCGAAAATCGCGATTTTTGCCCGCCAGCTTCGAAAATCGCATGTTTTTGGCCGCTAGCGTCGAAAATGGTGCGATTTTTGGCCGCTAGCGGCGAAAATAGCCCCTTTTTTGGCCGCTAGCGGCGAAAATCGGTCGATTTTTGGAAGGTAGCGGCGAAATTCGCGCGATTTTTGCCCGCCAGCTGCAAAAATCGCATGGTTTTTGGCCGGTAGCGGCGAAAATCGCGCTATTTTTGGCCGGTAGCAGCGAAAATCGCACGGTTTTTGGCCGGTAGCGGCGAAAATCGCGCTATTTTTGACCGCTAGCGGCGAAATTCGCATGATTTTTGGCCACTAGCGGCGAAAATTGCCCCATTTTTGGCCGCTAGCGGCGAAAATACCCCTTTTTTGGCCGCTTGCGGCGAAAATCGGTCGATTTTTGGCAGGTAGCGGCGAAATTCGCGCGATTTTTGCCCGCCAGCTGCAAAAATCGCATGGTTTCTGGCCGCTAGCGTCGAAAATCGCACGGTTTTTGGCCGCAAGCGGCGAAAATCGCGCTATTTTTGGCCGTTAGCGGCGAAAATCGCGATTTTTGCCCGCCAGCTGCGAAAATCGCATGTTTTTGGCCGCTAGCGGCGAAAATCGCGCGGTTTTTGGCCGGTAGCGGCGAAAATCGCGCTATTTTTGGCCGCTAGCGGCGAAATTCGCGCGATTTTTGCCCGCCAGCTGCAAAAATCGCCCGATTTTTGGCCGCTAGCGGCGAAAACCGTACGGTTTTTGGCCGCAAGCGGCGAAAATCGCGCTATTTTTGGCCGGTAGCGGCGAAAATCGCGATTTTTGCACGCCAGCTGCGAAAATCGCATGGTTTTTGGCCGCAAGCGGCGAAAATCGCGCTGTTTTTGGCCGGTTGCGGCGAAAATCGCGCTATATTTTCCCGCCAGCTGCAAAAATCGCATAGTTTCTGGCCGCTAGCAGCGAAAATCGCGCGATTTTTGGCCGCTAGCGGAGAAATTTGCACGATTTTTGGCCGCTAGCGTCAAAATTTGCACGATTTTTGGCCGCTAGCGGCGAAAATTGCCCCATTTTTGGCCGCTAGCGGCGAAAATACCCCTTTTTTGGCCGCTAGCGGCGAAAATCGGTCGATTTTTGGCAGGTAGCGGCGAAATTCGCGCGATTTTTGCCCGCCAGCTGCAAAAATCGCATGGTTTCTGGCCGCTAGCGTCGAAAATAGCGCGGTTTTTGGCCGTTAGCGGCAAGAATCGCCCGATTTTTGGCCGCTAGCGGCGAAAATCGCCCCATTTTTGGCCGGTAGCGGCGAAAATAGCGTTTTTTTGGCCGCTAGCGGCGAAAATAGCCCCTTTTTTGGCCGCTATCGGCGAAAATAGCCCCTTTTTTGGCCGCTAGCGGCGAAAATCGGTCGATTTTTGGAAGGTAGCGGCGAAATTCGCGCGATTTTTGCCCGGCAGCTGCAAAAATCGCATGGTTTTTGGCCGGTAGCGGCGAAAATCGCGCTATTTTTGGCCGGTAGCAGCGAAAATCGCACGGTTTTTGGCCGGTAGCGGCGAAAATCGCGCTATTTTTGACCGCTAGCGGCGAAATTCGCGCGATTTTTGCCCGCCAGCTGCAAAAATCGCCCGATTTTTGGCCGCTAGCGGCGAAAACCGTACGGTTTTTGGCCGCAAGCGGCGAAAATCGCGCTATTTTTGGCCGGTAGCGGCGAAAATCGCGATTTTTGCACGCCAGCTGCGAAAATCGCATGGTTTTTGGCCGCAAGCGGCGAAAATCGCGCTGTTTTTGGCCGGTAGCGGCGAAAATCGCGCTATATTTTCCCGCCAGCTGCAAAAATCGCATAGTTTCTGGCCGCTAGCAGCGAAAATCGCGCGATTTTTGGTCGCGAGCGGAGAAATTTGCACGATTTTTGGCCGCTAGCGTCAAAATTTGCACGATTTTTGGCCGCTAGCGGCGAAAATTGCCCCATTTTTGGCCGCTAGCGGCGAAAATACCCCTTTTTTGGCCGCTAGCGGCGAAAATCGGTCGATTTTTGGCAGGTAGCGGCGAAATTCGCGCGATTTTTGCCCGCCAGCTGCAAAAATCGCATGGTTTCTGGCCGCTAGCGTCGAAAATAGCGCGGTTTTTGGCCGTTAGCGGCAAGAATCGCCCGATTTTTGGCCGCTAGCGGCGAAAATCACACGGTTTTTGGCCGTAAGCGGCTAAAATCGCGCTTTTTTTGGCCGGTAGGCGAAAATCGCGCTATTTTTGGCCGGTAGCAGCGAAAATCGCGCGGTTTTTGGCCGGTAGCGGCGAAAATCGCGCTATTTTTGGCCGCTAGCGGCGAAATTCGCATGATTTTTGGCCGCAAGCGTCGAAATTTGCACGATTTTTGGCCGCTAGCCGCGAAAATCACCCCATTATTGGCCGCTAGCGGCGAAAATAGCCCCTTCTTTGGCCGCTAGCGGCGAAAATCGCGCTATTTTTGCCCGCCAGCTGCAAAAATCGCAGTTTCTGGCCGCTAGCGGCGAAAATCGCACGATTTTTGGCCGCTAGCGGCGAAAACTGCACGGTTTTTGGCCGCAAGCGGCGAAAATCGCGCTATTTTTGGCCGGTAGCGGCGAAAATCGCGATTTTTGCACGCCAGCTGCGAAAATCGCATGGTTTTTGGCCGCTAGCGGCGAAAATCGCGCTATTTTTGGCCGGTAGCGGCGAAAATCGCGATTTTTGCCCGCCAACTGCGAAAATCGCATGTTTTTGGCCGCTAGCGGCGAAAATCGCGCGGTTTTTGGCCGGTAGCGGCGAAAATCGCGCTATTTTTGCCCGCCAGCTGCAAAAATCGCATAGTTTCTGGCCGCTAGCGGCGAAAATCGCGCGATTTTTGGCCGCTAGCGTCGAAATTTGCACGATTTTTGGCCGCTAGCGTCGAAATTTGCACAATTTTTGGCCGCTAGCCGCGAAAATCACCACATTTTTGGCCGCTAGCGGCGAAAATAGCCCCTTTTTTGGCCGCTAGCGGCGAAAATCGGTCGATTTTTGGCAGGTAGCGGCGAAATTCGCGCGATTTTTGCCCGCCAGCTGCAAAAATCGCATGGTTTCTGGCCGCTAGCGTCGAAAATAGCGCAGTTTTCGGCCGTTAGCCGCAAAAACTGCCCGATTTTTGGCCGCTAGCGGCGAAAATCGGTCGATTTTTGGCCGCTAGCGGCGAAAATCGCGCTATTTTTGGCCGGTAGCGGCGAAAATCGCGCTATTTTTGGCCGGTAGCGGCGAAAATCGCGATTTTTGCCCGCCAGCTTCGAAAATCGCATGTTTTTGGCCGCTAGCGTCGGAAATGGTGCGATTTTTGGCCGGTAGCGGCGAAAATCGCGCTATTTTTGCCCGCCAGCTGCAAAAATCGCAAAGTTTCTGGACGCTAGCGGCGAAAATCGCACGAATTTTGGCCGCTAGCGGCGAAAATCGCCCCATTTTTGGCCGGTAGCGGCGAAAATAGCGTTTTTTTGGCGGCTAGCGGCGAAAATAGCCCCTTTTTTGGCCGCTAGCGGCGAAAATAGCCCCTTTTTTGGCCGCTAGCGGCGAAAATCGGTCGATTTTTGGAAGGTAGCGGCGAAATTCGCGCGATTTTTGCCCGCCAGCTGCAAAAATCGCATGGTTTTTGGCCGGTAGCGGCGAAAATCGCGCTCTTTTTGGCCGGTAGCAGCGAAAATCGCACGGTTTTTGGCCGGTAGCGGCGAAAATCGCGCTATTATTGGCCGCTAGCGGCGAAAATTGCCCCATTTTTGGCCGTTAGCGGCGAAAATACCCCTTTTTTGGCCGCTTGCGGCGAAAATCGGTCGATTTTTGGCAGGTAGCGGCGAAATTCGCGCGATTTTTGCCCGCCAGCTGCAAAAATCGCATGGTTTCTGGCCGCTAGCGTCGAAAATCGCGCTATTTTTGGCCGCAAGCGGCGAAAATCGCGCTATTTTTGGCCGTTAGCGGCGAAAATCGCTATTTTTGCCCGCCAGCTGCGAAAATCGCATGTTTTTGGCCGCTAGCGGCGAAAATCGCGCGGTTTTTGGCCGGTAGCGGCGAAAATCGCGCTATTTTTGGCCGCTAGCGGCGAAATTCGCACGATTTTTGGCCGCTAGCGGCGAAAATCGCCCCTTTTTTGGCCGCTAGCGGCCAAAATAGCCCCTGTTTTGGCCGCTAGCGGCGAAAATAGCCCCTTTTTTGGCCGCTAGCGGCGAAAATAGCCCTTTTTTGGGCCGCTAGCGGCGAAAATCGGTCGATTTTTGGCAGGTAGCTGCGAAATTCGCGCGATTTTTGCCCGCCAGCTGCAAAAATCGCATGGTTTCTGGCCGCTAGCGTCGAAAATAGCGCGGTTTTTGGCCGTTAGCGGCAAGAATCGCCCGATTTTTGGCCGCTAGCGGCGAAAATCACACGGTTTTTGGCCGTAAGCGGCTAAAATCGCGCTATTTTTGGCCGGTAGCGGCGAAAATCGCGCTATTTTTGGCCGGTAGCAGCGAAAATCGCGCGGTTTTTGGCCGGTAGCGGCGAAAATCGCCCTATTTTTGGCAGCTAGCGGCGAAATTCGCATGATTTTTGGCCGCTAGCGTCGAAATTTGCACGATTTTTGGCCGCTAGCCGCGAAAATCACCCTTTTTTTTTTCACCTCAAAATAGCCCCTTCTTTGGCCGCTAGCAACGAAAATCGCGCTATTTTTGCCCACCCCAGCTGCAAAAATCGCAAAGTTTCTGGCCGCTAGCGGCGAAAATCGCACGATTTTTGGCCGCTAACGGCGAAAATCGCCCCATTTTTGGCCGCTAGCGGTGAAAATAGCCCCTTTTTTGGCCGCTAGGGGCGAAAATAGCCCCTTTTTTGGCCGCTAGCGGCGAAAATCGGTCGATTTTTGGCAGGTAGCGGCGAAATTCGCGCGATTTTTGCCCACCAGCTGCAAAAATCGCATGGTTCCTGGCTGCTAGCGTCGAAAATAGCGCGGTTTTCGGCCTTTACCGGCAAAAATCGCCCGATTTTTGGCCGCTAGCGGCGAAAACCGCACGGTTTTTGGCCGCAAGCGGCGAAAATCGCGCTATTTTTGGCCGGTAGTGGCGAAAATCGCGATTTTTGCACGCCAGCTGCGAAAATCGCATGGTTTTTGGCCACAAGCGGCGAAAATCGCGCTATTTTTGGCCTGTAGCGGCGAAAATCGCGCTATTTTTTCCCGCCAGCTGCAAAAATCGCATAGTTTCTGGCCGCTAGCAGCGAAAATCGCGCGATTTTTGGCCGCTAGCGGCGAAATTCACACAATTTTTGGCCGCTAGCGTCGAAATTTGCACGATTTTTGGCCGCTAGCGGCGAGAATCGCCCCATTTTTGGCCGCTAGCGGCGAAAATAGCCCCTTTTTTGACCGCTATCGCCCCATTTTTGGCCGCTAGCGGCGAAAATAACCCCTTTTTTGACCGCTAGCGGCGAAAAACGGTCGATTTTTGGCAGGTAGCGGCGAAATTCGCGCGATTTTTGCCCGCCAGCTGCAAAAATTGCATGGTTTCTGGCCGCTAGCGTCGAAAACAGCGCGGTTTTTGGCCGTTAGCTTCAAAAACCGCCCTTTTTTGGCCGCTAGCGGCGAAAATCGCACGGTTTTTGGCCGCTAGCGGCGAACATAGTGCAGTTTTCGGCCGTTAGCCGCAAAAACCGCCCGATTTTTGGCCGCTAGCGGCGAAAATCGCACGGTTTTTGGCCGCTAGCGGCGAAAATCGCGCTATTTTTGGCCGGTAGCGGCGAAAATCGCGCTATTTTTGGCCGGTAGCGGCGAAAATCGCGATTTTTGCCCGCCAGCTGCGAAAATCCCATGTTTTTGGCCACTAGCAGCGAAAATCGCACGATTTTTGGCCGCTAGCGGCGAAAATCGCCCCATTTTTGGCCGCTAGCGGCGAAAATAGCCCCTTTTTTGGCCGCTAGCGGCGAAAATAGCCCCTTTTTTGGCCGCTAGCGGCGAAAATCGGTCGATTTTTGACAGGTAGCGGCGAAATTCGCGCGACTTTTGCCCGCCAGCTGCAAAAATCGCATGGTTTGTGGCCGCTAGCGTCGAAAATAGCGCGGTTTTCGGCCGTTACCGGCAAAAATCGCCCGATTTTTGGCCGCTAGCGGCGAAAACCGCACGGTTTTTGGCCGGAAGCGGCGAAAATCGCGCTATTTTTGGCCGGTAGCGGCGAAAATCGCGATTTTTGCACGCCAGCTGCGAAAACCGCATGGTTTTTGGCCGCTAGAGGCGAAAATCGCGCTATTTTTGGCCGGTAGTGGCGAAATTTGCACGATTTTTGGCCGCTAGCCGCGAAAATCACCCCATTTTTGGCCGCTAGCGGCGAAAATAGCCCCTTTTTTGGCCGCTAGCGGCGAAAATCGGTCGATTTTTGGCAGGTAGCGGCGAAATTCGCGCGATTTTTGCCCGCGAGCTGCAAAAATCGCATGGTTTCTGGCCGCTAGCGTCGAAAATAGCGCAGTTTTCGGCCGTTAGCCGCAAAAACCACCCGATTTTTGGCCGCTAGCGGCGAAAATCGCATGGTTTTTGGCCGCTAGCGGCGAAAATCGCGCTATTTTTGGCCGGTAGCGGTGAAAATCGCGCTATTTTTGGCCGGTAGCGGCGAAAAACGCGATTTTTGCCCGCCAGCTGCGAAAATCGCATGTTTTTGGCCGCTAGCGGCGAAAATGGTGTGGTTTTTGGCCGGTAGCGGCGAAAATCGCGCTATTTTTGCCCGCCAGCTGCAAAACTCGCAAAGTTTCTGGCCGCTAGCGGCGAAAATCGTACGATTTTTGGCCGCTAGCGGCGAAAATCGCCCCATTTTTGGCCGCTAGCGGCGAAAATAGCCCCTTTTTTGGCCGCTAGCGGCGAAAATCGGTTTATTTTTGGCAGGTAGCGGCGAAATTCGCGCGATTTTTGGCCGGTAGCGGCGAAAATCGCGCTATTTGCCCGCCAGCTGGGAAAATCGCATGTTTTTGGCCGCTAGCGGCGAAATTTGCACGATTTTTTGCCGCTAGCGGCGAAAATCGCCCCATTTTTGGCCGCTAGCGGCGAAAATAGCCCCTTTATTGGCCGCTAGCGGCGAAAATCGGTCGATTTTTGGCCGGTAGCGTCTAAAATCGCGCGATTTTTGCCCGCCCAATGCAAAAATCGCATGGTTTATGGCCGCTAGCGTCGAAAATACCGCGGTTTTTGGCCGTTGCAGGTGGGTTTGGGCAAAATATGACCCATCGCCGTTTTCAGTAATTGGCATATTTTCGGTATGAAACGTCGTAATTTGAAACTGAAAATAGGTGCAGTCAGAATTCGGCTCAAATGTCATGCTCAGGAGTCAAATTTCCGACATTTTGAAAACTGCAGGGGGGTTTGGGAAAAATATGACCCATCGCCGTTTTCAGTAATTGGCATATTTTCGGTATAAAACGTCGTAATTTGAAACTGAAAATAGGTGCAGAGTCAGAATTCGGCTCAAATGTCACGCTCAGGAGTCAAATTTCCGACATTTCAGACATTTTGAAAACTGCATAAAGCGTACATAAAACATTGCATCAATAGTAGTAAACAATAATATCCAGCATAATTTCAGGATAAGGTATATAAAGTAGTTTCATTAAAATTGTTTTATTTAATAGGTTTTACATATAGTATTTATAATACATCTAATATTTATTACTGTTTCAGGTTGTGGGACAGAAGATCCAAGACAACTCCAGAGACAATCACCTGTAAAAGAAAAATAAACATTAAACAGGGACACTTATTATTACCAATGCCTAATAATAAGTCCAAAAAATCCTAACAGCCTATCTTTTAAAAAAGGCTCAGCAAGGCCTATCCCTTCCTCTGAATTTAGTGCAGAGCTTGTTCCCTGAATGGGTGCATTACATCCACCACTTTAGTGCCATCAACACATTGTACATATGCTTTACAGAAAGCACTGTACAATGCATGCCAGGCACTAAAGTTTTAGATGCATCCACCCATTCAGCAAACAAGCCCTGTGAGAATTAACAATGTAACTATTGTTAAGGGTCCCTAAACCTATGCAAATCTAGTCCATCTATTAGATGGGTAGTAGAGCAAAGCTCTGAAAAAGCCAAGCCAGGGAAGTCTGCAGGACTGCCTGGGCCCCTTTTATGAAATGGGGTAGGATCAGTACAAACTGCATCATCCCTGTGGGTTGTAACAGTAGGACATGGTTACACACCTATAAATGGACTAGATAAGAGATTTACGATTACGATTTAAGATTAGGTCATTGATATAGCTAAAACATCAAAGTCAAACTCACCCACTTTTGTAGATTTCCTTTTGCAGAGTAAAGGAGCCTCACTCCAAGCCAGTCCATGCATCATAATCACTTTCACCTGAAAAATATTTCAACAAATTAATTTCAGATTTAAAGCCAACCTTTCTTTACTTTTCAAATTAGCATTCAGTACTTTACAAATTCAGATGGAAAAAATTTCTTTAAGGAATTTACCTTTCCTACATATTCTAGTAGCAGTAGTAAAGATCTAATTTAGCAGTATAAATATATATGGCATCAATTTGCCAAGTTTCAGTAAATGTCATTTGAGAAACTATCCACAACTGCACTTCAATGGCAATTTACATTTATCTTTAGCCAATGCTATATTGTTTAAGTTATTACCATGTTTTTACTTTTATGCAAATCTATTCAGATTAACCTTTACTACAACTCCTGATTCTGTTTAAGCAATTTACTTCTGGACTTTCCAAACCACATTCTGGAAACCTATATAAATTTAAAACCAAGCTTAAGTAAACATTGAATATTTTTTTTTACTTTCAAGGGAAAAATACCATCACTTGGAACAAAACTTTTCCTGCCATTAACTTTGACTCATGATTACCCTTAACAGTGTTATACATTTATAGATTAAATGTTTGTTAAATAAGCTTTAATGTTAACTAAACAAGATTTATATTTCATTAAAATTATTAATAAAACACCCTCAACTATGCTGTTTAAGACCTAATGCCCCACATTAGAATTTTCACAATTTCAACATGCCATTCTATTTAATAGATTCCTGAAAGGACTAAACTTGCAGATATGGTACCCACTAGCCTAAGCCTAGACTTCCATACCCTAATATTTAATAGGTTTTTAGCAATTAACCTCTACCCTCTAATTCCAATGTACACAACTACTTACTGTAGATCTGCAAGCATTTTCCTGCAGCTCTTTGTTGCCAGGACCTTCCACAACCTGTCATGTGAACAGTAAATATTACTAAAAAGTTATTTGCATAGCAATGTTATTTTGTTCATACCTGTACCACCAGTTTAACAGTTGATGTTTTAAATGGCACACTAAGTATCTTGTTGTCCCATCTTTAATTAGAAACAAAGCTATAGTCATTTCAAGTCAACATCGTATACAAATTTTATTTTCCAACAACTTTAGTCATGAACATTTTTCTGGATCATTGCAAACAAACTTTAATTTAACAACCATGTATAACATTTGAATAAAAGCAATACAAAATTTATATACAAATTCTTATTCTTATGCAACCACTGATTACTACTAGGGGGACAATTTTTATTCTGTTGAATTATGTACCAAGCTTTTTAGTCTGAAAATTCATAATTAACCCAACTATACTACCAAGACAATGTGATTTTACTAAATTTAGTAATATTTTTACACTAGCAACTATACAAGGCCATATTCTCTCCAGTTATCACCACACTTCTGCAGGTGTAAGGTTCTATCTCCATCTGCAGCACTTATGACCACACTTGGTCTTTATTATAAATTTCTTTATGAACCCGATACAGTACTGTTAATGGATTAAATGTTTTGTGGCAACAATTTAGCTACAGTTCTGCCACAGGAATGATTAACACCATGCAAGCCAACTAATATTAAAGTTAAATATTTATTAAAAGCAGAAGTTTTTATCATATGGGATGTTATTTTAGAAGAATGGGTGGTGTGGTGGTTATGTTATGGTTGAGTAACATGGTACAAGAGGGCAAGTAGTTGCTGAGCAAGTATGCCAATTTCAATTTCTAGCAAACTGGCAGATACAGCAGAAGTGCACACTTTCTGCATTCTAATGGCAGTAAAGTTCCTACTAGAGACTTACTGGCCACCATTCACTAATGACTAGGGGAAGTTAGCTCAGAGCATCTTTGATGGCAACGAAAATGTTGCCCCCTTCAAAAGTTTAAGCTTGTCTACAGCATTTCTTTTTTTTAATTAACTATGTAAGGGGGAGATTCTGAATAGCAAGTGCCAATAGGCACTGCCACTGGCTTATGGCAAAAGATTCTGTAGCAATAGAACTATAAGCCACACTTTCTCCCCCCCCCCCGTTTCCTCCCAACTGTTCAGTGTCAAAAGGGAGGGGGGGGGGGGGTGTCCATTTACTGTACCACTTACATTTTAGTGTGGGCTTCATCCACTATTCTCATGTTAGCTGGAACATTTGTGCCAGCTGCTGGTTTGAAAGGGAGGCATACCATGTGCCAATTCAGGAAGCTTTCCACGTTCCTCACTGCATGTCAGCTCAGGACCTCACTACCATGTTGGGAGGCAGTTTAAGACTAACCAATCAACACCCCAGGCTGGAGAGCAGTGCCAGCTCGGGGAGAATTTACCACCTGCAAAAAAATTTAATACTCTTAACAATCTACACCATCTATCTCATCTTTACCTAGCCCCCAAACCTTACATTTGTCAGCATTAAACTGCATCTGGTAGTCTTAACCATTTCAAAACTATATAGGGCATCGGTATTTTTTATTTGCCAATTCTGCAACTATTGCAGTCTAAAACATAATCTTGCGAATAACCGAGGTCCAAGGAGAGCTTTTAGGCACACTTACAACACTTCTCCCAACTTAACCCCATTTATACTAATTTCCTTTGGTATAGCCATGACCTAATCAACTTCAGTCAGCATTCCCAATGATCCGAGCCCCTATCAATTTTGCGCCACTATCAAAATCTCTGCTGAAGTCAAGGTACACAAAATCACAAACCTTATCACTATTTCCTCAACTATGCAACCTAATCCATGAACATTTAGTAATAAAACTATGCGATTCATGTATCTAGTCATGTTTCTCAAAAAGAGTAGAGAAATGGCACTTGCAATGCGAGATATTAGCAACTTTCCTCACAATAGACTAAGCTAATTGGTCACTAAAGCGTTAAAGTTAACTCAAACTTTTCCTTTAAAACTTGCTATATTAGGAACTTTCCCACGACCGCCCTTTACCCGACAAATAGGGTATAAACGGTATATTAAATGCAGTAAAACTACGGTAAATTCAATATGATAAACTTGCATTCTTTAAGCATGGGCTGCATAGTAAGTGAACTAAACTAAATGTTAAGCACCCCGGCAAACCACTTCGTTCTATTCAATTTCTTTATTTAATCACTTTGTCCGGCTACAATTTTTAGATTAGATTAAAGGAACACCCTCCCTGGTAACGGCTGAACTAGTTAACCAAATACAAATATTTAGGTAAAATACTTTCATAAAACCCGTCTACTTCCCCCACCAGTAGACTTGTTCAGCTAAAGGCATAACGTAATGTTCCACTTTAGTAAATAAAGACTTAAAAAAACACTACCCTAACTGTGTAATTACCGGTTACCTGACATTCTACGCTTAAAATAACCCATCTATTCCCCATAATTGTTCGATATAACTTACCTCTCACCCGCTGGTCGAGTACACAGCAGTATATATCCTCCTCCATCACTCACCGCGTGGATACTATTTCACTCTGGCCGCAAATTGCCTCAAATCACCTACGTTGTCCATAAACATATATAGAAGAGCAACTGACCGTAACACCCGTATAGCGATATCACATAACGTGGGAACATTAGTAGTACTGCTGTCAAAACATAGATGGCGCCAGGACAAACGGTAATTCCTATGGACTCGCCTAGTTATGCGTAGGGAATTGAGCTTCAGCTGTTTGGTCCCGCCCCTCAGCTGTATTCACTTAGTTGTACTCACCTAATTTGTGCTTGCAGGGGTTGAGCTTTGGTTCTTTGGTCCCGACTCTCAACCGTCAATCAACAGGTAATTACCTAAGTGTAATTACCTAAGTGTAGTTACAGGATGAGAGCTACGCTCGTGGTGTCCCGTCTTCCCAGCACTCTTTGTCATATAACGCTTTGAAACTACTGACGGTCTTGGCCTCCACCACCTTCTCACTTAACTTGTTCCAACCGTCTACCACTCTATTTGCGAAGGTGAATTTTCTTATATTTCTTCGGCATCTGTGTTTAGCTAGTTTAAATCTATGGCCTCTTGTTCTTGAAGTTCCAGGTCTCAGGAAGTCTTCCCTGTCGATTTTATCAATTCCTGTTACTATTTTGTACGTAGTGATCATATCACCTCTTTTTCTTCTGTCTTCTAGTTTTGGCATATTTAATGCTTCTAACCTCTCCTCGTAGCTCTTGCCCTTCAGTTCTGGGAGCCACTTAGTAGCATGTCTTTGCACCTTTTCCAGTTTGTTGATGTGCTTCTTAAGATATGGGCACCACACAACAGCTGCATATTCTAGCTTTGGCCTAACAAAAGTCATGAACAAGTTACAGGTTCAAGTTACAAGTGTTACAGGTGTTCCTGTACAGGTTACAGGTTCAGGTCCTGTACAGGTTACAGGTTCAGGTTTCAGGTACAGGTTCCTGTACAGTTACAGGTGTTCAAGTTACAGGAACAAGTTACAGGTGTACAGGTTCCTGAGCCTATTGGGCTCTATCACATCTACATTTGAAACTGTGTATGGAGTCAGCCTCCACCACATCACTGCTTAATACATTCCATTTGTTAACTACTCTGACACTAAAAAAATTCTTTCTAATATCTCTGTGGCTCATTTGGGTACTAAGTTCCCCTTGTTCGTGTTCCACCCGTGTTAAAGAGCTGTCTTTGTAACTATCAAAATGCATATATCTTTGCTTTCACTTCAGTTATATTTATGACAAGGGATTTAAAATTTGCCTATATTTCTGCTTCTCTGGTGACATTAAAAACTTTCGTTTATTACAGTATCTACATAAAATTAACATTTATCTTCATTAGGTTGTAGTTCTCATCAATAGGGAGAGCGTCGGTAAAAAAAAAAAATTTGTTTAAATATAAATATCTTTCCTCTCTCAATAATATGCCCGAAACGCTATGCGTACTAGTGGCTTTAGGTATTGTATGTACTAGCTCTATCTATAAATCCAATATTATGTATGTAAATCGACTACTTATGTACTTTCCTGAATAAAATGAACTTTACTTTACTAATATCTAATCTCTGTGACTAAAACGTAAGAACGACTTTATCTATGCCTTTTTGATAACATATACAATTATAAGCTTTATTAGTGAATCTCTATTAATTAAACAATATATCAGAGAGTGTGTAAGGTTCGGTGTTCCATGTGCGAAGAGACATGGGAGATTTTACATCTTACAGTAAATGTTTTAAGTAGCGAACGCATACTAACGAATAACGATTAGTATAGACCAACACTATTGTTCTATGAAGTCGATTTAACTTCCAGACATGTATTTTTCAATAAGTCTTAAATATTTTCTGGCTAGTTATGTTAGATATTATTAGAAATACGTATTCTACTTGTTAATATAATAAACTAAATTTGCGATCATTTAAGGAGAGAAGTGCGACGACTGGATCACTGTGTACAGTAGGTTGATATGCCAACAAACACTTTCCAGACAACAATATATCTTGGACAAGTCGCTCCACAACATTGACACCTGGACCGTTGACTTCCTATGAGGCCACATATTTACTTATTTCATAATGGAAGTATATTATTTTATAGTAAATATATGTTTTCTCGTGTTCTGCATTAAGCACCAACATTATAGTGAATAAATATACCATATTTCTTTATTATTTAAGTAATGCTAGGAGTCTTTGAGTAGCTTTGGGTCATTAGGTGAACAGAATCTCCAATAGATGGGGCGAGAGTCGCGCTATCTCTCGCCCGAGCGAGAGTCGAAACTTATTTTAGAATTGATATATCTTTGTCCTCCAACAAGATATATTTCCTTTGGTGCACTCACAATAACGAGCATATCTCTGTCTTTCTGAAGGCATATAATATTTTAGGCTTTATAAGCGTATCTTTGTTAATTACACACTATATTGGCAAGTGCGTAGGCTTCTGCATTCCATGACCGACAAGCTACTGAATGCCACTATAAAAACGTATGTATCTTCACTTGAGCTTTATATATGTCTATGTTAAAGTATTTAAAATGAAGCTTATATTTCTATCTTTCTTGAGACATATAAAACATATGTGTTTATTAATGAATTTACGTGAAATAAGCATTGTTCTGAGAGAGAGTTGCTCTGTCGATCAGTCTATGCGGGGTCGGAGCTCGGCGATTATTAAAGCACATGTATCTTCATTAGAACTTTATATATATCTATGGTAAAGTATTTAAAATGAAGCTTATATTTCTATCTTTCTCAACACATATAAAAAACATTTGCGTTTATTCACGAATTTACGTGAAATAAGCATTGTTCTGAGAGAGAGTTACTCCGTTGCTCGATCTGTGCGGGATCGGAGCTCGCCGATTAGAAAAATACACGTATCTTCGCTTTAAATACAAATTTGCCCATGGTAAGGCATTTAAAATGAAGATTATGTTTCTATCTTTCTTGAGACGTATAAAAATCTTACGTTTATTAACGATTCTGCGTGAAATAAGCATTGTTCTGAGATGAATATTGCGGATTTCCGGCTCTACGACCGATGAAAAATGCAACTTTTAAACAACTACAAATATCTTTAGTTTTACTTTAAATTTTGTCTTGAAAGAGTTTTCATATATAGATCCAGTTTCTGCCGTTCTTCTGACATAAAAAGACCTTTGGTTTAATAAGTTATTAAGATGTTTTCAACAATATTACTAGGGTGTTCACCGATTCTAACATGGGCGATCCTTTTGGAAACGCAACACATGGGTTGACCTGATTGATATATGGGTCAGATTCCATTAGAGTTGAAGTTCAGAGAAACCTGAAGGAGAGTGGGTTTAAAACTCCCCAACGAGATGCACGAGCTCAAAAGACATCCATGAAGAGGTCCAGGCACCACAGCCACTGCTGTCTTGGAACAAGGGATGTTGTCCTTGTTCTGGAGGTGCTGATTGGACTACTCCATTTTAAAGCAAGCACAGGACCACAAGAATACACAAGGGTAGGCACCACTGCAATTAATCGAGTGAATTGTCAAGAGGAAAGCCCATTGAGTGAAGTAAAGTTACAAATACTGAAGTAAAATAAAGTCAAAAGATTGTTTAGTATTAAATATTTACCATGGAAATTGTAAAGGTAAGAAAAACAATTACTTAAGCTATGACTTTTTTCAGTTTGAATACAAAGCAGCACAATTATTGAGAATAATGAGGCAGATTTGATGAAAACAGGAAATGATGTTTGCCATTACATGGAAAAAGTTAAGGGTGTTTTAATTTTGCTGTGTTTCAACTGCTGCTCGACTTTTTTATTTTGGCATTATTCAGGTATCTTATTCGATAATATATTTTTGCTAGGCCTAGATTTAAATTTAAATAAAATAAAATGGACTTAATCCAGAAAAACACATCACTTGTTATCATTAGCAATGGTTCTTGGCTTAGAATTGCAAACTGATTTGTAGTAATATAATTCTTTAATGATTCAGATCTAATAGGATCTACAAAATACTATAGATTAAAATAAGTATTTGTAGATACTCTATATGGGTGCTGGATAATAATGCATTGCTCTTGAAAGTATGAAGATCATTTATACTCTGAGCTTAGTAATGAATTGCCATACAACAACCATGAGAGTAACCTCTCTAAATGTTTTAAGAATTCACTAGTTCCATTACTAATTAGTTCATTATAAAATACTAAGTTTAAGTTATGGTGAATGAAGCATAGTCACACTGCAGTTTACTCTTACAAATCTAAATTACTAGTATTATGATATTACTGTTAAACAGATTGACAGAAATTCAACAAATATCAGGTGTACCAACATTTGAAATTTAGTAGTAAATATGTGCTAGGCCTTAAGCCTATTTTCAAACAGACTGGAAGTCTTCCATTTTTCAGAGAGAGCTAATTAAGGCAAAATGTTGATGGGGCATGAATAAGATGGCAACACGGTTCTTACCTTATTTTAAAGTGACATTCTGTTTCAATGCAGCAGTTACATAACATTTTGCTTATGCAAATGAAGAGCAGCAAAACGTGCATATGCACCTACAAGAGAACATTCTTGTTCATTTTTTTTTTTTTTTTTTTTTTTTTTTAAACATTTGCCAACATGCAAGATTTATGTTTGACGTCGTCAAGGAGCATACATGTACCAGTAGTGATGATTACGACAACCTATTTTCTGAATATTGGATCACGCCACCAGTACAGTATCTGGTGGCACACATACAATGATGCACATAACACATCCAGGGCAAGTTTCCAAACTTGAAGTTAATATTTGAAACCAATACTTAATAATACTAATACCAATTGATATTCATTCATGTTTATAGCTTGGGGAAAAAATCCCTTTGCCTGTATGGGCCGATAATATCACCGATTTTCATCACCTTTAGAATTAAATTTTAAGAAAATTTTAAGGCATTTTAAAATCCTTGAGCTAATTATGGATTACATATTAACTTCATGCCAATGGCATGAGTATTACATTATTAGCATATCAGCATGCATACTGATAATATCAGGAACTTGTGTCAATATATACTAATCTGTTATGATTGTTAAACAGATGCACAAATAAAAGCAAGTGTAACATTGAAGCACTGCTTATATACACATAAACCTCAAAATACTTAACCAATAAGATAATGGGCTACAACAATAATTGTCACTAATATATATTTATCTTTAATTAAAACAAATCAATAGAGGGTGAACCTTTAAACAATAACTGCATTCTGTTCAGGTTATGCTAAGTACTGTACTGTTTTGCATGAATATATTATAAGAAAATCTTGCTAGTTCAACCATATATCAGTTCTTTGTAACTAATGGTATAGCAGATATACTGCAAATCATGCATTATACATGAAATAAATATTGTATTGTTATAATACAGTAACAATATTGGTAACATTTTATCATATCTGACAATACCAAAAAAATCAATCATCTCATTGTGTAATATGTTCATTGAGTGATCTTTTTATCATCTTGATTGATATTTTCATATTTTAAATGTCCTCTGACCATGACAAGTATGATGCGACTCAGCAAGGCACATAATGTTCTAAGCTACAATGGACGTTATGCATTCATACCTGCACGTCTGAATACAGATCTCTAAAGATACTTTCCAGAAACACTTGCTCTGCATATCAAAATAAAAACAAACACTTTTTTATCAATCACAATCTCGCTTTCCTTTTAAGTATCAAGCCTCCCTCTCGAGATATGCACATGTCAGCATACCCGGAGGCACAATGCTAGAATTAGGGGGATGCATTTTTAGATCACCAAAAATCAACATACTAACAAAAATCTTGGGTGAAAATAATATTTAAAAAATATGATTTATCTCTGATGGAGATTTCTTGAATGATGGAGTTGCCCTACGTGTTGCACAATGCTTTTTGAAGAGGTAAAAGAATAGGCAAAAGAAGGTAATGATGCATAGGTTGCAGATATTGGCAAGTCATCCGAGTCACTAGCTACTATAGATTGTTAATATTTTGGTCCTTTAATTAATGCAATGAAACCTTCAAAACATATCTGAAGCAAAACTAAAGCTACCACTTATACCCTACTTTGTCATGCTCAGCTAGCAAAATTTACTGAGGAAAATTGTAAAGTCAACCTGTCACACGCAAAGACCCAACTGCCAAGAGATTTTACCATTATAATTTTATCCCACACTCCAATTTCTAAACATGCGCAGTCAGTATTGACATTTCTCCCTTTTCGGAGCACTCAATTATCTTTACCTTCATTTTTAGGTAATGGGTCTCCTCTCCCTTGGCACTAGTGCATCACCATAACTCTTCTTATCAGTCATTATAAATATTTTCCTTGATAAACAGCTGAAACAGTCCACAATACTATACAGACCCACAGAGGATTTACTCTGAACAAAAGAATACGACAGACTGGGTTGAAAAAACTGAACTCTTGCATTTGAAGGAGAGCATGAACCTTCCCAACCAAAATACAGTACTAGAAGTGAGGGCCAACAAAAATCAAACTTTATGGAAAAAGTCACAGACCCAAGGGGTGACAGAAAAGCGTGACAAAATATAAGCCAATATCCCAATCAAAGGATCAAGAAGACTAAAGGGAAAGAGCAGGCTAGAGGAGAAAAAACACACAAGACAATTTGTAAAATGACACTGATGATGTGTCAATGCCGAATCCCAACAAAACAAGAGCACTCAAGACCCCAGCTTAAAACATTACTGCTGAGTGTCAACCAAAATTTTTGGAAATCTAGGATTTGCAGAAGGAAGACAGTAAAGTCAGCCAAACCAACATGCACATATGATCAGAATCAAGCAAAAGGTGAACTTAGGAACAAACAGGAGTCCAGTGACCCACAACAACTCACTGCCCCCGTCCTGCCTAACAAGGCAAGGGAAGAACAAAAAGAAGGAACAAAAGCACATAAGCCAAGACCACACCACTGTGCGGTGCTGATGGATCAAGCACCAATTGGAACCGGGAACCTTAACAACCAAGGGTGCACCAGGCAATTGACTGAGGTGGCTCACTGACTGATCCATGAACTCATAGTACCGGCACCTTGAGGTGGGCAGTTGGAACTCGAGGGTGGATCTAACTGAGTGGATCGTTTGTCAAGTTATTGACTTGCCTTGCTACCTTGTCACCTTACTTTTCTGGTGATTATTATTGAAGTGCGAGGCCAAAACCTGGCCCCACCCATTTACAGAAGCAGAAAGAGCAGGGGGATCTGTGATTACCCCTCACCATGACAGCAGTCACCCATATAATGTTTTCAGAGGGTTTCAGGCAAAAAAATGGATTAGCACACAAACCTTTATATTTGCCTACAAATAAGTGAATGCAACAACTTATGTACAAACCTAAATACACACAAATCTCCTAAAACCTCACTGTTCAGAACCAAGGCTATAATGATTTTTGGATCACTTATGGGTGACAAATGGTGGTGTCTAGGTTTTGCAAAGCAAGGGCAGAGTGGTTCCAATGCGAATTAGCCTGGCATGTCATGCATTTTATGCAGATACATAAATACACAGCGACTTTGATCAGCTAGTAGTGTTGTTTCTAGATTATTTGTGTCATGTTTTTTTATCAAGACCAATCAAGACCAAAATGTCTAATTTTGGAAAACCATCTGTACTGTACGGTACTGTACTAAAAGAATAATGTGAACCATATGAGATGTGTGTAAAATTAATCTTTACCATACCTTGTTTCTTGGAAGCCTGCATACCCGGCAAGTTAAAAGGACAGCCCTTACTCTCTCTCTCTATTATATTTACACACGGTCTACTATTGCCCTAGATGCCATAATGTGCTGCAGAAAATCTTATCAAGGAATAATATATTTCCTTCATAACTAGTGTGATAAAACTGGGCGTAAGCAATGCTGCAAAATACCAGTACAGTAATTAAAAAGTTTCTTTGCTTTTACTTTGATAACGTAACACACAAGTCAATTACAGAGCATATTAGAATGTTACGTACACACACATATCCATCCATCCATCCATACATACATAAACATGTACTGTACAGATATATACAATAGTTGTTATAGTTCACAAAGATTGCTAATGTTCTGGTGACCATTACACGTTCATATTTAATAGCTTTTTAAAGCTGTCAAAAAGGAAATCAAAGTTTGTGTTTCATTAGAAATAAAACATGTTAATTGATCCTATATTATCACAGCCCGTCCTCTCGAGCATTCGCAAAAGTCACTAAAAGTCGGCAATAATTACACACAAAAATTATTAAACAAGAATGTACAGCACTTAAGACAGGACAACTTGTAATAAAAATATCAGTATTTCTTTATATACAAATAAAAAAAGACACATGGGTTTTACAAATATTATGTAATGAGATCTAAGCATCACTCGGTCACAAACATGCTGAACTTAAAAATACTAATTTCTTACTGGTAAATACATCATAATTATACACTGGCAACTTTTAAACCTTAAAATAAATTCTGAAGTTGAAATGATAAATAAAACTTCGTTACAAAAGGGAAAACGAGGGGAAGGGGGGAGGGTAATGAAAGACCGATTGCTGTCGTGAATAAGGATTTACTTAACAGGTCACAGATGAGTGCAAATAAACAATGCAACCATTTGGACATAAAACACCACCAGAACCACTAGCAATACCCTGTCTCACTTCTTCTTAAGACCACCAGTGTTGAATTTGAAGAATATTATATCACCGTCCTCTACAATATAGTTGCGACCTCTTTGGTGGTATTTCCCAACAGCCTGAAACCAAAAATACAAAATATAGTAAGTCACTTTTAAAGGTTATTTGGAGTGTGCTTAACTGTGCATTATACTATGGGTAAGAAAATTCTAACTAAAAAAAAAAAACACACAAAATGGGGTTCGACTGTATATTGCAAAAATATAAAATTATCCCTCATCTTCTATGCAAATAATGTTCTGAAATATTCTAAAGCATACAGTACCAACTATAACTATCCAAGAAATTCTTGTATTAGAAAAACTAAGTGAGAATGGGAACTGTTAGCAGTTCCCTGTGTATGTGTCCTAGGAGGAGGATACCCAGACACTTTACAAACAATGGCCAAGTGGCACAAGTAAAGGAGGGTACCTGTTACAACACATTAAAAACCAGAGACCTCCCATCAAACCAGGACCTGGGCATAGTAAACGGTCTCCCACTTTACCCTGAGAAAACAAAAGATTATCTACTAGCTAAAATGAAATAGGACTGCATACCACAACCAAGAGGCAGCAGAGGATCTTAATTAAAAAAAGCTAGGATCCATTATAGATGCACTGTCCTGACCTCAGAGCAAAAACGTTAGCAAGTGGTAGAACCCACTCCCAAAACCTAGAGTGGGTTCTGCGAGTTCTCCTACTTCCCAAGCCTGGCCCTGGGGCCTGGTTTGACTACTTGTGATAGCTTGATTCAACAGACTGTTGCTTGGAGCAGCCTGCAAATTCTTATATCCACTACAACCTGGTTGGTCTAACACTTCCTCTAGGAACGTGTCTAATTTTTCTTGAAGAAATCCACTTTTGTTCCGGCAATATTTCTTATGCTGGCTGAGAGGCTGCTTGATATCTACCTGCTTGATATCTACCAGGCTACTGAATAGCCATGGACCTCTGAGGTTCAAACAGTGTTCTCCAATTGTGCTTATGGCACCTCTACTCTTCACTGGCACTATTCTGCATTGTTCCCTCCAGTACATTGTAATTTTGTTGTGTCAATTTGAGACCAGTATTTTCCATGCATATATTATGTAATGCCTCTCTCTCTCTCTCATTTCCCTTCTAGAGATGAGAGAGGGACATTTTGTAAGCTTTGAAATGGTCCCAACAATTCAGGAGCATTATCTCATCTATGCATGCCTAAATGCATCTATGCATGTGTTCCCTAAACTTCTGTTTCAGCAGTCTCTCCTGCTTTGAAAGGAAAAATGAATATCAAGCAGTACTCAAGGCAGGACAGCACAGGTGATTTGAATAGTATGAACATTGAAATGGGATCCCTGGATATGAAGGTTTTCATAATCCATCCTATAATTTTCCTGGTTGATGCAATATTTGCTTGGTTATGCTCATTGAACATTAGGGTGTCAAACATCATCATTCCCAGACCCATTACCTCTTTTTTCCTACCTTGAGGTGATCTGATTGTGTCTTGTACCTTGTATTTCATTTATGCTTTTTAATTTGTCCATACATAAGTAGTACCAGGAATTTATCACTGTTAGAAATCCTCTTTGCTTCATAGGACCTAAATCACCACATCAAACAAACCTTTGGGTGGAAAGTCCAGGCACTTTCACCCTTGGAATACACATAGGCATTCCAGGTTGGAATGCCTATATGATTAGCAAATACTGAACCCCATCCACTATGAATGAGAGAGGATGTGAGCGGTCACAGACAAGACACAAAAACACTTTATGCTACTCTCAGCACACATCCGGGAACAAGTCAAAGGTTCCAACTTACACATGAGCTGGAACTGAGCATTAATACACTACCACTCTTACTTAGCAAGTAAGAAATTATCAAAAGAAGGCACCAAGTCAGGGAGACTGTAGCACCATCAAAAGTGCGGGATATTCAAAAGGCGCTAAATATCACTTAGGATGCCAATACGAGAACAAAAGTGCATAAGGCGAACAACATCAAAGGCATCTGATTTACCAAGGATACTATCGAGGGACAGGAGACCGCAAGGGACAGTTGGGAAGCAAGGCGCATACGCACATCCTGAAGTCTGGACATTCAACAAGGATATGCACAACCGTAAGAGGGACAATGCAATTCGAACAATAAGGAGCAGGGCAGCCCTCCATTAGGTGCCCGTGATGGGCACTTAATGGAGCGCTGCCAATACGTAACCTCGCCAGAGCCATTTCCTACCGCCGGTTACGGTGGTAGGAGGAAGGCCATGGGGGTCACATTACCCCGAAGAGCATGCAGCTTGTTACCAGTATCAGAAGACCAACTACCTTGCCAATGGGCAAGGATTGGGGAATCAATAACTGGGAGGAAGTCAGAATAAGGAATACCTTTACAGGAGATGGGACAGGCGCGGACAGCTTCCATGGCGGCAGTGTCCGCACGCTCATTTAAGAACACACCAATATGGCTGGGAACCCAGCAAAACTGGAATGTCTTAAATCTGCTGGAGATAAGAAACAACCAATATTGAATTTCGATGACCACAGGATGGACAGGATTACAGGACTCCAGAGCCATGAGGGCACTTCGAGAGTCAACTGCAACAACAAAGGAAAAATTATGGCGAAAAAGCAGTTGACGAGGAGCAAAACTGCATTAAGTTCACCTGTGAAGATGCTAGTCTCTGGAGGCAGGCAACACATATAGGTGCAGTCAGAAAACAGAATGGAGTAGTCTACAATGTCAGCAGACTTGGACCCATTTGTGAAGACGGAGATGGAGCAGGGGTGTGAAGAAAAGTGAACAAGGAAAAGGCGTTTCAGAACTGCAGGAGAGGTAAAAGCCTTAGTCATGTAGGTCAAGGTTCAACAAACCTTAGGAAGAGGGACTCTCCATGGGGGTCATGGATGGAATGACACGAGGAGAAACATTGGCAACACGAACCGAGAGAGAACCTAGCAAGAGAGAGAGAGACAACCATATAGAAAGGGGAAGGTGATGAAAGGGAACAGAGCCCACAGGAGGGGTAACAGTCAAAGCGAGAGTGAGGGTGTATCTTCAGGTTATCTTGAGATGATTTCGGGGCTTAGCGCCCCAGCTGCCCGGTCCTCGACCAGGCCTCCTTTTTGCTACACCCTCCCTGTGAAGTAGCCCATAGCAGCTGTCTAACTCCCAGGTACCTATTTACAGCTAGGTAACAGGGGCATCAGGGTCAAAGAAACATTTTGCCTATTTGTCTCCGCCTCCACCGGGGATTGAACCCAGAACCTCAGGACTACAAATCTGAAGCGCTGTCCACCCAGCTGTTAGGTGCCCAGAAAGGATGCCCAGTGCTGCAACAACCAAGCAAAGTAGCGAAAACAGTAGCGATCATGACGATCCTGAGAAGACAGGATGCCAGTCTCAACATACAGACTCTGGGTAAGGCACAAACGAAAGACACCAGAGCCAAGACGGAGCTCAGTATGGTGAAGAGCATCAAGACTATGAAGGGTGGAGGGAGAGGCAGATGAGTAAGCAGGACATCCATAATTGAGTTTAGAAAGCACGAGAGAGGAATGTAAAGAGAGGAGTGTGCGCCTATCGGCTCCCCAGAAAGTATTGGACAAGACCTTAATTAAGTTAAGGGCATTAGAGCATTCAACTCGGAGGTAGGAGATATGGGGTGACCAGGACAAGCAAGTGCCAAAGATCAACCCCAGAAGTTCAGCAGAATCCTTATATGAAAGAGGATTGCCATAAAGCAACAGAAGGGTTAAAGGACGACCTGCTACCGAGTAATAGTCATAGCATAAGTCTTAACCAGAGAGAACTAGAAGCAACGATTGGTGGCCCCGGATGACACGGCATCAATTACAAGTTGAAGCTGCCGTTGGAGGAAAGGCTAGTCATCAACTTGACAGTAGAGGGTAAGATCGTCAACATAAAGAGCAGAGAAAATGTCAGAGGGTAGGGAGGAAAAAAGACCATTGAGGGCAACCAGGAAAAAGAGTAGTGCTCAGAACACTACTTTGGGGCACACCTTTGTATTGCCGAAAAGAGGCAGAGAGAGAGAGGTTATCACGAAGACCAAAAGAATGGGGACAGAATAAAATATGGAATCGCCAGGTAGCGTCATATGCCTTTTCTAGGTCGAAAAGGACAGCAACAACAGAGGTCTTCTCAGCAAAGGCAGTACAAATATAGACCTCCAAGTTCACAATGACATTAGTCGTGCTGTGACACTTGCGAAAGCCAAATTGAGAAGGTCAAAAAGTGAAAGCTAATAGTCAAAAAGTGTGAACCCAGTTCGGTCGCGACCGACACCGGATCCGCCACAATAAAACCACAGAGGTGAAGGACTGGCGAGACATGTGGAACAAACTTACCTGCTTTCTTGCGGATTTTCTTCCAGATTAGGAGCAGAGGAGTGTCAGATGTAATGGTAGAAACAAAAGATCTCCAGCCCTCTCATTTAGTCGTACGGATGGTCCTATGGGCCATCGCACTTTCCCTCGGAAACAAAACAAAAGAAACGGGCATCCTACAGTGACAATATTTCTTCCAGGCTACACGCTTGCAGCGGACAGGACAAGCACAGTCTGCATTCCACCAGGGTCCGCACTTCCGTGCGCCCCTGGAGGTAGAGAGAGGAACAGAGCAGAGGTCAGCATAAAAAAAAGTGTCATGAAAGAGGAGGAGGGCTCGAAGGAGAGGCAGATCAGAGAGGTCAGAAAGGGAAGCACGCAAAGTAAAGAGGTTCCAGTCAGCCCTGGCAAACTGCCACCTAGGGAAAGAGAGGGGAGGGCAAAAAGAGAAGAAGGTGACAAGGATGGGGAAATGGTCACTGTTATGTAAGTCATCAAGAACCCGCCAGGTGAAGTTCAAATGAAGAGAAGATGAGCAGAGAGAAAGATCAAGAGGGGAAAGGGTGCAAGTGCGGGAGTCAACGTGAGTTGGTTCAACAGAATTCAGAAGAGACAGAGAAGAAGAGAGGACAGAAGGTTCAAAAAGGCAGACCTGGGTGTTTATCAGAACATCGCCCCAGAGGTTAAAATCAGTTAAAATCACCCAAAAGGAGCACTGGTTCTGATAAGGAGTCCAACAGGTGTTTAATATCAGGAAGAGAAAGTGGGACATTTGGGGGGGATACAAATGGAACAGACTGTATACCATTTACTGTACTCACACAGATACAAGCCGCAGAACACTGAAAAGCTGAAAAAGTAGGGAGACGAAGGGAATATCAAGATGGATCAAAAGAGCAGTAAAGGCATGGGTCCCAGCAAGATTTGGAGAAGAGAGAAAGGAAAAACCATGGAAGCGACCAGGACAAGTGCCGATCATCAGCTCTTGAAGACAAACACAAAGCGGGGAAACTGAACAATCAGAAGTTGGAGTTCATGGAAGTTGGCATCTCACTTAGTAAACCATACCACAAAATACTACCCCAGACAGAGTTGGCCTGAAAGAAATTTACCTAAAGGTGGAATGAAACCCTTGAGATGATAAAGACGGTACTCCACCAGAGTTATCAACAATCTGTCCAAATGAAACTGAACACTTAGCTCTCAATGCAGCAATTGTGGTTCTGTAGACACAAGAGGCAACTCTTATGGATGTCTCACCAGTATGCATTAGGAGTGGTGGGAGGAAGAGCTATTTGATGCTCAAGTGAGCTTGCTGCAAAAGTTTTGTCTTCATAGATTACTACTCACCAAAATATTTCTTGGAAGGTTGAGTTACTATGATTCTTTTTCATTGCTATCATTGGCAGCTTGCCTCAGTAGTGGGCTGATCTTTGATTCCCATGTGCTCTCTGCCCTATAAGGGGATCAAAGTTGAACCCGCATGGGCCCTGGATCCTGATGGGTCAGATCTCGTGTAACTAACCTGCCCTATCTCAGCCAATGTGTAAGGGGTCAATGAGAGGAGTCACTGATGGGGGTGCAGAGGTCAGTACTACAAGGTACTCCCAACCTGATCAACTGGACCATGAGGACCTCAGGAGGTCCTCACCATGAGGACCTCAAAGGGGAGGTCCTCCCCTTCCAAACAGTAACACCTCTCCTCCTCCCCCCTCCTCACCATCTTCCATACGCCAACAGCAGTCATCAGCAAGGGTAAGTAATAACCTGAACATAGTTTTGTTGTGTAGATTTAGATGAATTAGGTATAAAATTTAGTTTGAAGTGAGGTTTCTGGGTAATCAGGAACGGATTAATTCATTTCCCATTATTTCTTATGGGGAATTTAGCTTCGGATTATGAGTTTTCGGAATACGAGCTGTCTCCAGGAACGGATTAAACTCTTAAACCGAGGTACCACCGTGTGTGTGTGTGTGTGTGTGTGTGTGTGTGTGTGTGTGTGTGTGTGTGTGTGTGTGTGTGTGTGTGTATATAAACTTATCTTGTTTTATTGCAAACCCTTTAATGTATTCTTTACAAATGAGAGCCCTGGGTGTATCTCTGACTTGGAGCTTATTTGTAAGATTTACTGTACAGCTATGCTATTTTATTTTAAGATATCTCTAAAGGGGTGCTTACCATGACAAATGTGCTAAGTTCATTCTTAACTACCCGCCGGTGGATCTACGGCCCAATAGCAGTACGATTGTTACTGGCACAGTAATAAAACTTTAAAACTTAAAGTAACTGGCTAAGTTGAGTCTTCCGATATGGCAGACACCACAAATTTGGGAGAAATAAACATAAAGCAACAATAATGAATATATGCTGAACCGATTATGTGCCTCTGTAATCATTTACACCACCGCCCAAGGGATGGGTATGGGGTGCATAAAAAAAGAAAGAAATTGACAGCATCAGACAAATAATAATAATAACTTTGCAATAATCAGTGCTAAACAACATCTCTCTCTTGATATGATAAAAGACTTCATATTTCCGTTGTAATTCTTATGCTCTACACGTTAGAGGATGTGAATGAGGTACAAAATAATATTAGCCACCACTAATGAGGAGAGAGCACTCTAAATACAAATGTCTCCCCAATATGCCAGCCCGATTTATAGAAAACGCACGAAAACCGAATAAAAGAAAACGTCTTCAGCCACACTCTCTAACGGGATAACTCAATTAGACATACCTTACACGCAGCTTCAGAACCTTCCTCTTTGAAATCGTCGAATTTCATCACTTCAGCCATGACGAAACCCTTCTCGAAGTCTGTGTGAATCTTTCCAGCTGCTTGGGGGGCCTTTGTGCCTTTCTGTAAGATTTAAGACACGAATTACCCAGAAAGTCGGTATAATTTTGAGAGAAGTATCTGCCTTTTCCCTTCTATCAACCGACTCCAGAACGATTCTGAGAAAGAGAATCGTGAAAGACGACTTAACTCGAGCCTCCAACCGTCCTGGCTGGACCTGTCACTTCAGGAAAGATTTCATCTCTACAGAGATGCCTATGAATGTTCAATGAAAACAGAACAGTGTTATATATTTAAACGGGCAATGGAATTAAGAGGTAATGAAATTGAATCGAACTCTTATCCTTGGACACCCCCAGACACACGCACTACCCACTGAACAATGCCGAGCTAAAAAAAAAGTACCTCAACTAGACGTTCTTGGATTGTAACACCGGAATGATACCTTCCAAAATACACATCCAATTCAATAGGGGTTGAATTTCCGCTGGCGATACTTTTCAGTCCAACAAGGACCAGTGGGGAGCGCCTGTGTCCGGCTGGTCCACACATGCCAGAGCAATCTCACTTCATCAACACAATGTTTGATTATGCTTGTGGTCTTATGGTTACGTATTAATATAACCTCAAATCCGGACCCACTTGGCGGAGAGCCAACAGACAGGTACTCCATACAAAATCTAGAATCTGCAGATACATACTGTATATAAAATATAGAGCCTTGGGGAGGGAGGAAGAAGAAGGAGAAAAGAGAGAGAGAGAGAGAGAGAGAGAGAGAGAGAGAGAGAGAGAGAGAGAGAGAGAGAGAGAGAGAGAGAGAGAGAGAGAGAGAGAGAGAGAGAGAGAGAGAGAGAGAGAGAGAGAGAGAGAGAGAGAGAGAGAGAGAGAGAGAGAGAGAGAGAGAGAGAGAGAGAGAGAGAGAGAGAGAGAGAGAGAGAGAGAGAGAGAGAGAGAGAGAGAGAGAGAGAGAGAGAGAGAGAGAGAGAGAGAGAGAGAGAGAGAGAGAGAGAGAGAGAGAGAGAGAGAGAGAGAGAGAGAGAGAGAGAGAGAGAGAGAGAGAGAGAGAGAGAGAGAGAGAGAGAGAGAGAGAGAGAGAGAGAGAGAGAGAGAGAGAGAGAGAGAGAGAGAGAGAGAGAGAGAGAGAGAGAGAGAGAGAGAGAGAGAGAGAGAGAGAGAGAGAGAGAGAGAGAGAGAGAGAGAGAGAGAGAGAGAGAGAGAGAGAGAGAGAGAGAGAGAGAGAGAGAGAGAGAGAGAGAGAGAGAGAGAGAGAGAGAGAGAGAGAGAGAGAGAGAGAGAGAGAGAGAGAGAGAGAGAGAGAGAGAGAGAGAGAGAGAGAGAGAGAGAGAGAGAGAGAGAGAGAGAGAGAGAGAGAGAGAGAGAGAGAGAGAGAGAGAGAGAGAGAGAGAGAGAGAGAGAGAGAGAGAGAGAGAGAGAGAGAGAGAGAGAGAGAGAGAGAGAGGGAGGGGGGGGGGGTGTGGGAGAGAGAGAGAGGGGGAGGGAGGGGGGGGGGCGAGGCTGGGGATATCTTACACACGAGAGATATCAAGTCAACCTACCACATGAAGGCTGTGTCACACAGCTGACTCCATCTACGTCCTATACCCTAACATCACTGTAACATAACATTAAAACGGGGTACAGAATTCTTAATGAAAACTAACCCGGTGCTGTACTTGTTCACGAGCTCAACAAGCTCAGGATCAATCTTAAGATGAGCTGATGTAAGATAACAGCTCTTGGCTCGCAGTTTCACTGAGAACATCAGCACCATTCTTAATGAATCGTAGTCTTAGTTAAATAAGAACAGAGGCGTAGAGATTGGGAAGAATGTGTGTGTGTGGGGGGGGGGGGGGGGAATGTAGGATAATTATCAGGGGAAAGCGCGAAGCCATTATAACTATATATAGCACTTGAAAGGGGGTCAGGATTTTTACGGGCTCACCATAGCCCGTGCTACATGGACACTTCGTTCTGAATAGCTAAATCTGTAACAACAACAGGGTCAGGATATGGATTTGCGATGGGACGGGAGGAAAGGAACGGTGCCCAACCACTTGGACGGTCGGGGATTGAACTCCGACCTGCATGAATGTGTGTGTGTGTGTGTGTGTGTGTGTGTGTGTGTGTGTGTGTGTGTGTGGGGGGGGGGGGGAGGAAGCAGGATCTCACCTGAATAGTCCAAGCCTTGCACTCGTCCGGTCCGGCGGTGAAGAAGTACATAAGGGTGAGGGCCTTGTAGCCCTGCACAATGATCTTGTCCAGGGCGCTGTAAACACACAAACACATTAACCATTACACACAGAAATCACAACAGCCTGATGTATCAAATGAACGAATTAATTCGATTAAGGCAGCGTCTGGGATGCTCTCGGACGGAGGTTCGAATCCTCGCCACGGCCCTTGTGGATTTGTACATTAACCATCATCACAGCAAATACCAATGTATTTGGTAATGCCGTTACCAAATCCCTGTGATGTTGGCAATCCCGTTACCAACATCACAGCAAATACCGGTGTAAGACAACATACAGGTAAAACCCAAACACTCCCAAAGGGACATCAATATAAACATAAGCCTTAATGCAAATATGTCGGGGAAATTGATCATGGACACACACGCTCACATACACATACGCACGCGCACACGTGCGTGCGTGGGAAAAAACAATTAGTTAGTAGTTAGTAACAGTTGATTGATTGACAGTTGAGAGGCGGGCCGAAAGAGCAGAGCTCAACCCCCGCCCTGCAAACACAACTAGGTGAATACAACTAGGTGAATACACACACACACACACAAAATGTGTGTATTCACAAGGGCGGCCGATTGGCTGAGTGGCCAGCGCTCGGGGGACGTAGTCCTAATGGCCCGGGTTCGATTTCCGTAGGATACAAATGGGCAGAGTTCCTTTCATCCTGCTGTACCTGTTCACCTAGCAGTAAATAGGTATCTGGGAGTTAGACAGCTACTACGGGCCGCTTCCTGGGTGGGTGGGTGGGTGGGTGGGTGGGTGGGTGGGGGTGTGTGTGTGTGTGTGTGTGTGTGTGTGTGTGTGTGTGTGTGTGTGTGTGTGTGTGTGTGTGTGTGTGTGTGTGTGTGTGTGTGTGTGTGTGTGTGTGTTTGTGCACGTGTTTCTCTCGTGCACGTTTGTGCACGAGAGAAATATATGTAATGGAACAAAAATTTAAAGGAAAAATATTGGTGAGAAAGGCGGGGTCCAGGAGCTAATAACTCGATTCTGCAGGCACAAATAGTAAATACACACACACACACACCAGCTAGGCTAGGTCTAGTCTTCACAAAACGAGATGGACATTGAAAACACTAACCATGCAAAGCCAATAAGAAAGCATAAGAAATATTGCCGGAACAACCGTGGACATCTTTAAGAAGAAACTAGATTTATTCCTCCAAGGAGTGCCGGACCAACCGGGCTGTGGTGGGTATGTGGGTCTGCGGGCCGCTCCAAGCAACAGCCTGGTGGACCAAACTCTCACAAGTCAAGTCTGGCCTCGGGCCGGGCTTGGGGAGTAGAAGAACTCCCAGAACCCCATCAACCAGGTATCAACCAGGTATCAATAGGAGCCAATGACCAGTGTGCTTTAGTCTCCGAATACATAGTGACAATGAAGAGAAAGGTGTAAGCAGGGAAGAGTGTGAGGCTGGCATATAGGAAAGGCAAATACCAGGTCAGAGAATTTTCAGAGAGGATACAATGGGATAGAAAAACAACAGAGGTCGTGATGGACTGTCACACTCTCAATGATGGTGAAGGTTCCTACCACCACTATGAGTTGTTCAATAAACCCTTGAACTATATGTTTAACACATCTCTAACCCTGTCCATGGAGGACAGAAGAAACTGTATATATGCTGGTTAGTATTGTAAATGTCTGGCCACGTCTGTGGTAGAAAATAATAATAATAATAATAATAATAAAAAACCACTGAGTTAAGAGGAGAAAGACGAACATTTGCCCATGGTTAAACAGGCAGTGTCTGGAGGCAAAGAGAAGAAGCAACAGAGCATGGAAGTAATACAGAGAACACAGAACAGGTGATCATAATGTATACAAAGAGGCCAGTTAAACAAAGAGTACACACAAACTAGGAGAGTGACACAGAAGCAGTACGAGAATGACATTACATACAGGGCTAAATCCTAGCTAAAATTGTTCCATAGCCAAAAGCCACATGAGGAGGAAGATGACGGTGAATGACTAGGTCATCTACTTCATCATCACAATCAACTTGAGAATGGTCCAGGACGAACCGAAACGTCGTCGTCCCTTCACTTTCTAGTGTGTGGTCTGGTCAACATATTTTAGCCACGTTATTGTGACTCATCGCCTCCATAGGTCATCAGACCTGACATTAGTGAAGGCCACGGACTTGACACGGAGGTCTGCGAGTAACTTAACATAAGGTTTAAGAAGTATTCATGCTGGAACCTAATTTCCCTCTAGAGCTATCTTGAGGTTATCTTGAGATCTTGAGGTTATCTTGAGATGATTTCGGGGCTTTTTAGTGACCCCGCGGCCCGGTCCTCGACCAGGCCTCCACCCCCAGGAAGCAGCCCGTGACAGCTGACTAACACCCAGGTACCTATTTTACTGATAGGTAACAGGGGCATAGGGTGAAAGAAACTCTGCCCATTGTTTTTCGCCGGCACCTGAGATCGAACCCAGGACCACAGGATCACAAGTCCAGCGTGCTCTCCGCTCGGCCGACCGGCTCCCTAAGGACCAGCTCAGCTAAGAGCCCAAACTGAATGAGCACTTCTACAATGAAGCCTCACAGAAATGACAATTTCACCAGAAGAAATCAAGAAGCAACTACAGGAAATAGATGTGACAAAAGCTGTAGGACCAGACAAAATATCACCTTGGACACTAAAAGAAGCAGCTGAAGCCTTGTGCAGTTCGCAACTTATAATATTTAATTCGTCTCTAGAAACAGGAGAACTTCCTGACTGCCGGAAAATGGCTAATGGGGTGCGAATGTACAAAAGAATGGGGAAGACTATAACCATTAAACTATAGACCCACACCACTAACAAGTATCTCTCGCAAGTAACTAAGAGACTGATCTTAAGCAAACTAGATGTACATTTAAAACAGAAAATCGTGTCTCAAAACACCAGCACGAATTTAGAATAAAGAAAAAAAATTACGTTTGACCAACTACCAGAGCTCAACAATAAGATGACAGAAATCAAACACAAGAGAGAAGGATGAGCAAACACAAGAGAGAAGGATGGGCCAACACAAGAGAGAAGGATGGGCAAACACAAGAGAGAAGGATGGGCAAACACAAGAGAGAAGGATGGGCCAACACAAGAGAGAAGGATGAGCAAACACAAGAGAGAAGGATGAGCAAACACAAGAGAGAAGGATGGGCAAACACAAGAGAGAAGGATGGGCAAACACAACATCCTCGAGTATTAGAGAAGACAGAGAGGAGAGAGAGGAAAGATAAAAACCAAAACACCTTTACCATGACCGCTTGCCAGGAGACAGTGACAGAGACCCGAGGACCAACCATGAGACACGCATACACAATAATATATATATATACAATATGTAAAAAAAAAACCTGTCCTCTCCATCCTTCCGAGCGGCACAATGCCTCGAGATTACAACTTCACAACTCCTATATCCATCTCATTCCCCACAATCTCCTAAGCTGTGGATAACAATCTAACAGCCAGAGGGCACACGACAGAGACAACCATCCTCTCCACCAAATCCCCCCCCACTCCATATACAGGACCCCCCCCTTCCTCTCCTGATGGAATACCCCTCCACACAAAGCAACAATCTCTGTAATCAGACGCGACCCGCCAGTTTGGACAATTAGCCGAACCTTGCAGTGATTAGAGTCGCCCGAGTAATTACCAGGTGGGTGTCAATTTACTCCATCGATCCCTTGGTCTCAAGTCCCAGCACTAATTTGTACCACAACGCCACAGTCGTACACCGGTGCTCCCAGGGGGCTAATTGCTACTACCACGGCACTGATGGTATGTGGCTGGACCAGACCCACAGGCAAGCAGGCGCAGGGGTGGGGATTGGGGGGGTAAGAGGCAGGCAATCAGGCAGGCAGGCAGGCAGGCACACCTAACTACATACACATTTACAACCACACAAAAACACATCAGTCAACCCCCCACACACTCCCCCGCCTCCATGTTCTCTCTCAATAAAACGATTGTATAGCAAGTTACTGGTAAATTGCTTTGCTATCCCAGAGTCTGCCCTCCGTAACGTCCTGGAGATTGCAACAAGATAGCCTCCTCCCCCCCATTCACAACCCTCCCCTTGAGGGAGACATATATACGCAGATAGAGGGAGTAGCCATGGCGTCCCCACTAGGAGTCCTCTTGGCTAACTTCTACATGGGAACACTACAAGACACCATCTTCAAAACCACAGGGAAAACTTCGCATCTACTGCAGATACATCGATGATATTGGTTGACCAGACCACACACTAGAAGGCGAAGGGACGACGTCGTTTCGGTCCGTCCTGGACCATTTCTCAAGTCGATTCTCACAGTCGACTTGAGAGTGGTCCAGAACGGACCGAAACGTCGTCGTCCCTTCACCTTCTAGTGTGTAGTCTGGTCAACATTCTTCAGCCACGTTATTGTGACTCATCGCATGCATCGATAATATATTCATATGTGTGTGTGAAAGTCTGCCATGAACAAAGGATCAACAAAGGGTCCTGATCAAACCAACAAAGGATCTACTTACACAAAACTCAGTGTTTAACTTGACCCATGAACCAGGCGTCGATGGTGCACTCCCTTGCCTCCATGTCTACGTGAGAGACCTTGAGAGACCTCCAAAGACAACACCTTCACCACACAAGTTTACACTAAACTCACCAACACTGGAATGTGTATGACTGACTGGCCCCTCTGAATGGCCAGACCGATACAAGACTAGTGTGATAAACTCATGTATACACAAAGCCTTTACTCATGGTTCTGACTGGCTTAACATACATCAAGAACTGGACACAAGTCTGCAAGTGTTAATAAACAAGGGGCACACGACTAGAGAAGTCAACAGCCATATTAGAAGATATTTAGAGAAATGGTTTAACAGAGAATCAACTACAACAGCTAACAACCCTCCCATATAACCATTACATACCTGGTTGATACCATGTTGATGGGGATTCAGGGCGTTCTTGTACTCCCCAAGCCCGGCCCGAGGCCAGGCTTGACTTGTGAGGCTTGACATACCCACTATCAGCTCACAATACAAAACTGAAGAAAGAATAATTTAAAATATAATTTTAAATGGAGCGAAACCGTCAGCCCTAGACCAAAAATGGGACCTCATTATTTACTACCGAACAAACCGAACTGCTGATTGGGCACTCAAGAACCGCCCCAAGAAAACCATACAACCCTCTCCATAAGGCAAACGTGGTATACCACTATACACGCCCCAATAAAGCATGTCGGTCGATCTTCTTATACTGGTATGACCACCACAAAGCTTTCGAGAAGACTGACCTGCCATCTACAAGCTGGTGCCCCTAGTAACCATATACAGAGTGAACCATATACACAACACGACACTCACTAGGAACATGCTGGTAGCTGAAAAATCCTCTAATCTATCACCAAAAAAAGACTGCAAATTCTGTAAGCTATACTTGTTAGAGAAAAAAATGACCCCACCTTAAATATACAGAATAACGACTTAGTTTCCTTGCTAACATTCAGACGGAGATCTCACCAAACATCACCGGATAATGATGTCTCCTTCGAGACTACCATTTTACCCAATGCTTTATCCAAATGTTTCACTGTCCCTACCTATTTACACAATGTTTAATTGGTCCCGTCGCCTCACCCCCATACTCCTTCGACTCTTTCATATATGTAATTTAACCGGAAATACATATGTGAAAGAAGGGACCCCCTTCTTCCAGCCAGAGATGGTGAAAGCAAGCCTTTCTTCACGTAAAAATCTCTGCGTTCGCACAGGAACACAAATAACTGTATCAGCATTACTTCAGTGGCATCTAAGAACTTGAAAGAAATTCTACTGGATTACCTAGGCCAACAGGCAGGGGCCCTGGAAACATAAACCGAAAATGTCTCTATTTTCAGCTTGTTACAACTTGTAATAAAGTTGTTACATCTTGGCTTAACGTATTTATGACGTATTAGAACGTTGTTACAACTGGCTATATTGGTTGTTATAACTGGTTAGGAGGTGTTAAAACTTGTTCGAACGTTGTACCAACGTCGTAATTTCGGTGTGTGTTTGGCGGGGGTACACGATCCCAGTTCTATACACTACACAACCCATTGGCTCTCTCATTGAACCAGCACTCCAATCACCTAAAAGTCCACAGGTAATTCAGCTGGGATGGCCCCATTGTAGACTGAGCAGCTGCAATGCACCTGGATGTCACACCACCACCATGCAACGCTGCTCGCCATTGAGCCATAGCAGCTCCCCATGTGAGAGACTACCTATTAGCAACCAGCATGTATCTAACTCAAGAAGTGCCATTCGGAATTGCATTGGCTCTCCGCCCCAATCCGCACCTGAATATAGGTGTATTTGCAGCAAGGCTAGCTGACAGGTACTGTCCGCATGGTATTTGCAGCAAGGCTAGCTGACAGGTACTGTCCGCATGGTATTTGCAGCAAGGCTAGCTGACAGGTACTGTCCGCATGGTATTTGCAGCAAGGCTAGCTGACAGGTACTGTCCGCATGGTATTTGCAGCAAGGCTAGCTGACAGGTACTGTCCGCATGGTATTTGCAGCAAGGCTAGCTGACAGGTACTGTCCGCATGGTATTTGCAGCAAGGCTAGCTGACAGGTACTGTCCGCATGGCCGGCACTGCCAAAGCACAGGGGGGGGGGGGGCATAATGCTTTGCATATCTAACAAGCCTATTGGTTGGCCAGACGGGATCACAGTGACTCCCTGCAAGAATGGTACACAGTTGGTGCGGGGCCACACATGTGTGCCAACCCTGGTCAACACCTAGACTGACTTCAGTCTTGCATATATTCCGGTCACGCGGCCACCCACACCGAACCACCCAAGTCTCGTAACTCACTTTTTGCAAAAAAAGTTAAAAGTTTCAAATAACCTTCATATATATATATATATATATATATATATATATATATATATATATGCGAACAAGCCTGAATGGTCCCCAGGACATATGCAACTGAAAACTCACACCCCAGAAGTGACTCGAACCCATACTCCCAGAAGCAACGCAACTGGTATGTACAAGACGCCTTAATCCACTTGACCATCACGACCGGACAAAATGAGGTGATAGCCGAGGCTATATGAACCACCCCACCGCCGGCACTCGGATAGTTATCTTGGGCATAGCATTTTACCAAATCACCTCATTCTTTGGGGCACACGTGAGGAACACAAATGCGAACAAGCCTGAATGGTCCCCAGGACATATGCAACTGAAAACTCACACCCCAGAAGTGACTCGAACCCATACTCCCAGAAGCAACGCAACTGGTATGTACAAGACGCCTTAATCCACTTGACCATCACGACCGGACAAAATGAGGTGATAGCCGAGGCTATATGAACCACCCCACCGCCGGCACTCGGATAGTTATCTTGGGCATAGCATTTTACCAAATCACCTCATTCTTTGGGGCACACGTGAGGAACACAAATGCGAACAAGCCTGAATGGTCCCCAGGACATATGCAACTGAAACATATGCAACATATGCAACTATTTTGTCCGGTCGTGATGGTCAAGTGGATTAAGGCGTCTTGTACATACCAGTTGCGTTGCTTCTGGGAGTATGGGTTCGAGTCACTTCTGGGGTGTGAGTTTTCAGTTGCATATGTCCTGGGGACCATTCAGGCTTGTTCGCATTTGTGTTCCTCACGTGTGCCCCAAAGAATGAGGTGATTTGGTAAAATGCTATGCCCAAGATAACTATCCGAGTGCCGGCGGTGGGGTGGTTCATATAGCCTCGGCTATCACCTCATTTTGTCCGGTCGTGATGGTCAAGTGGATTAAGGCGTCTTGTACATACCAGTTGCGTTGCTTCTGGGAGTATGGGTTCGAGTCACTTCTGGGGTGTGAGTTTTCAGTTGCATATGTCCTGGGGACCATTCAGGCTTGTTCGCATTTGTGTTCCTCACGTGTGCCCCAAAGAATGAGGTGATTTGGTAAAATGCTATGCCCAAGATAACTATCCGAGTGCCGGCGGTGGGGTGGTTCATATAGCCTCGGCTATCACCTCATTTTGTCCGGTCGTGATGGTCAAGTGGATTAAGGCGTCTTGTGTTACGTACCCTTATAAGATACGTAAGTGAATATATTAATATGTACATTTATAATTGTATGTAAATTACAAGCATGTATATTGTTATACTTATATGTTCTATGCAAATGCACATTCATGTTACAGTGTTGGCGTTAGGCCCAGCGTATCGTGGGAATGATTGTTTATTTCTTTGTGTGATCAGTTTTCCCACGGGAACTAATGATTTATATGTGATCATAAGTGGGTAACAGAGTGAAATAATAATTGAGTGAACTGTGTCTGGCAAATTGTCGTGGGATCGTCCGTTGCTGGGGTGTGCATGCCATTATTTCCTTCTGTATGCATATTTTAATTACTATGTAAAGAAACAATTGCTTTGTTTGTCTATATCAATATGTACTAATTATTCATTAAGTTAGTTTAAGATTACTCTTGTCACAATGTAGTGCTCCATTGTTGAAATAATAAATATTGTATCTTTGGCAATTTATTCGCGGGGCAAGGCAATGTGTTTTTTGACTCGCGTGATGTAGTTCAGTAGCTGAGCAGAAACCAGGGAGATATCATCTTGGAGTTAAGTCATTCTTTTGTTCTAGCCATATAATTATTCTTAGTATTGATTTAATGTCTGGAAGTTACAGTGATATTTTTAATGTGATATATTGTGACCATATAATCATCTGTTTGCCTTTGAGATTTATTTAATATAAATTATATACATATGCTTAGTCTTTATTCTTCAGTCCTATGAAGATACTATTGTTGTGCTCATTACCTAGTAAGGGGTTATACTGGTGATTCGCTATTGAGAACAGCAGTTGTGTCGTATCCCTAGACTTATTAAAGTTTGGCTGCTGTAGGATCACGAGCCGTAACGTACGATAGGTAACAAAGAGTTATGGGGGCCTGTGCCGGGAAATATTGTCCCATTTTTAACTTAACTATGCTAATCTAACCTTGCCTTCCTAGGTACCAGTGTGTCAAGTGTCTCTGTGTGTTTCTTAAGAACTATTCCATGTGCCAAGCAAGCCTTCCTGTGTGTCAAGTAACAACGTTTCACGATTTTGAGGTAAGTCATCCTATATATTTTGTTTGTGCAGTGAGGCCAAGCGAATTTTCAGTGTGGTGACAATTTTACAGTGAAGTGTAGTGCAGTGCCATTGTGTTAATTATTTTTGTGAATCAAGTGCCAAGTGTTAGTAACGATGGAAGAGAAAGTTGCAGCGTTGGTGGCTCACCCAGACTTTGAAGGGATTCAGAACCTTAAAAAGACTGAGTTAATACAAATGGCAAATCATTTGGATTTGACCGCCAGCAATAGAATGGTTAAAGCCCAAATATTGAAAGTCATTGTGACGCATTTTGTTGAGAATGGGGATTTAGATGAAGAAATTCTAGAAGAGTTAAGAGAGGAGTCGAGTGATCAGATGACGTTAAAGCGTCTTGAGTTAGAAGCGCAAATAGCCCATGCTAAGCTTGAAGCTCAAAAGGAACAGAAAATATTAGAGGCTGAAGCTCAGCAAAGGGAGCTGGAGACTAGGCGTTTAGAAATTGCGGCACAAAACCAGAGAGGTTTAATTGAGTTGCAACTTGAAGCCACAAAGAAGCAACAAGCCGAGGAACAAACAAGGCAATTAGAGATTCAACAACAAATGGCGGACACTAACTTCAGGCTTGAATCACAGCGTATGGCAGCTGGGCATGGAAATACTAGTAATGTTTCAACAAATAGTGATAATAATCCCATCAGGATGAATAAGTATATAGAGTTGCCCAAGTTCAATGAGGAAGATCCTGAGGTTTTCTTTGCACATTTTAATAAAATTGCCATCAGTATGAACTGGCCAAGGGATCAGTGGGTAGCCATTATGCAGTCTCAATTCAAGGGGCGTAGTCAGGAGGTTTTCACATCCCTACCTGACGCTCATAGTTTTGATTATGACTTTGTAAAGAAAAGCATCCTCAATGCATACCAGCTAAATCCAGAGGCACACAGGCAAAAGTTCAGGAACCTAAGGAGAATCAAGGATCAAACAATAGCAGATTTTACTCGTCAGAAGACGAATTTTTGCAACAGATGGTTAAAGTCACTTGCAGTCACTGATTTTGATGCTCTAAAGAATCTTCTCATAATGGAAGAAGTATTGTCCTGTCTTCCAGACCAGTTGTCTACTTTTATGGCAGAACAAAAGAATGTAACCGATATTGATGAGCTGTCAAAGCTCGCGGATGAGCATGAGTTGCTGACTAAGGCCCCGTTTACGGCCACTTCACCTAAGTCTAGTCGTAGAGTAAATTTCAATGCTCACCGTACTCCTTATCAGTATAAGTCTCCTCCTGGTGCGACAGTTACTCCCGTGAACTCTTCTCTTACTAACCCTAAGATGGTTACTCCATTGCCAGGATCATCTAAGCCTAGTAATGCTAATTCTAAACCGGCAGTTGGTTATACCAGTGTGTCCACTGTCAAACATTGTACCCATTGTAAGAGAAGGGGGCATGTGATTTCTTCATGTTTTAGTTTGCATCCTGAACTCCGACCAACTGGTCTTATTATGAGTAAAGGAGTGCAACCTATTAATTCTTCATGTATTACAGTCAGTCCAAATTGGATGGCTGAATTCAAACCCTATATGTCCACAGGTACCTTATTATGTACTAATGGTAGACATAAGACTGTTCAATTACTCCGTGATACTGGAGCTTCACAGTCTCTTATTACCCAGAAGGTACTTGATGATGTTGACACCCGAGATCTGGGTGAAGTTGTGCTTCTCCAAGGTATTGCCGGTAGTGTGCAACCAGTGTCCTTATTGCAAGTTAACCTTGATTCTAAATATACTTCAGGATGGTGTAATGTTGGTGTAAGTAAACAACTGCCCATTCCTGGGGTAGACATTATTCTAGGTAATGATTTTGGCAACCAAATGGTTGTAGGGCCAAAGTGTCCCATCATGTTAACTAAACCCCATAATGTATTAGCTCAACCGGAAGCAGATGATGATATTATTTACCCTGCTTGTGTTGTTACTAGATCAATGGGAAAAACAGGTGAGAGTAATCCTGTCTTCACTAAGGTTGCTGATCCCAAGACCAGGACCCCTTCAGTAAAGGAGTGGGAGGTGGATCTTGAGGATTCTTTTATGACTCGACTGGATGATGAGAGTGAGGCCGTAGTAGAAGCCCCGCCGAACCTAAATCACAAGGAAAGTGAAGGTGAGGAGGCTGAACTATCTGTACCTTGCTCGCTTGTCTCCAGTGCGCCAGTTGTCGAGAGTGAGGCCGAAGTAGCTATGACTCCATTTTATTCCGATCAATCGGGAAAAGAGATCAAGCTACTAGGTTCTTGCCCGCTCGCTGCTGAGTCTGAGTCATTGCCCTTAAGTGTTGTACAGACTACTGATCCTAGTTTAAGTAAGTGTATTTCTGAGGCTCCTGATAATATTGATGCATTGGAGGAAGGGACGGGTTTCTTCTTCAAGGATCGACTTCTGATGAGAAGGTGGAGACCCAAGGGAACTCCCTCTTCAGAGGATTGTGAGATTAGAACCCAACTCGTTGTCCCCAATGATTATTGTAGGCAGGTCCTGCAGGCTGCACATGATGACCCCATGGGAGGTCATCAAGGTATCACGAATATGTACCATAAGATAAGTAAATATTTTTTCTGGCCAAAGTTAAAGAAAGACGTGGTCAGATATTGTCATAACTGTATACCCTGTCAAATTGTTGGTAAACCAAATCAATCTGTACCTAGAGCACCATTGCAACCTATTGTAGTTCCTGATGAACCATTTACTCATGTTGTAATTGATTGTGTGGGTCCTTTACCTAAGACTAAATCGGGTAACATGTTTTTGTTCACTCTCATGTGTATGACTACTAGATTTCCTGAAGCTTATGCTCTACGGAATACCAAGGCTCATAATCTCATCAAGTGTCTTGAAAGATTCTTTTCGTTGTTTGGAATGCCTAGAGTTATTCAGAGTGATAATGGGGGAAATTTTGTTTCTAAAGTTTTCAGAACTTTTTGCGAATCCCGAGGGATTCGGCACAAATTGTCCAGTCCATATCATCCCCAAAGCCAAGGTGGACTTGAACGTTTCCACCAGACTTTGAAACAAATGCTGAAGACAACCGGAGAAACTCATCCACGTAATTGGGATGAGAATCTCCCCTTTGTGTTGTTTGCTGCTAGAGAAGGGCTACAAGAGTCATTGGGCTGTTCACCCTTTGAACTAGTGTTTGGTCACCAAGTAAGAGGTCCTCTTAAAATGCTACAAGAAAAGTTGTTGGGAGATGTCTCTGTTCATCAGAGCGGATTGTACTTGAGTGAGGTCAAGGCAAAGTTGTGTCGGGCTCGTGAGTTGGCGAAAGAACATCTGGGAAGGACTCAACAAGCCATGAAAGTACGATATGATAAGAAGTTCAAAGCTAAGCTAAGGTCGGTTGATGTCGGAGATTTGGTGTTGGTGTTGAAACCTCGTATGGGGACTTCCATGTCCCATAAGTTCGCAGGACCCTACCAAGTGGTAGACAAGGTGGGAGACCTAACTTATAAACTAATTAACCCTAATCTTTCAGAACCCCAAATGACTGTACACATTAACAGATTAAAAGCTTATGTTGGACCTGGTGTAGTAGCTTGTTTTAGTCGGGAAGAGTTACCACCTGAGGATAATTGTAGTGAGGGACATGTTGTTAATATCCCACTTCTCAGTTCCAGTTCCAATGGCAGGGAGATGCTATGTCATTTACAGGAGGAACAACGTGATGAGTTCCAGGTTCTGCTGGACAACCATACATCTCTGTTTGGGGAGGTTCCTACCCAGACCCACCTCATCACACACGACATTCAGCTCCTGGACAGCACCCCCATTCGACAACATCCGTACCGAGTGAATCCCGAAAAGAGGAAAATTATGCAAGCAGAAGTGGAATATCTGCTCCAGCATGATTTCATTCGGCCAAGTCAAAGTACTTGGAGCTCTCCGTGTTTGTTAGTGCCAAAACCAGATGGAACCTGGAGATTGTGCGTGGATTACAGGAAACTGAACAAGAACACTACAGTGGACGTTTTTCCTTTACCCTTGTTGGAAGAATGTATAGAGTCCATAGGTCATGCCGAATATGTAAGTAAGCTTGATTTGTCAAAAGGGTATTATCAAATTCCATTAACAGAGTATGCTAGAGAGGTTACTGCTTTTGTTACACCTGATGGTGCGTATGAATTTAATGTCATGCCATTCGGTTTGAGAAATGCACCTGCTACTTTTCAAAGACTTATGAATTTCTTACTCAAGGATGTGCCAGATTGTAGGGCCTACCTTGATGACATTGTTTTGTACAGTAAGAATTGGGCCGATCATCTCTTAGGCCTTAAGAACTTGTTTACAGTGTTGGAAAACACAAAGTTAACCATAAATATGAATAAGTGTAGTTGGGCAAGAGGTACGATAACTTATCTTGGACACGAGGTAGGCCAAGGTAAGATTATCCTCTTACAAGATAAGATTCAAGCCATTGTGGACTACCCAGTGTTGACCAATAAGAAAGGAGTCCAACGGTTTATTGGTATGTGTGCATACTATAGGCGTTATTGTAGAAATTTTTCAACAGTAGCTGCTCCTTTGACAAACTTGTTACGCAAGCAAGTAAAGTTTCAGTGGACACAAGATTGTCAGAATGCTTTTCAGAACCTAAAGGGCATATTGTCCACCTCACCTATTCTTGCTAGTCCCCAATTTGATAAACCATTTATATTACACATTGATGCGTCAGATGTTGGGATAGGTGCTGTGCTTATTCAAGTTGGTTTAGACCAGATTGAGCATCCTGTGTATTACTATTCCAGAAAATTTAATGCAGCTCAGAGAAATTATTCCGTGGTAGAAAAGGAGGCGTTGGGTCTTATATTGTCAATCAAGAAGTTTGAGATTTACTTATCAGGAAATAAAGTGTTAGTATTTACAGACCACAACCCCCTTATCTTTATAAATATGATGAAAGTCAAGAACCAACGAATTCTGCGATGGTCATTGTTTTTGCAGGAATTTAATGTAGAAATCAAACATATTCCAGGCAGACAAAATGTTATTGCTGATGCTTTGTCAAGAAGTTTTGATGTACCATAAATGAAATGTTTCTTTTTACTTAACATTTTTACTTCTGAAAAAATGCCATTGATCTTCAATCCATTGCATTTTTTTTCTTGGAGGTGGAAGTGTTACGTACCCTTATAAGATACGTAAGTGAATATATTAATATGTACATTTATAATTGTATGTAAATTACAAGCATGTATATTGTTATACTTATATGTTCTATGCAAATGCACATTCATGTTACAGTGTTGGCGTTAGGCCCAGCGTATCGTGGGAATGATTGTTTATTTCTTTGTGTGATCAGTTTTCCCACGGGAACTAATGATTTATATGTGATCATAAGTGGGTAACAGAGTGAAATAATAATTGAGTGAACTGTGTCTGGCAAATTGTCGTGGATCGTCCGTTGCTGGGGTGTGCATGCCATTATTTCCTTCTGTATGCATATTTTAATTACTATGTAAAGAAACAATTGCTTTGTTTGTCTATATCAATATGTACTAATTATTCATTAAGTTAGTTTAAGATTACTCTTGTCACAATGTAGTGCTCCATTGTTGAAATAATAAATATTGTATCTTTGGCAATTTATTCGCGGGGCAAGGCAATGTGTTTTTTGACTCGCGTGATGTAGTTCAGTAGCTGAGCAGAAACCAGGGAGATATCATCTTGGAGTTAAGTCATTCTTTTGTTCTAGCCATATAATTATTCTTAGTATTGATTTAATGTCTGGAAGTTACAGTGATATTTTTAATGTGATATATTGTGACCATATAATCATCTGTTTGCCTTTGAGATTTATTTAATATAAATTATATACATATGCTTAGTCTTTATTCTTCAGTCCTATGAAGATACTATTGTTGTGCTCATTACCTAGTAAGGGGTTATACTGGTGATTCGCTATTGAGAACAGCAGTTGTGTCGTATCCCTAGACTTATTAAAGTTTGGCTGCTGTAGGATCACGAGCCGTAACGTACGATAGGTAACATCTTGTACATACCAGTTGCGTTGCTTCTGGGAGTATGGGTTCGAGTCACTTCTTGGGGTGTGAGTTTTCAGTTATATATATATATATATATATATATATATATATATATATATATATATATATATATATATATATATATATATATATATTTATTTATATATATATATATATTATATATATATTATATATATTATATATATTATATATATTATATATTATATATATATATATTATATATATTATATATATTATATATATTAGATATATGCGGAAAATCCACAGAGAAATATGAAATGAGGTGAACGTTTCGGCTTGTTAAAGCCTTTGTCAACACCAGACTGACTACTCATTTCATATTTCTCTGTGGATTTTCCGCATATATATAATATATATATAATATATATATATATATATATATATATATATATATATATATATATATATATATATATATATAAAAACCTGAACAATAATAAAAAATAAAGCTTGAGAAAGAGCCTTCTACTCCCCCCCCCCCCTACGGACCAAAAGTCACAGGTCCTATAAAAACAAAGTTCAACCGGTGGTCTATTTCCCTGTACTTGTTTGATTGGGCTCATTCTCTATGTGGGGCGGCGGCTCCTGGTTGACTAGCAGAGAGGTTAAGAGTTATGGCCGCCAAGGTGGATTAGTGTCTCGGAGAGGCTGCAGGTTCCAGTAAGTTCAGTAGAATTTCGGTTTCAACTCTTTTTTTTTTTTTTTTACCATGTCGTAGCTCAGTCGATTAAGGCAGCGTCTGGGATGCTCACAGACGTAGGTTCGAAACCTCGTCACGGCCCTTGTGGATTTGTTCGGTGTGGATTAGTGGATTTGGAGAGCAGTGACAAGATAGTGGGAGCGGTCACTGGGATCCTGGGGCCAGATTCACGAAGCAGTTACGCAAGTACTTACGAACGTGTACATCTTTCCTCAATCTTTGACGTCTTTGGTTACATTTATTAAACAGTTTACAAGCATGAAATCTTGCCAATCAACTGTTGTCATTGTTATAAACAGCCTCCTGGTGCTACGGAGCTCATTAACTGTTTAATAATTGTAAACAAAGCCACCAAAGATTGAGAAAATATGTACAGGTTCGTAAGTGCTTGCGTAACTGCTTCGTGAATCTGGCCCCTGGCGGTCACCAGGTCGAGCCCAATGTAGGGCGGAACTTCCTCAGTTTATTTTTCTTTTTACGGCAAACAGGTAAACGACTTTCACTCTAGCTGACTCCTCCACATCAGGTGACAGGACACACTCCCAGACACGGAGGTCGTGGAAGGGGCCGGTAATGCCAGCGTCTCCTGCAGAAAACTCAGACCCGATGGGCCAACCCGTTCTCGCACTTGCTTATAGTCAATATTGGCTTATTTAATAAGTGCCTATGTGACATACTAATTGGTTGTGAATATTTTAGTTTACCTTGAAAAGCTTCATAGAAAACACCGACCTCACCTAACCTTCTTAGTATGTTAAGATAAGCATCTTATTGCTTCTTATTTACAATTATTACTTAACCTATCAACGGTATAGGTTAAGTAATAATTGTAATTAAGAAGCAATAAGATGCTTATCTTAACATACTAAGAAGGTTAGGTGAGGTCGGTGTTTTCTATGAAGCATGCCAGGACAAGCGTACGTTGGGGGGGGTCAGAAGAAACGACTCAAGGACTGCCTCAAAGACCTGAACATCAACAGGGCTTGCTCAGGGCCATCCAACTTGGAAAAGCAAAGTCACCACAGGGACCCGTGTGACAGAAAATAGAGGGACTGCAGAGGTCCAGAGGAAACGCGCCGCGCGCAAAGCTAGAGCAACCTCCACAGTAGCACCCACCCACGTACGTGTGTGTACGTGCACGCACACGCACGTACACGCGTGTGTGTGTGTGTGTGTGTGTGTGTGTGTGTGTGTGTGTGTGTGTGTGTGTGTGTGTGTGTGTGTGTGTGGAGGGGGGGGGGGGAGCATTACCGACCCAGGGTGGTCTCCTCCTCCATCATCTGGCACACAGCCGCCCACCTTCGACCTGATATATTGAAGCCATCGTCATCTTCGACTCCCACACACGAACATCACCATCACATAACAGTCCCACACTAGCTGTCTGCAATCCTCCATGGTCATGGAAGGTGTCTAGGCCCGTCTCTAGGCCTCTCTCTACCCCCCCCCCCTTCCCACAATTTTCCCCTCTCATCTCTCTTTCCCTATCCCCCCCCCCTCTCCAACTTTCTCCCCAAGATTTCATTTTATCATAGCAATATGGAAGTTGTAGTGAAGGACCTGGAGACTCTAGTGGGAGCCCTGAGGACAGAGTTGGACTCTCTGCGGGAGGAGGTGCGTCAGCTTAAAAAACAACGAGAAGTAACGAAGGAGGAGACCAGCAGTAAAGGGACCTCGTCTTGGAGAGTTGCGAAAGACAGGGGCCTTAAGAAGACTTTGATAAAACCGCCTTCAAACGCCATAGCAACTTCAAATTCATTTGACGTTTTGGAGGACGAGTGCTGTGGAGAGACTGTGGATCGCGCAAAAGGGAAAGCAACGAAGAGAAAGGAAGCGCAGGCCCCTCAGAAAGTAAAGGAAGTACCTAAGCAAACATTAGTTGTGGGAGATTCCCAGATAAGGTATTTGGATAGAACGTTTTGTGCTAGAGATAGGGGGAACAGGTTAAGGGTTTGCTATCCCGGAGCTGGCATTGGTGATATTATAAACAACATGAATGATATTATGGCTGGTAATGGGAACAATCCCATTATTTGCATTAGCGTGGGAGGAAATGATGTTGGTCGAGTCAGGAGTGAGGAACTGATTCAGAGGTATAAAACAGCCATAGAGTTAGTTAGGAGCAAGGGAGGAATCCCGATCATATGTGGCATTCTTCCAAGAAAGGGAGTGGGAAATGAATGGATATCGAGGGCACTTGGTGTCAATTGCCGGCTGGAAAGATATTGCAAATCAAATGCAATATCTTTCATAGACAACTGGGAACACTTCTATGGAAGAAATGAAATGTATGCTCGTGATGGGGTGCATCTATCGAGAGCTGGGGTTGTTGCTGTTGCGAACTCGCTAGAAGAAGTGGTTAGAGGTGTTTGTTTGGGTTTAAACTGTTAGTAGATAGAGGTATGGGAATTGATTTGGAGGAAGGAGGTAATAAAAGTATGTGTTTGTGGGAGAAAGGAATTGGCAAAACGATCAGGGAAAGAGAAGGTCCGCAAAATAACAATTCACTTAGGGTATATTACGCTAACAGTAGAAGTCTAAGAAATAAAATTAACGAATTAAATGCTCTTGTCTGCACAGAAAAAATAGATATTATTGCACTTACCGAAACGTGGATGAATGTAGAAAATAGAGAACTATTAGCTGAATATCAAATATATGGATTTAAACTATTTCACACAGATAGATATATTAGACGAGGAGGTGGAGTAGCCATATATGTTAGGGACAATTTGAAATGTAGTCTCAAAGAGGGAATCAAAACAGAGCCACACTCAGAAACTATTTGGATTGAATTAAACGAAAAAGCTAATAATATTATAATAGGAGTAATATATAGGCCACCAAATTTAGACAGAATGGAAGCAAAGCATCTATGGGATGAAATATCTAGAGCATCTAGATCTAACAGTATTTATGTCATGGGTGACTTTAATTTTAGCGGAATAAACTGGTTGAACAAAACAGGGAATAGTGAAGCAGAAGATTTTCTAGAATTAATTGACGATTGCTTTCTTACGCAACACATTAAGGAACCAACACGGGAAAATAATATTTTAGATTTAGTGTTAACTAACAGGGAAACGCAAATTAATGACATCGAAATAGGGAGTGAGCTAGGGAGCAGTGATCACAAAGAAATCAGATTTAGCATAGAATGGAATAGACCAGTAGGAGAAAATTCTGTTAAAGTGCCAGATTTTCGTAAAGCTGATTTTAATAGCCTAAGAAATTTTTTGGGTCAAATTGATTGGAAAGGCTTGGGTATGGGGTGTGGGCCGGTCTTGGAGCGAGACATGAACCCAGCGATAGGTGACTTAAATGGGGATTTCGATGTGGATTCAATATATAACTTATTTAAGAATATTCTAAACAAAGCACAGGAACGTAGTATACCATACAAATTGAATAGATCGTATACTAATGACCCAAAGTGGATAACAAAGAATTTGAAGAACCTTATAGGTAAAAAGAGAGCTTGGTACAAAAGGATTAAAAATGGGGAGGTCACTTTAGAACAGGAATTCGTACAACTGGTTAGAAATGTTAAAAAAGAGATAAGGAAAGCAAAAAGAAACTATGAAGTTCGCATAGCAGGGCAAGCAAAGACAAATCCTAAAGGGTTTTTTCAGTTATATCGTACTAAGACTAGGGAAAGGATAGGTCCATTAAAAACTGAGACAGGTCAAATAACAAATAGTGATGAAGAGATGAGTAGTATTTTTAATAAATATTTTGTATCTGTATTTACTAAAGAAGAACTTAACAATATGCCTTCAGCCGAACAAGTCTATGTGGGTGGGGACGAGGACAGGTTGACGAGTTTAGCAGTTACCAGGGAGGATGTTCTTAAACAAATAGTAAAACTCAAACCAAACAAATCCCCAGGGCCGGATGAAGTGTTTGCTAGGGTGCTTAAAGAATGCAAAGAGGAGCTTTGTGACCCACTGTCAACCATATTTAATAAATCAATAGAGTCAGGCAGAGTGCCAGAGTTTTGGAAAGTTGCTAATGTGATACCAGTTTTTAAGAAAGGAGATAGATCACTTGCGTCTAACTATCGACCAATTAGCCTAACGTCTATTGTGGGAAAGTTACTCGAATCTATAATAGCAAATAAAATTCGTCTTCATCTTGAAAAACATAAATTAATAATTGAGTCGCAACATGGTTTTATAAATGGCCGTTCATGTTTAACAAATTTGTTATCTTTTTATTCTAGCATTGTTGAGGCAGTTGATAGTGGTAAGGATTGCGATGTTGTATACCTTGACTTTAGCAAAGCTTTTGATACAGTGCCACATGAAAGACTGATTAAAAAAATAGAGTCTCATGGTATTGGGGGTGCTATATTAAGCTGGATTAGGGCATGGCTATACCAAAGGAAACAGAGAGTTAGTATAAATGGAATCAAGTCAGAGTGGGAAAATGTTGTAAGTGGAGTGCCTCAAGGCTCTGTCCTGGGACCTCTGTTGTTTATAATATATATAAATGATTTAGATTCAGGTTTGAGTAGCAACATTTGCAAATTTGCCGATGATACGAAAATCGGTAGGGAAATTAATTCGGAGGAGGACTCACTATCACTTCAAGTTGATCTAGATAGGGTTTTGAAATGGTCAAAGGATTGGCAGATGCAGTTTAATGCTGATAAATGTAAAGTTCTGAGGTTAGGTAATGATGATAGAGTTACAAGATACGAGCTAGATGGTGTTGTGATTGCGAAGTCGGATTGCGAAAGGGATCTGGGAGTTATGATTAGTAAGAATTTAAAACAAAAGGATCAATGCATAAATGTTCGTAATAAGGCAAATCGGACACTTGGATTTATTAATCGCAGCGTTAGTAACAAGACACCTGGTGTGGTTCTCAAGCTATATCTTGCTCTAGTTAGGCCCCATTTAGATTATGCAGTTCAGTTTTGGTCGCCATATTATAGAATGGATATAAATTCACTTGAACGTGTCCAGCGTAGGATGACTAAGTTAATTCCCCAAATTAGAAATCTTTCATATGAAGAAAGATTAACAAAGCTTAAGTTGCATTCACTGGAAAGGCGAAGAGTTAGGGGTGACATGATAGAGGTTTACAAGTGGATGAATGGACATAACCGGGGGGATATTAATAGGGTATTAAAAGTATCAACACAGGACAGAACACGAAACAATGGATATAAATTGGATAAGTTTAGATTTAGGAAAGACTTGGGTAAATACTGGTTCAGTAACAGGGTTGTTGATTTGTGGAACCAATTGCCGCGTAACATTGTGGAGGTGGGGTCCCTCGATTGTTTCAAGCACGGGTTGGACAAGTATATGAGTGGGATTGGGTGGTTATAGAATAGGAGCTGCCTCGTATGGGCCAATAGGCCTTCTGCAGTTACCTTTGTTCTTATGTTCTTATGTTCATCTCTCTTTCCCTATCCCCCCCCCCCTCTCCAACTTTCTCCCCAAGATTTCTTCTCTCCTCCTCCTCTAAATCTCCCGTTTTCCACCTGTCTCCACATACACAGCCTCGCTCCTGTGCCAGGTAAGTCCACCACGGGCTCACCATAGCCCGTGCTACTTGCAACTTTTATTCTGAGTAGCTGAATCTAAAACAACAACAACCTGTCTCCCTTTCAAACATGCCAATTCTCCTTCCCTCCGTCCAAACATCTCGTCTCTCTCACACCTCCGCCTCACAGAAAATGAACAAAATCTCCGCTAGCCACTTTTCACGGATTATGAGAGAGGGGGGGGGGGGAGGTTGGCCTATTCGGCCCCACTCTCTCTCTTTTAATAGGGGCAATAGGACCGACCCTGTCCAGTCTACACTATGTCCATTCCATTCCCCAGACTATTCACCCTGCAGAGTCGGGTGATGCTGGCCGCAAGTGGCCGGTCTCCGACCTCACACACACACATTCATATCAAAGTTACAATGTTTTGTACCTACACACAGAAATCACAATAGCGTGATGCATCAAATGAACAAATCCACAAGGGCCGTGATGAGGGTTCGAACCCACGTCCGAGAGGATCCCAGATGCGCCTTAATCGACTGTGCCACGACATGGTAAAAGAATTGCAACCGGGAGTTCTACTGACTCCCGGTTGCATCTGGGATCTGTGATCCCGCGTCTGGGATCCTCTCGGACTTAGGTTCGAACCCTCATCACGGCCCTTGTGGATTTGTTATTGTGTACCTATTGTAATGGCTTAATATTAATTGTTAACTGGGTTTACCTATGTTAGACTATTGAAAAATAAGCAGCATATATAGGCAGTTTTAAATAAATAAGACAACAATTTTAACATTTACAAAAATAAATAATAAAATCATCGGGAAAGATAGTAGAGGCGAGAGACGACACAACTACGGTAGGACACGCCATAGAGATCACTTTAACATATCGAATACTACCTCATTGTTAACCAAGAGTGGAGTCCCTTGTTACCACCCACAATGACCTCCCCCCCTCCCCTTCTCCACCCCTACCCTCCCCACCACTAACAATACCCAGATCATTATCTCCCCCACGACATGTATAAAGGCCTGGACCCCACCCATGACTAGGGCTGGAGATGATACGCCTCACCTTCCTCGGAAACTATCATTGATGGAGGCCCGCCGGTAAATAAGTCGGGCACGCGTGTTGCATATATAATTGCTACGTCTTCCCCCCTCCCCCGTCCCCCATCGACCCCAATCAAAACACAATAGAGGCCGGCAGACGCTCTCGTTATCTCCATCTGCAATTTATTTTGTGGACGGCGCAATGACACGGCGGCAGGAGCGTCGTGCACTGCCGTCCTCCACGATGGCAGCGTCCGGGCGGAGTGAGGCGAGGGCGGGAGGCGGGGCCACCTCACGCACCGCGCGCTGATTGGCTGCTACATTCACCTCACAACCCACACCCGACCTCCCATTGGCCCAACCACCACCAAGCCACGCCCACCCATCACTTTTATTACCTGCCACAGATTGACACAAACTTACGACACGGACAATGGGGCTCTAGTGCCTTTATGGTTTATTACAATACGCACACGTAAACGTTAGTGAGACCAGCGTTTGTCTAAGATGTCGACCACGTCATGCTTGATGGATGAAGTGGCCTCAGGCAAGATGCTCCCCCCCTCTCCTTCCTCCTATCCTTCCCCCTCCCATAGCCCACCATCCCGCCTTTTGTTGCCGACACGACGGCCAGGGACAGCATGGCCGCCATACTGTCCTGTCACCCAAATACTTCACCCAGTGTCGTCACACTCAACACAGCGGCGACAGGAGTGACAGCCACGGTCAGCCTTGAGGCCAGACGACCGTCAATATACCCTTTCAACAGCCGGCATTAACCAATCCATCCTCCCCAAATGACACAACTTATAATAACTATTCCACGGAAGGACCCAATATGTAGTGATGGAACACCAAAATGTTGACGTTTTGTATTACAGAATTTAGCCAAATACAATTTTTTATTTTTACAGCCACAAAAAATACAGAACCTAACCTCTCATAGAAATCCTAGGCCTAACACACGCTATCTTAGGCTACCTTGAGGTTACCTTAATGTAATACATACATACTAGGCCTAAGAATGTATAAATTAAGAATGAGTGAGTGAATGTATAGAATGTAAAGGCTTAGGAGGGAATGTATAAGCTTAGGAAACATAGGAATGTATAGGCTTAATATAATACATACATACTAGGCCTAAGAATGTATAAATTAGCTTTTTTTTTGCTTTATTTTGTCAGGAAACTATACAATATTAAAATAAAAAAGTGAACGTTTTGGGAGCTCCATCACTACATATTTCTACTTCCCTCCCCACAAATAGTTACTGTAAGTACTAGCATTTCAGAAGGAT
>NC_091177.1:5287420-5372420 GCF_040958095.1 Procambarus clarkii
GTGGGTCTGTGAGGTTTATATGTTCTCTAGTTGTGCTTACGGCACCCCCGACATTTTATTGAATTTATTTTGCACTTCCTACCATATCTCCCACTCCAGCATGTTGTAATTTGATGATGCAGGTTTGCAACGTCATCTCCCAGTATTGTCCACGTGTATATTATGAGACACTTCTCTCGTCCCTCGATGCAAGGAGTATAGTTTGAATGCTTTCAGTTGGTGCCGCAATTTTGACCTAACCTAACCTTCACTTATTTATTCACCTTCGCAATTTTGACCTAACCTAACCTTCACTTATTCTATGCCGATGGAAAAGGATCTTTGCATACATTGCAGCTCTCGCCATCTCGCCTGCCTTGACGGGGGACGAATGTAAATACTGAACAAAATCCCTACCAAGCAGCACTAAGGCATTAAAGAGCAGCATCACTGGCGGTAGCATCCCATATCTGAAGATTCTCACTGGCCATCCTATCATTGTCCTGACTTCTGGTACTATTCTAGTCTTTTGGACTTTCTATCACAAGTAATCAAGTCCTGCCAAGTAATAATGCAATGTTTAGCCTCAAGATTTATTTTTTTTCCAGACTGAAGTAATTGCAACTTATCAACGTTGATCAACACATTGTTTATTGTTGCAAAATTGAAAGGCTGTGTTGATATATATGATTTACGTGTTTCTGTCTTCCAGTGTTGCAATTTTCATGCTTGTTACGACGTCCTCTGTTAATGTCATAAGATTAAGGATTATATTCCAAGGTGCCGGTGTCATGATGCTCGAAGGAGCTGCTGGACAGTGCCAGGCAGAGGAGAAAGTACCTGGCACTTGCTTCTCTGCCTGGCACTGTCCGTCTAGCAGGGCACACAGAACCAAGCAAGGCAGATGGTACTAGACACAACGCAAAATAGTGAGAAAATAGAACTTTTTGGGCAGTCAAAATAGAACGCCCTTAACAGTAAGGGTCTCAGCAACGCCCCAGCAGGGTCTCATCCCAGCCCATACACTGGTCCTTGAAAACAATGTGAGAGTCGCCAATAGCATGCATATATATATATATATATATATATATATATATATATATATATATATATATATATATATATATATATATATATATATATATATATATATATAATCTCGGCAGTCGGTGTGTGAACCTTGGCAGCAGGTATCTGCACGCGATAACAAGTGTTTCAGTGTAGAACACCGGTATTTCTCATCGTTACTTCCCCCCCCCCCCACACACACACACCTAACTCCTGAGGTACATATAAATAGGATAACGACAGCAGCGTACTCTACACTGGCGAAAATTAGAACTTCATTCAGAAACCTAAGTGAGGAGGCTTTTAGGGCGCTTTACACTGCCTACGTGAGACCAGTCTTAGAGTATGCCGCGCCATCATGGAGCCCCCACCTGAAGAAACACATAAGGAAACTGGAGAAGGTTCAGAGGATTGCGACGAGGCTTGTCCCAGAGTAACGAGGGATGGGATATGAAGAACGTCTGAGGGAACTGAACCTTACGACACTAGAGAAAAGAAGGGAGAGAGGAGATATGATAGGGACATATAAAATACTCAGGGGAATTGACAAAGTGGAAATAGATGAAATGTTCACACGTAATAGTAACAGAACGAGGGGACATGGGTGGAAGCTGGAAACTCAGATGAGTCACAGACATGTTAGGAAGTTTTCTTTTAGCGTGAGAGTAGTGGGAAAATGGAATGCACTTCAGGAACAGGTTGTGGAAGCAAATACTATTCATAATTTTAAAACCAGGTATGATAGGGAAATGGGACAGGAGTCATTGCTGTAAACAACCGATGCTCGAAAGGCGGGATCCAAGAGTCAATGCTCGATCCTGCAAGCACAAATAGGTGAGTACACACACACACACACACACACACACACACACACACACACACACATACGCGAGACCGTTTTCCCAAGCACAATACACATACACAAGACGCAGCAAGGCAGCGGCCGGCCAGGCAGCAGCGGGCGGGCGGGCAGTAACGCACCCACTGTTACCGAGGCCCCGGGAGGCAAGAGTCCGCAGGGATGGAGACGATGACAGGAGAGCTTGCGAGATGGAGCCAGTGGGAGGGAGAGTAGAGGGAGGGAGAGAGTAGAGGGAGGGTGGGCAGGGAGCAAAAGGTGATGGTGGTGGTGGTGGAGCAGCCCGGAGACACTCGGCTACTCCAGCACTTTATCGTCTTCCCGCCAATGACAAATGCGGCCAGATTGCCATCATTACCCGGCGGGCCAACATGTAATCTGCCGCCTCCTCACCTCTCATTACCCCCCTACCACCCTCGGCACCGCTCCTCCTCACCCTTCCTCACCCTCCCTGCATACCCAGGGTGATGCTCCACCACGCCCGTCCTCCCTACCTGGGGTGCTCTGCCCCTGCCTCCTCCAAACTCAAGGTATTCTTCTCCCTTACCCACCTAAATGGGGGTGCTACCTAACCAGATTCACCTGCCCACCTGGTACAACGGTCCATTCACCCTGTCCCACCTGGTACAACGGTCCATTCACCCTGTCCCACCTGGTACAACGGTCCATTCACCCTGTCCCACCTGGTACAACGGTCCATTCACCCTGTCCCACCAGGTGCACTGCTCCACTAACCCATTAACCTAATCACGCAAGAGACAAGAAATAGGGTAGAGTACCTTATGCAGGTCAGGGCAGGATAGGGTAGCATAGGCAGGTCAGGGCAGGATAGGGTAGCATAGGCAGGGCAGGGCAGGATAGGGTAGCATAGGCAGGGCAGGGCAGGATAGGGTAGCATAGATAGATCAGGGCAGGATAGGGTAGCACAGGCAGGTCAGGGTAGCATAGATAGATCAGGGCAGGATAGGATAGCATAGATAAATCAGGACAGGATAGGATAGCATAGACAGATCAGGGCAGGATAGGGTAGCATAGGCAGGTCAGGGCAGGCTAGGGTAGCATAGGCAGGTCAGGGCAGGATAGGGTAGCATAGGCAAGGCAGGGCAGGATAGGGTAGCATAGGCAGGTCAGGGCAGGATAGGGTAGCATAGGCAGGGCAGGGCAGGATAGGGTAGCATAGGCAGGGCAGGGCAGGATAGGGTAGCATAGGCAGGGCAGGGCAGGATAGGGTAGCATAGGCAGGGCAGGGCAGGATAGGGTAGCACAGGCAGGTCAGGGTAGCATAGATAGATCAGGGCAGGATAGGGTAGCATAGATAAATCAGGGCAGGATAGGATAGCATAGATAAATCAGGGCAGGATAGGATAGCATAGATAAATCAGGGCAGGATAGGATAGCATAGATAAATCAGGGCAGGATAGAGAAAGACAAAAACTGGGCTGCGCAGGACAGAACAGGACACTAACTAAAAACACGCGCGCATGACTCCAGAGAACCACGCAGCACAAGCCACACGACAAACAACAATCTCGCCTATAACCACAATCGTCTACAACCACAATAACCCAGGCCCCGGTGGAGTCACCCATAATTACCCATCACCCCCCCCCGTCCCCCCTACCCCAGGGCACCCTCCCCAACTGCCAGTACCGAAGATCGTCGCCAGCTTCCAATTACCGATAATCGGCGTCACCGGAATGGCCTGGACGGACGAGCAACAAGTGTGTCAACCTCCAGATCTTTTGCTCGACACACCAAACAGCTCATTGCGCAAATATGTATGTATGTATGTGTGTGTGTGTGTGTGTGTGTGTGTGTGTGTGTGTGTGTGTGTGTGTGTGTGTGTGTGTGTGTGTGTGTGTATGTACGTGTGTATGTACGTGTGTATGTATGTATGTATGTATTCACCTAGTTGAATATGTGTATACTCACCTAGTTTCGCTTGCGGGAATCGAGCTTCCACTCTTTGGTCCCGAAATATATGTATGTGTGTGTGTGTGTGTGTGTGTGTGTGTGTGTGTGTGTGTGTGTGTGTGTGTGTGTGTGTGTGTGTGTGTGTGTGTGTATGTACGTGTGTATGTACGTGTGTATGTATGTATGTATGTATTCACCTAGTTGAATATGTGTATACTCACCTAGTTTCGCTTGCGGGAATCGAGCTTCCACTCTTTGGTCCCGAAATATATGTATGTGTGTGTGTGTGTGTGTGTGTGTGTGTGTGTGTGTGTGTGTGTGTGTGTGTGTGTGTGTGTGTGTGTGTGTGTGTGTGTGTGTGTGTGTGTGTGTGCGTGCGTGTGCCTGCGCGCGTACATGCTTGTCAAGAACTATATCACAGTCTAGTAGTGGGTCTAAATCTATCGAGACTTGGCAGGTAGACGCGAATCTATCGAGACTTGGCAGGTAGACACGAATCTATCGAGGCTCGACAAAACTTCCACCAATATCCTCTCATCCAAATTATGTTTTTGTCCTGTCCTCGTCCACCTAGTATATCCCACTCAGTATCTTATATACTGTGATCATAGCCCTCCCTCTGTTCCTCCTCTCCTGCAGGGGGTGTGAAATGCAGCTTAAACAATTCTCCTAGCTTAACCTTCTTGGGGCTCCGGCACTAATGATGTGGAAAATCATTTAGAGTGGAAGGTGGAAGAGACGGTGGAGGGGGGGGGGAGATTGAGGGGGTGGGGGGGGTGGGGACGTTGAAGGGGAGGAGGGGGAAGGGGCCATAACGACCGACGCCACACAACGACCAAATAGTCAAACCACCGATTAAAAAGATTCGGCCATTCCAGGTTTCCACCTCTACCATGACCAGCGGAAATTTGATACTTCCTATTGTAGAGTTGGGGTGGGGAGTTGGGGGTGAGGGGAGTTGGGGGTGAGGGGAGTTGGGGGTGAGGGGAGTTGGGGGGGTGGGGGTGGGGGGGGGGATGGACAGGTGGAGGAGATAGCACCAAATGGACGCGCCACAACACCTGCCTACTGCCATGGCTGTGGTTGATTGATTGATTGATTGTTTTCATTTTCTGGCCACCGCCACCTGCTGCCCCCCACCACCCACCCACCCTCAATCATCTTCTCCAAGGTCTCCACCACCCATCCCCATCAAATCTGCCCTTCCCCCATCAACTCCCAGGATTTGCCTACACACCTCCCTGGTCACCATGTCTGCCGTGTAGCGATGGTGGCAGTTAAGAGAGGAAAACACACACACACACACACACACACACACACACACACACACACACACACACACAAACAAACACCAAAATCGCCTAATACATTAACAGGTGAAATGCATTAGGCAGCGATGTGGTGGAGGCTGACTTCATACACAGTTTCAAATGTAGATATGACAGAGCCCAGTAGGCTCAGGAATCTGTACACCAGTTGATTGACAGTTGAGAGGCGGGACCAAAGAGCCAAAGCTCAACCCCCGCAAGCACAAATAGGTGAGTACACACACACACACACACACACACGAACCAATTCACAGTCCAACTATCACTCGTTACAGACACCAAGAGCAGTAAAACTCTGGAAACCCTCTACAGGTAAACCATCCCCCAGAAACTGCACAACCACCACTTGCCAGCGACCACCCACTAACAAACATTCAAACAAGGTACATCCCACTCCAGCGGCCGTCCTCAAACACCGTATGCATTAACATTTCTCAAGACAATATAATTAAAAAGGACCTTATATCAAAATACAAATTATTATGTATTTTATAAATAGGCCTATGTAAGTCAGTAATTATCCAAGGAAGGCACCAAACTGGGAAGGCTCAGTAGGCCTATGTGAGCAACTTGTCCTCGGACCAGGCTCGTTAAATGTGCGACAATATGTTTGTTCTAAGACATTAATATTCAAAAGGTCATTAAAGTTCTGTGTATAGTTAAGCGAAGGTTATGGTTAGATGTTCCGGTTGTGTTGGCAATTATTTGTATTGTAATCACGTGGGTGAAGCATTTGCAGAGTTGTGGTTCGAGCAGAGGTTGTCAGCGAAGCACTGTTCAAGAAATGTTCGAACGTAATCTCAAGTGTAACCAGCCCGTCCTCCAAAGACCCAAAAGAACCATGCACCCACCAAACCCTCTGTTTATGAATAAAAACAGCCCGTCCTCCAAACAAAGATCCAAAAGTGATTCCATGCACCCGCCAAACCCCCTGTTTATGAATGAAAAGCGGTTTACACACGACTCACAACTGCTGACGTTCGAACATATCCGGAACAAGTGCTTCACTGACGAATTTTGTTCGAACCACAACGCTAATAAATGCTTCACCCACGTACTACAAATACAAATAATCGCCAACAGAACCTAAACACCTAACCTAACCAATGCAAAGTATGCTAATATATAACAATAAAATATGGTTATGCAATATTAATATGTATTTGAGAAAATTCCTATTTTGACTGAACACCATGTTAAAATTGACGACTGCGTCTTTGGGGTCAACCGCTGGATGGAATGGACTTGGATCTGAGGATGGGTTGATGCTGGATTAACGAGCATTTGGCTTTTGTTGATGTAGCCGGGTTTTTCCCGGCTACACCAGGTCAATAAAGGTCAAAATACATAAAGGTCAATCTTCATTCCATCTGCCAGCACCCGAACTCCGTCGGTTTACAAATAAAACTATTTTAAAAATAGTTTTAAAACTCTAATAAAACTTTATAGGCGACTAAAATCTTACTGCATTCAAAGGTTTTTCTTGGAAACTGGTTCAGTCAGCCGGTACTTGGAACTCGTCCTCCCCCCTAACATCCTCTCGTGCCTTGCTGAGTGGACCATATTAGGGGCAGGAGGCCGCCGGGTAGAGTCAGGAGGCCGCCGGGTAGGGGCAGGAGGCCGCCGGGTAGGGGCAGGAGGCCGCCGGGTAGGGGCAGGAGGCCGCCGGGTAGGGGCAGGAGGCCGCCGGGTAGAGGCAGGAGGCCGCCGGGTAGAGGCAGGAGGCCGCCGGGTAGAGGCAGGAGGCCGCCGGGTAGAGGCAGGAGGCCGCCGGGTAGAGGCAAGGGGCCAGATTCACGAAAGCACTTACGAACGTGTACATCTTTCCTCAATCTTTGATTGAGGCTTTGTTTACATTTATTAAACAGTTTACAAGTATGAAAACTTCCCAATCAACTGTTGTTACTGTTATAAACAGCCTCCTGGTGCTTCGGAGCTCATTAACTGTTTAATTGTAAACAAAGCCGCCAAAGATTGAGGAAAGATGTACACGTTCGTAAGTGCTTGCGTAAGTGCTTTCGTGAATAAATAAATAAATAAATAAATAAATAAATATATATATATATATATATATATATATATATATATATATATATATATATATATATATATATATATATATATATATATATATATAGCTAGCTGGGCGGGTCCCGTTTAAATGCACCATCTCATATACACATTCCCATCTGTTGCTGAAGCCCGTTAAACTATCTCGTTTCACGGTACATGCAAATCACAAATAAATGAATGATAACAGTAGGTAAATAACTCATTTTCATGAGCTTCAAAATACAGGACTTGCCCGTCCCGGCACATGCTGCCATCTAGCGGTGGGCGCCAACACCTCTCCCCTCCAGCACACCGCAGTATCTCACCGGAAATAACCAATGCGACTCCATTCACCATAGGTAACTTACGAGGCTCGCGACCACCGCCTTTAAGATGAGCCATTTTTTAATCCCCCCCCCCCAAAAAAAAAAACCACCACCACCACCAAAAGAACAACTTTGCTTTTGTTTTTTGTAATATTTTTGTATGGGAATTTGAAGGGTTAATATAGAAAGAACATTACTTTTCTCTTATTAGAAATACAGCGCAAAACCAGAAAGCAAAAGCAAATACGTGAAAAAAATATGATTTTGTTTGAAAATTCTTGTCAGCAAAACACATCAAATTTATAAGTAGTTATGACAGGGGTCAAGGCACCATACATACACACACATCTCTACCTGCCCTGCCGGACCCTTTCCACTCTGTTATTGAATACTAACACAGGTTTGTCCGGCAGGGTTACCCCCCCCCTCCCTTGGTATCATGTTGTTGCCTCTGATGAACGTATCTTTGGCCAGCGGCTCCATCAGCTTATTCCTTACTATTATCTTCATTACCGCGCGGGGCACGCTCCTCAAGACAGACTGACTGACTGACTGTGTCTCTCTCTCTCTCTCTCTCTCCTGGACGACGTCTGGGCACATTGTGTATCATCTATGTACGCCTGCAGGGTCCACCATTAGCTCCTGGACCCCGTCTTTCTAGCCGCCGGTTGTTTAATGCTTTCCCCATCACATCGACTTGTAACATTCGGAATGGAGTTTGCTGCTGCAACTGTTGTTTCGTTCCATTCTCTCACTACTCTTATACTAAAATAAAACTGTCTAAACATCTCTATGACTCGTCAGAGTCTCAAGCTTCCACCTATAGCCTTCTTATTGGTATTCATTGTGAACAATTCTTCTTTTTTCCTCTCTGTCAATCCCCCAAGTATTTTAAATGTCTCTATTGTGTCTCCTTCCCCTTTCTTTCTCCTGTTGTCTTGCATCATCAAGTTTAGTTCCTTCAGTCTGTCATCATAACCCCCATCTCTCCCAAGTCTGGGACAAGCCTCGTTGTAAACGCTTTGAAACTACTGATGGTTTTGGCCTCTACCACCTTCTCCTTTAACTTGTGCCAACCGTCTACCACTGTTTGCAAAACACAATTCTTAATATTTGTTCCGGAATCTTTGCTTCCTTAACTATGACCGCTTGTCCTTCAAGTTGCACGTTTCAAGAATTCCTCTTCGTCAATTTCTTTTTATTCCTGTTACTAATTTGTATGTAGTGATTATATCGCTTCTTTTTCTTTTGTCTTCCAGCTTTGGCAAATTTATCACCACCAGCCTCTCCTCGTAGCTCTTGCTTTTCAGTTCCGGAAGCCATTTAGTAGAATGTCTTTGCATCTTTTCCAGTTTGATGATATACTTGAGATAATGGCGCCACCTCCCACTCACACACAACCTGAACTGAGGGGTATGAACTACAAAGAGAGACTTACGAGAATTCAACCTCATGTCCCTGGAAGACAGAAGAGTTAGGGGGGGACATGATCACCACATAAAAGATTCTCAAAGGAATTGATAGGGTAGATAAAGACAGGCTATTTAACACAAGGAGCACACGGACAAGTGAACACAGGTGGAAATTGAGTGCCCAAATGAGCCCACAGAGATATTAGAAAAAACTTTTTTAGTTTCAGAGTAGTTGACAAATGGAATGCATTAGGAAGTGATGTGGCGGAGGCTGACTCCATAAACCAGTTTCAAGTGTAGATATGATTGAGCCCAGTAGGCTCAGGAACCTGTACATCAGTTGATTGAGTTAAGAGGCGGGACCAAAGAGCCAGAGCTCAACCCTCCCTGCAAGCACAACTAAGTGAGTACACACACACACACGCGCCACAATAACAAACAGTTAAGAAACCTAGAAGGAGGGATAGATGAGATGAAGGAAAGGACCGGTTGCTAAAATGTCTTTGTGCAACACTTCAGGGAACCATACTCAAAATTTAATGAAACTATACGCTGTTAAGCCCTTAATTTATAATGACCACATTATTACAATTGTCATTGAGTATTGTAAGGAAAAAATGGCTGTGGTGGTGCCAGAGAGAGAGAAGCAAGTCTTGGCCCCGTCCCGCGTGGAGGAGAGGCCCAGGCGGCCAGCCACCCCCCCCTACTGCGTCTCCTATCCCGGCCCGGAGACCAGATCCGAGACACACACACACACACACACACACACACACACACACACACACACACACACAATTGGATATGATGAACTCTCCGTGGCGGTAAGTTTTGAGGATTGCGTGACAGACTAATGATGTAGCAGTTCCTGGAAGACGCCAATCACCTGCACGTCAACTGGCGGGGCCTGGCGGGCGCGCACACACACACACACACACACACACACACACACACACACACACACACACACACACACACACACACACACACACACACCCCACATCCCTCGCTCTCAGTACCTGATGAATCTACTACAGGTCAACTTTACCAAACCGATCACATCTCGATAAATAGTGTCAGTCTGACCCCCATTCTCCTGGGGTCAATTTCAGGCTAGTCTGGGGGTCCTGTATGACCCCAGTCTAGGTCAGTCTGGTGCCTGTCTGAAGGGACAGTCGGAGGCCCCGTCTAGGGGGCCAACCCGGAGGTTTCACTGAATAAGGACGGGGTGAGGGGTACCCGTCACTAAGAGGCCGTTTAGGACGCTAAGCAAGTCCCGTATGGAGGAGGAGGGGGGGGGGGTGTGGAGCACGATCTAAAAGTCCAATCTAGAGGCCAGCTTCAGTGTCATTTGGGAAACCGGCTTTAGCCCGCGCCATTATGTTCCCTCCGTGGCCCGTTAACAGGAACCAGTCGAGTCCCATCTGAGGGGCCAGTTGTTGCCCCGTCTGAGAATGACGGGGAAGGAAGGGAAAGGGGGGAAGGGGTGGGGTGGTGAGATCCAATCTGGACCAGTCTAAGGGGAGTAAGTTCGTGCCCGACGCAGCTCGAGATCCAGAGCAGCTCGAGGAGAAACCCGGCATGCACCACCGGTTGTATCTGGAGCACACAGACGGCCCACAGGCACGACACAGTGGCCCCCCCCCCCGAACCCTACACTGCAACACCCAGCCGCCATCTTTGACCCCAGGGCATGGCACCGTCCTTGATCTCCAGGGCATGGCACCGTCCCTGACCCCAGGGTATGGCACCGTCCTTGACCCCAGGGCACGGCACCGTCCCTGACCCCAGGGTATGGCACCGTCCTTGACCCCAGGGCATGGCACCGTCCCTGACCCCAGGGTATGGCACCGTCCTTGACCCCAGGACATGGCACCGTCCCTGACCCCAGGACATGGCACCGTCCCTGACCCCAGGACATGGCACCGTCCCTGACCCCAGGGCATGCATGGCACCTTTCCTCACTAACACCTTTCAAATCTGTCCTTATAAGTCAAGTCCCAGATACCAGATATCTGTATGCATCAAGCCTTTACACACCTACTTACGAAACCAGTACATCTTTGACCAATCGTGGCGGCATTGACTCTGTTTATTAAACCGTCCATGAGCTTGGCAACGATACATACGTTTAATATATGTAAACTAAGCCGCCACGAATGAGGAAAGATGTACATGTTTCGTAAAGGGGTTGTATAAATGTCTGATAAAGCCTGGCCTCCATCTTTGTATTTTGAGTCTATGGCTCCACACACACACACACACACACACACACACACACACACACACACACACACACACACACACACACACACACACACACACACACACACTTAGCAATACACCTAGTCCTAGCAGTACACCATTGGTCCTGCCTAGCAGTTGATGCGGGACTAAAGAGCCAGAGCTCAACCCCCGCAAGCACAACTAGGCGAGTACACACACACACACACACACACAAAACCACCAAAATAAACACACGTACGCACGCATATAATCTCTTGAGGGCGATTGGGGCCTGACGGCTGAGTGGACAGCGCTCGGGATTCGTAGTCCTAAGAGTAGGACTACCTAGTCCTAAGAGTAGGACTACCTAGTCCTAAGAGTAGGACTACCTAGTCCTAAGAGTAGGACTACCTAGTCCTAAGAGTAGGACTACCTAGTCCTAAGAGTAGGACTACCTAGTCCTACGTAGCAGCTGTCTAACTCCCAGGTACCTATTTACTGCTAGGTGTACAGGGGGCACCTGGGTGAAAGAAACTTTACTCAGTTGTTTCTGCCTCTGCCGGGGGATCGAACCCGGGCCTTTAGGGGTTACGAACCCAGTGCAATGTCCACTCAGCCGCGCGGCCCTCCTAAGTTGGGGGGGGGAGGGGGATTAACACTAACACACAATGTTAACTTTGTGTGTGTATGTGTGTTTTAAAGATAAATATATTTAATAGCCGTTATAGAGGAAGAGAGACAGGCATCATTCTGTCCCCGTGGCGCAGTGGTTAAAGCCCGGCACTTCTCAAGCGATTTGGTCTGGGTTCGTATCCAGGCCGGGAATGATACATGTCAGTTAAGGATTGGTTGGACACCAATCCTTAACTGTAGCCTCTCTTCACCCAGCAGTGAATGGGTACCTGGGGCCAGATTCACGAAAGCACTTACGAACGTGTACATCTTTCCTCAATCTTTGACGGTTTTGGTTACATTTATTAAATAATTTACAAGTATGAAAACTTGCCAATCAACTGTTGTTATTGTTATAAACAGCCTCCTGGTGCTTCGGAGCTCGTTAACTCTTTAATAATTGTAAACAAAGCTGCCAAAGATTGAGAAAAGTGTACAGGTTCGTAAGTGCTTGCGTAAGTGCTTTCGTGAATCTGGCCCCTGGTTGTTAAACGATTTGGCGCGTCATATTCCTGCGAAAATTAGGATGAAGGCCGCTATGCGTGCAAGAAAAACGGTTAGACAGGCGGCGTCCGAGAGCTAAGAGCTCGATTCCTGCAGGCACAACTAGGCGAACACACGCAGGCTCAGTAATCTGAACACCAGCTGATTGACAGTTGAGAGGCGGGGCCAGTGAGCCGCAGCTCAACCACACCCCCACCACCGCCCTCGTGCCCTAGCGGCCAGCGGGAGCAAAATGTGGTTGATGCAGGTCGTGGTAAGGCGAGGTGCAATCTTCACTTCCGTTCCAGCTCATGGTAATGAGTGATATATGTTCCAGCGATGACGGCAGATAAGTCACAGCACCGCTCCTGTGCCAGGTAAGTCCACTACGGGCTCACCATAGCCCGTGCTACTTGGAACTAGTTCCAAGTAGCTGAATCTATAACAACAACAACAACAACAACGGCAGATAAGTGGCGGCTCCCCGCCAAACACACACCGAAACTACGACGTTGGTACAACGTTCGAACAAGTGTTAACACCACCTAACCAGTTATAACAACCAATATAGCAAGTTGTAACAACGTTCTAATACGTCATAAACACGTTAAGCCAAGATGTAACAACTTTATTACAAGTTGTAACAAGCGGAAAATAGAGACAGTTACGGTTTGTGATTCCATGGTCCCTCCTCCCAGCCAGATGAAGCTAACCTTACCTTACCTAACTTTACCTAACCTAACCTAACCTTACCTAACCTTACCTAACCTAACCTAACCTAACCTAACCTAACCTATCCTAACCTTTGGGTGCGTGTGACCCAGACGCCGACCCAACCTCTGGCTCAGGAGAGAATTACCATTTGGTTTGGGTTCAGAGTCCTGGCTCTTAACTGTTTGCTCCTCTTCACCCAGCAGTAACTGGGTACTTAATTATTCAACCCGTTCTCGCAAATTCGTAAAGTCAATATTGACTTATTAACTACGTGCATAGGTGATATACTAAACATAATAGATACCCTTAAAAAGATTCATAGAAAACACCGACCTTACCTAACCTTGTTAGTAGGTTAAGATAAGCATCTTATTGCTTCGTAATTACAATTATTACCTAACCTATACCTATTATAGGTTAGGTAATAATTGTAATTATGAAGCAATAAGATGCTTATCTTAAGATACTAACAAGGTTAGGTAAGGTCGGTGTTTTCTATGAATCTTTTTAAGGGTATCTATTATGTTAAGTATGTCACCTATGCACATATTTAATAAGTCAATATTGACTTATTAAATTTGCGAGAACGGGTTGAATTATTAACTGACCAGCGGGTCGTGTTTGAGGGGATACTAGTGGGTAAGTGAGACTTAGTTCCATTAGCCTATCTTCGAACACTTTACCCTCTTAGCGCTGACCCCAATCTTATTGACTTGACATATTGACTTATCACAATCAACTTGAGAATGGTCCAGGACGGACCGAAACGTCGTCGTCCCTTCACCTTCTAGAGTGTGGTCTGGTCAACATACTTTAGCCACGTTATTGTGACTAATCGCCTGCACCAATCTTATTGCAAACTTTTTTTTTCAGTGTAGTTTTTAGGTTTCACAAGTGCAGATTCCATGCCGGTACTGCGTATTCCAGTATTGGTCTAACAAATGTGGAGCTTGCCTTCAAGGAGTCCTGATTTAGGTGGTTTCTAGACAATGATCTTATGCAGGCGATGAGTCACAATAACGTGGCTGAAGTATGTTGACCAGACCACACACTAGAAATTGACAATCGACTTGAGAATGGTCCAGGACGGACCGAAACGTCGTCGTCCCTTCAATTTCTAGTGTGTGGTCTGGTCATCAATGATCTTGTATTTGCCAGCGTCTGATATGCTGCTGATGTTGTCCACTTTGTGTGTGCCTCTGGTGTGACCAGATCCCTTATGGTGTAGATACCTGCTGGTCTCCCCTCTCCCTTTCCCATCTTCATTACCTTACACTTCTTGGCATTGAACTCCAGCAACCACTTGTTTTGCCGCTCTTGGAGTTTCTCAAGGTCCTCCTGAAACGTCCTACCATCCTCCTCTGTTTTTAAAATCCTCATCACCTTTGCGTCACCTTTGTAAACATTGACACGTCTGAGCTCACTCCCTCGGGAAGATCGTTCACATACATTAGAAAACAGCAGCGGTCCCAGAACCAAACCTTGTGGGAACCCAACTTGCTTTCAATCAGGTACTCCCTTAGCCAGCTGAGCGGTGGTAGTGGGGTAGACGTAGTAGTATGTGGAGGTAGATGTGGTAGTATGTGGTGGTAGACGTGGTAGTATGTGGTGGTAGTGTGTAGTGATGGTGAGCGTGGTATGAGGTCGAGGCAGGAGCGTGTGGTGGTGGCTGGTGGATCACATTATCGCGTGAGAGTGGAGGCGACAGGCGGACGCTACCCGCCGCCGCCGACCCGACGGACTCCAGCCCAAGCCTTCCACAATACAGGAAAGTGGCAACCAAAATGAGTGAGTGAGTGAGTGAGTGAGTGAGTGAGTGAGTGAGTGAGTGTGTGTGTGTGTGTGTGTGTGTGTGTGTGTGTGTGTGTGTGTGTGTGTGTGTGTGTGTGTTTGGGTGCGTGTGAGATACCAATCAAAAAGAGCGGCAAACTCTGGAAAGATGCAACGATATACTCAATGGACCTTGTAGCTGAAAATACAACTGGGGATGATCTGTAGTAGAACAAAAATACAACGATCACATGAAGACTCTCCAGTCTTGCCAGCTCCACCTGAAGACTCTCCACCGCTGCCAGCTTCACATGAAGACTCTCCAGTCTTGCCAGCTCCACCTGAAGACTCTCCACCGCTGCCAGCTTCACATGAAGACTTTCCATCCTTGCCAGCTTCACCTGAAGACTCTCCACCGCTGCCAGCTTCACATGAAGACTTTCCATCCTTGCCAGCTTCACCTGAAGACTCTCCACCGCTGCCAGCGCCACCAAAAAAATGCTCCACCCTAGCCACCTCACCTGGATCAGACCTCTGCGTGGCTGGAGGCCAGGAGGCTGAGATTTACCACCAAAACGGTGGAAGTTGGAGCCGAGACACGTCAACAGTGGTGTGCCCCAGGTGTCTGCACTGGGGCCTTTGTTGTCCCTGGAACCCACCTAAATCTCTGGAGGGAGACTTACTTTAACAAGTTTCCGGGGGATGGTAGAAGTGGGGTGGATAATAAGCTGGCATAAGGAGTTTGAGGGAACGCCAGAAAGACCTCGTATCACGGCGAAGAACTGGACAGAAAAAGTGGCAGATGAAATGGAATATTGTTAAGTGCAATGTCCCAAAACTGTGGGAACAACAACACATATCTGCATCACAGACATGTGCAACATACTGGAGGAAAAAACGAAAGAAAGAGAGAGAGAGAGAGAGAAAAGAGAGAGAGAGAGAGAGAGAGAGAGAGAGAGAGAGAGAGAGAGAGAGAGAGAGAGAGAGAGAGAGAGAGAGAGAGAGAGAGAGAGAGAGAGAGAGAGAGAGAGAGAGAGAGAGAGAGAGAGAGAGAGAGAGAGAGAGAGAGAGAGAGAGAGAGAGAGAGAGAGAGAGAGAGAGAGAGAGAGAGAGAGAGAGAGAGAGAGAGAGAGAGAGAGAGAGAGAGAGAGAGAGAGAGAGAGAGAGAGAGAGAGAGAGAGAGAGAGAGAGAGAGAGAGAGAGAGAGAGAGAGAGAGAGAGAGAGAGAGAGAGAGAGAGAGAGAGAGAGAGAGAGAGAGAGAGAGAGAGAGAGAGAGAGAGAGAGAGAGAGAGAGAGAGAGAGAGAGAGAGAGAGAGAGAGAGAGAGAGAGAGAGAGAGAGAGAGAGAGAGAGAGAGAGAGAGAGAGAGAGAGAGAGAGAGAGAGAGAGAGAGAGAGAGAGAGAGAGAGAGGAGAGAGAGAGAGAGAGAGAGAGAGAGAGAGAGAGAGAGAGAGAGAGAGAGAGAGAGAGAGAGAGAGAGAGAGAGAGAGAGAGAGAGAGAGAGAGAGAGAGAGAGAGAGAGAGAGAGAGAGAGAGAGAGAGAGAGGAGAGAGAGAGAGAGAGAGAGAGAGAGAGAGAGAGAGAGAGAGAGAGAGAGAGAGAGAGAGAGAGAGAGAGAGAGAGAGAGAGAGAGGAGAGAGAGAGAGAGAGAGAGAGAGAGAGAGAGAGAGAGAGAGAGAGAGAGAGAGAGAGAGAGAGAGAGAGAGAGAGAGAGAGAGAGAGAGAGAGAGCGCGCGCGCGCCATACAAACCTGGCAAAGAGTAGAGGCGTCTTTAGGGGGGGGGGGGGTAGAAATAGCCTAAGCTACTCTATCCCTTTGAGATGTATTTCTGTCTTGCCTCAATAAACATACCTGAACTTGAGTAGAGGCGTCATAGGCCACAACCAGAGAACACTCCATGAACCTCACAAGCCCACGCATCCACAACCCTCCATCCACAAAGTATAACCAATGCTTCCTCAACAGAACCAGAAGATGACTTCTACATGACTCCCATGACTCCAGTCGCAGCTCTCTAATTTCACTATTAACCTCTGGAAGAAAGTCCAGTGCTGGAGGATCGGACGCCCCTAAATTGTTGGTGAGAGAAATCAATCTTGGTGCATTTCAACCAACATTTATTGGAAGTTAAAACCTTAGATCTTGTGAATATAAATAAAATGTATTATTTGTTTGGTGGTTGAGGTGAAACATATGTCGTAGCCGCCGGGAAATGATACGGTAGCTTGCTCGACTCCAGGAATTGGCTCATTCTTACTCTATTGCAATAAATATAAATAAGTATATGTATTGTAGTCTGGTAAGAGAGGGGGGCTCCCTTACATCTCCCGGCCACCTTGTACAGCCAAGTGTTTTTTGTGTGTGGGGTTGGTTACTTCCCCACCCCTTACCTTATAGGTGGGGGTAAGTGGGTGGGTTACCTCCCATACAGGTGGGGAGTGGGTGGGTTACCTCCTTTACCTGATAGGTGGGGAGTAGAGGACTGTGTTTAAAGTAAGGGTGGTGACAGACTCACTTCTTTCCTGTAAGGTAAGGGAGGCAACCTACCCTATCCCCCACATACAAGGTAATTAAGGTAAACTCCCCACTCCCCACCTATAAGTTAGGTAACCTACCCACTCTCCCCCCCACCAATAAGGGAAGGTAAGGGAGGTGAACGACCCCCCACTCCCCCCCTCCCCAAACCAGCCCCAATATAGCACTGTAATAACCTGTCCGGGAAGCTCCCAAGGGTTTAGTACGGAAATTATCCTGGGCGGCAGCCGCCAATCCTCGTCATGCCCCTACTGACAAAAGACCGTATCACTGAGGCCCCAATAAGAGCTGTATCACTCCAACCCACCACCGCGGCGGGTCGCTACGGCCGTCAACCCCGTCCCTCCAGCGGGGAATGACAGCCCCTATCGACGGACGGGACATGTGTCCTCCGAGCAGGGGGCGAGTGGCCGAAGTCGTAGAAATAAGGTTGTGGTGTTATTAGAGATGGGGAGGGGGGAGGGGGGGAGGGGGGGGGAGGGGGAAGGTGGGGAAGGTGGGGAGGGGGAAGGTGGGGAAGGAAAAGAGGGGGAATAAACCAGGTGTGTAGCAAGGAGACAAACACGACAGCAGGAACCCACACCTGGGACCAGATTCACGTAGCAGTTACGCAAGCACTTACGAAAGTGTACATCTTTCCTCAATCTATGACGGTTACATTTATTAAACAGTTTACAAGCATGAAAACTTGCCAATCAACTGTTGTTATTGTTATAAACAGTCTCCTGGTGCTTCGGAGCTCATTAACTGTTTAATAATTGTAAACAAAGCCGTCAAAGATTGTGAAAACATGTACAGGTTCGTAAGTTTTTGCGAAACTGATTCGCAAAAATGCCCCGCGGTCCCCTGCTACGATACCCATAAAAACTCAGTCCCGAGTTACGGGGCATGCGATACTTCCTAGACTACAACAGGAGGAAGTAGGGGAAACACGGGGCATGCGATACTTCCTAGACTACAACAGGAGGAAGTAAGGGAGACGACACGGGGCATGCCATACATCCTAGACTACAGCAGGAGGAAGTAGGGGAAACACGGTGCATGCGATACTTCCTAGACTACAGCAGGAGGATGAAGAGGCAGCGGCACCAGAGGATACAAAAGAGGGAGGTGGAGAACGACGACAACAGGGAAGAAGAAGAGAAAGAAAACAGAAGAAGAAAACAGAAACATACAAGGAACATGTAGACAAACAGTAGAGAACTACTGTTATTTATTTATATTGAGAAGTATTTTTGCTAAGGCGGAGTAGGCATTTATGGCAAGAGTGGAGTAGCTAGAGTGCGTAGGGTGGGTGGAGCAGTACCTGGCATAGCGGGCCAGGACACCAACAAGAAAAAAACAGGGTGAGGTATGGTGTGGTGGATCCCGAGCGTGGGGAGGTGGTGGTGGATCCCGAGCGTGGGGAGGTGGTGGTGGTGGTGGATCCTGAGCGTGGGGAGGAGGTGGTGGCGGGTGACGCCGGCCATGCTGGAGACGCCAATCCCCTCCTGCAGAGTTACGACCACGATAATCACGGCTAATGTACCACTCTCCCTCTGTAAATCCACCTCTTATTGTCCCTGGTCATGGTACAGGGTCTCCACCACCACTGTACCCCACCTTCCTCTACTCCCACAGTAACTCCCCCACCCTCTGGGTCTCCACAACACAACCCCTACCCCCCACCCTATGGGTCTCCACAACACAACCCCTACCCCCCACCCTCTGGGTCTCCACAACACAACCCCTACCCCCCACCCTCTGGGTCTCCACAACACAACCCCTACCCCCCACCCTCTGGGTCTCCACAACACAACCCCTACCTCCCACCCTCTGGGTCTCCACAACACAACCCCTACCCCCACCCTCTGGGTCTCCACAACACAACCCCTACCCCCCACCCTCTGGGTCTCCACAACACAACACAACCACTACCTTCCCCCCACCCTCTGGGTCTCCACAACACAACCCCTACCCCCACCCTCTGGGTCTCCACAACACAACCCCTACCCCCCACCCTCTGGGTCTCCACAACACAACACAACCCCTACCTGCCACCCTCTGGGTCTCCACAACACAACCACTACCTTCCCCCCACCCTCTGGGTCTCCACAACACAACACAACCCCTACCCGCCACCCTCTGGGTCTCCACAACACACCACAACCCCTACCCCCCACCCTCTGGGTCTCCACAACACAACACAACCCCTACCTCCCACCCTCTGGGTCTCCACAACACAACACAACCCCTACCCGCCACCCTCTGGGTCTCCACAACACACCACAACCCCTACCCCCCACCCTCTGGGTCTCCACAACACAACCCCTACCCCCCCCCCACCCTCTGGGTCTCCACAACACAACACAACCACTACCCCCCCCCCCACCCTCTGGGTCTCCACAACACAACCCCTACCCCCCCACCCCCCACCCTCTGGGTCTCCACAACACAACCCCTCCCTCCACCACGCCTCAAAACACAATATTAATCAGGTGGTTAAAGACAGGCTCAGCCTTCAGGACACGCTGTGTTAAGAGCCTCACTCGTCACACTGTTTATGCTGTCCCCAGCGTGCGGCTGTGTTCACCTGCCCGGGCTGACAAGGGCTGAGGATCCAGCTGTTGCCGCCCCTGACCTTGACGATGCCCAATAGTCCGAGTGATTTAGCATCCCGTTCTTTCACTTCTTCTTTAGTCTTCCCTCGGACTACATGTCCTCCGGCGCCCCGGGATCAGTCCCTTGACAAGGCGCTATCTTAACGTTGTGTGTTAGAAGGTCAAGTTCCTTCGAACTCTTAGATGCTCTTAGATAAGCATCTAAGAGCGTTAGGGCAACCTTCTCTTCCCTCCCCTCCACGCCCTACTTCGTAGAACCAAGATTGGCCGCCCACTGACGTTGTTATAAGGAGCTGGGACTCACGCTAGAAATCTGACTGCAAAAGACTTACATACCTGTGAAAGGAACCCTGGTGGACAACATACAGGGGGCAGTAAAGCTATAGGGTACAACACTGGCATCTTGCACACCAACAAAGAAAGCCAAATTAATTAGGACACACACACACATACACACACGTACCTGGAAATGCCGCTGTCCTTGATGTACTGGGCCTTCGCCTCCGGTTCCATGTCCGCCAGTCGCAGTTCCAGGGCCCCCGAGAACGGAATGAGGATGGCGCCGGGGTCGTTGGCGTCGATCCACTCCTTAATCTTCACCAACCTGACCACGGAGAGAGAGAACAAAGCTATTGGTAACACCTTCATCGAGGACATTTCCGATACGGTGGCCTAGTCTGAGTCCTTCAGACACTGCAGATTAATTGACACTTGATTCACTGCAGTAAGACAGGGTCTTACTGCAGTGAGCAAGTCCTTCGTGTCCGCAGCCACACATGAGAAAACAAAAAGGAATACTCAAGACTGATAGAAGACAATTTAGATTGTATATAAAACTTTTTAAATACTACCCTTAAACCCCTTTATCTTGTCCATGTTAGGCCTCACGTGGCACCTGACCAAAACTGACTGCACAATTAAAATTATTATTACGCAGGTCACCTTTGGCCACCGCAGGTCACCTTTGGCCACCGTTCTACAGAACGCACATAAACACACTTGAACGCTTACAGAGAGAGACCACTGCTGCTGTGCCAGATAAGTCCACTACGGGCTCTCCATAGCCCGTGCTACTTGCAACTTGTTCCGAGTAGCTAAATCTATAACAAAAGCTTACAGAGAAGAATGACAAAGTTAATCCTATGAACAAATCCACAAGGGCCGTGGCGAGGGTTCGAACCTACGTCCGAAAGAATCCCAAACGCTGTATGGTTAAGGTTAATGTATGTTGTTAATCCTAGCAATTAGAATACTCCTTTATAAAGAGAGAGACTTTACAAATGTTTAATTTACAAGGACACTAAAAAGCCCCGAAATCATCTCAAGATAACCTCAAGATAACCCCGTATGTAGGAGGACAAAAATGGTAAAGTAATTATCTGGATTTTGTGATAAAAGTGTTCAAATATCGCAACACAAAACACACTACGAAACAATGGATACAAAAATGGGCAAGTTCACATTCAGAGAAAGACATGGGTAAATACTGGTTTGGCAAAAGGGCTGGTGATTTCGAGAACAAATTACTGAATAACAGTCGTGGGATAGGTGGATTGTTTCAAGTATACACTTTGTGTGAAAACGATATAATATGAAAGTGTGAAACTAAATTTATATACAATTTTCTTATGGAGTGATAAAGATTTCCATTATATTATACATGATAACATTTTTGTTCATTTCCGTTCATGCTATCTTGAGGTTATCTTGAGATGATTTCGGGGCTTTAGTGTCCCCGCGGCCCGGTCCTCGACCAGGCCTCCACCCCCAGGAAGCAGCCCGTGACAGCTGACTAACACCCAGGTACCTATTTACTGCTAGGTAACAGGGGCATAGGGTGAAAGAAACTTTGCCCATTGTTTCTCGCCGGCGCCTAGGATCGAACCCAGGACCACAGGATCACAAGTCCAGTGTGCTGTCCGCTCGGCCGACCGGCTCCCTGCTGTTCATATTCACTGCCGCACAAGACACTGAGGATGCTGCCACCCCCCTCATCTTCACCATTCTATCCCTTTATCTTCACCCTCCTTCCCTCATCTTCCCCCTCCCCCCTTACCGTGTGTATGTGTGTGTGGTGTGAAAAAAAATAGTAGTTAGTAAACAGTTGATTGACAGTTGAGAGGCGGGCCGAAAGAGCAAAGCTCAACCCCCGCAAACACAACTAGGTGAATACAACTAGGTGAATACACACACACAACTTGCCGTGTCACAACATGATTGGTGGTTGTACGTTAGTGTCAACAGTTTGGGGGCGGTGATTCACCTCCGATTGTTGTCATTAGTTCCTATGAGAGTGTAACGGGCTGACTGTTGTGGCGATGGAGGGAGTGGCGTGGTGAAGGGTTTATGAGAGGGGGAGGAAAATGGGAAATGGGACCGCTCCTGTGCCAGGTGAGTTCACTACGGGCTCACCATAGCCCGTGCTACTTGCAACTTATTCAGAGTAGCTGAATCAGCTACAGGGGGAAATGATGCAGATGAAAGGAGGGGGGGGGGGGTGAGACGCAGATGAAGAGGTTACTCACCTATTTATGCTTGCGGGGGTTGAGCTTTGGCTCTCTGGTCCCGCCTCTCAACTGTCAATCAACTGAGCCTACTGGGCTCTATCATATCTACATTTCAAACGGTGTATGGAGTCAGCCTCCACCATATCACTTCCTAATGCAGAATGTATGATGAATGCATGTCTGCGCGCGCGCGCGCGCGTGTGTGTGTGTGTGTGTGTGTGTGTGTGTGTGTGTGTGTGTGTGTGTGTGTGTGTGTGTGTGTGTGTGTGTGTGTGTGTGTGTGTGTACTCACCTAATTGTACTCACCTAATTGTGCTTGCGGGGGTTGAGCTCTGGCTCTTTGGTCCCGCCTCTCAACCGTCAATCAACTGGTGTACAGATTCCTGAGCCTATTGGGCTCTATCATATCTACATTTGAAACTGTGTATGGAGTCAGCCTCCACCACATCACTTCCTAATGCATTCCATTTACTAACTACTCTGACACTGAAAAAATTCTTTCTAACGTCTCTGTGGCTCATTTGGGTACTCAGCTTCGACCTGTGTCCCCTTGTTCGCGTCCCACCAGTGTTGAATAGTTCATCCTTGTTTACCCGGTCGATTCCCCTGAGGATTTTGTAGGTTGTGATCATGTCCCCCCTTACTCTTCTGTCTTCCAGTGTCGTAAGGTGCATTTCCCGCAGCCTTTCCTCATAACTCATGCCTCTTAGTTCTGGGACTAGTCTAGTAGCATACCTTTGGACTTTTTCCAGCTTCGTCTTGTGCTTGACAAGGTACGGGCTCCATGCTGGGGCCGCATACTCCAGGATTGGTCTTACATATGTGGTGTACAAGATTCTGAATGATTCCTTACACAGGTTCCTGAACGCCGTTCTGATGTTAGCCAGCCTCGCATATGCCGCAGACGTTATTCTCTTTATGTGGGCTTCAGGAGACAGGTTTGGTGTGATATCAACTCCTAGATCTTTCTCTCTGTTTCATTAAGTACTTCATCTCCTATTCTGTATCCTGTGCCTGGCCTCCTGTTTCCACTGCCTAGTTTCATTACTTTGCATTTACTCGGGTTGAACTTCAACAGCCATTTGTTGGACCATTCACTCAGTCTATCCAGGTCATCTTGTAGCCTCCTACTATCATCCTCTGTTTCAATCCTCCTCATAATTTTTGCATCGTCGGCAAACATTGAGAGGAACGAATCTATACCCTCTGGGAGATCATTTACATATACCAGAAACAGTATAGGTCCAAGGACTGACTTGTGACGTCTCGCCAATCTGAGACCTCACCCCTCACACAGACTCGTTGTCTCCTGTTGCTTAGGTACTCCTCTATCCACCGGAGTACCTTCCCTCTCACTCCAGCCTGCATCTCCAACTTTCGCACTAGCCTCTTGTGTGGCACTGTATCAAAGGCTTTCTGACAATCCAAAAATATGCAGTCTGCCCACCCTTCTCTTGCCTTATTTTTGTTGCCTGGTCGTAGAATTCAAGTAACCCTGTGAGGCAGGACCTGCCAGACAGGACCTGGGCACAGGCACAGGACCAGGCACAGCAGGACCTCTGTGTGTGTGTGTGTGTGTGTGTGTGTGTGTGTGTGTGTGTGTGTGTGTGTGTGTGTGTGTGTGTGTGTGTGTGTGTGTGTGTGTGTGTGTGTGTGTGTGTGTGTACTCACCTAGTTGAGTGTGTGGGGGTTGAGCTCTGGCTCTTTGTGCCCATCTCTCAACTGTCAATCAACCAACTGGATTTTTTTTTTCGCGCAGCCCGCTCTCTCCCCCCCCCCGGGTCATCACGTCACAAAAACTGCTGTACTAACTACCCCGAACCTAACACTCGATAAACCCACGAATAGAAAACGGAACAGCGCGTCAATTGTGCGAGCCGCTATCATTTATAGTACATCATATTTTGACGTTGACGACCATGACAACGTCAAAATATGATGCATTATTTGAGAGGACGGAGGTTGATGGTTGATTGATGATTGGTTGATGGTGTGTGTTTGGTAGCTTTTATCAGAGAAGGAAAGGGAAAGGAACTATCAGAGGGGGTAAAGCACCAAGCCATTGCAGACTATAGCACTGGGAAGCGGTCAGGATAAGGATATGGGATGGGACGGAGGAAAGGAATGGTGCCCAACCACCTGGACGGTAGAGGATTGAACGCCGACCTGCATGAAGCGAGACCGTCTCTGCGTGTTACAAACACAACTTTTATCAGAGCTCTAAGTCTTTGTAACATCTGACTCGTATATTTCAAGATGTGGGGATGTTTATAGATGGACTTTGCCATGGAATCACAAACCGAAACTGTCTCTATGACATGTTGTAACAAGCGGAAAATAAAGTTGTTACATCTTGGCTTAACGTGTTTATGACGTATTTGAACGTTGTTACAACTTGCTATATAGGTTGTTATAACTGGTTAGGTATTAAAACTTGTTCGAACGTTGTACCAACGTTGTAGTTTCGGTGTGTGTACGTGTTTTGATGCTCTGTTCAATTGCTATTGCATGGTTCTGAGGCTTGGTTCAAGTCGAGAATAATGAGTCTCTTAGGCCTACCAGCTGTGGGGGTGAGGGGGGGGGGCCGTCTCATTTTGGATCTGGTGGCTTGCCTCTTATCCTCATGCCCTCGCCTCCTACCCTCATGCCCTCGCCTCCTACCCTCATGCCCTCGCCTCCTACCCTCATGCCCTCGTCCCCTACCCTATACCCCTCGCCTGCTACCCCCATAGCCTGGCCCTCATCCCCTCACACACACACACAGTTGGGTACAAACAAACAACATAACGAGCACACACCAGCCAATAACACACGGGCACCTCAAATATGCAGATAGTGTGCGAACGCTTAATGGGAGACGGAGCAACGGACAGCAAATTGCAGAAACGTAATTGCAGCAAGATATCGAGAAAGAGCGTGGTGGACGGGTCGCATTAGTGGGTGGGGTTCGTGTGGAGCCTGGTGGGGGCTAGGGAGGGAAGGAGGAGGGATGGGAAGGGAAGGGGGCGAGGAGGGAGGGAAGGGAAAGGGGGATTGGGGGAGGGGACGACAATGCATGCGCCAATTATCTAGGCGACCGTCGTTCTCCCCCCGGTTGCCAAATACGCCGTATTTTGAAGCATTAACTGGAATTTATAAAGCCATATACCACTCTGGGAATGTTATGACTGGATCTGGAGCCTCGGGTATTTTACCCCGCCACGGCCGTAATGGCTCAAGTGACAACTAGTAGCCCGGGGACTCGTAAAGAAGTGGCGGGACAGACACACACAAATCCGTAGTATCCGGGCTGGTGGCAAGAGCCAGGGCCCCCGTGAGGGCCCAGTCAAATTGTCGCGTCGACCCGCCCGACCAATCAGACCTTATCGCAGGCTCCGCCCACCTTGCCCCTCGGCTAATCACCAACCACCCTCCCAACCACCAATCACCTTCCTTCATAGCTCTGATAATTACCCAGAGTAATAATTACCTTGGTACAGGAAAAAAAATGCCCACTTTACCCTTCGTGTCCTCATGGCCAGAGTGGAGAATTCGGCCACCACCACTATTTGCCAACCAATCAGGCATTAAAGCCCAGGTATATTAAAAAAAAAAAAAATCTTGCAATGTTGCCGGGTGATTGATACCTGTGTAATTCCTGCTCAAAAATATGCAGTCATCTTTATCTGCGAGAATTGTATTTGGATATTCTGAATTGCTAATGGTTTTCAGTGTTGTATAATTCGTAATAAGAAAAGTAATTTGCACTACACTAACTAATCGGACTAAACACCACTCATGTAAATTAACAATCACTCCCCAGCCTTACAACAGTTCCCAATAATAACACACCTGAGGTACTCAGACTTATGAATAAGTCTTAGACTTATGAATAAGTCTTAGACTTATGAATAAGTCTTAGACTTATGAATAAGTCTTAGACTTATTCATAAGTCCTAGAACTTAAAAATTCACTCAAATGACACATTTTTTTTGCCTCTGCATAAAACAATGCAATTGTTATGACTAATCAGAAATTATTTGATTAAATTTTTATTTATTTATTTATATATAATCCTAATTCTTAATCCTAATTTTTCACAGGAATATGACCCACCAAATCGTTTAACAACCAGTACCCATTCACTGCTGGGTGAACAGAGGCTACAGTTAAGGATTGGCTCCTAGTCAATCCTCCCCAGCCAGGATAGGAACCCAGGCCAAAGCGCTCGCGAAGCGTCGAGCGAATGTTTTACCCCTGTGCCACGGGGAATGAACCCAAACAACTCACGTAACCCATTAAGGCCAACGAATAGAAAACTTTAATATATCTGTGCTTTAATTTTTACTAATACATTGTATTTTTAACAGATTACTCAAATTGATGACACATTACAACTTAATAGGTGTGAAGACTGGCTGAGCTGATACATGGTACAAAATTAAATTTTTGAGGAATTGTGACAGTGGTGACTTCTAATACAACAACAAACAACAAAACAACCCAAATTTATGCCGTGAAGTCACCTAGTTGTATTTACCTAGTTGTGCTTGCGGGGGTTGAGCTTTGGCTCTTTGGTCCTGCCTTTCAACTGTCAATCAACTGGTGAGCCTCTATCATATGTACATTTGAAACTGTGTATGGAGTCAGCCTCCACCACATCGCTGCCTAATGCATGCCATCTGTTAACTACTCTGACACTGAAAAAGTCCTTTCTAATGTCCCTGTGGCTCATTTCGGTACATAGTTTCAACATATACATACCATACATGCATACTTACTGTCATGCACACGTGTGTACCGACCTATTTGTATCTATGTGATCGAGCTTCAACTCCAGAGCCCCCTCTCTACAGCCACTAGTCATCTATTGCATTAACTTCCGACCTAATATTATCCTATCATATCTACTAACAGATCTACTTTTGAGGTTTGTTAATAGAGTTGGCTTCTATTACCTTCTTGTTTAACTCATTCCATTTTCCTGCCACTCTTTAAATCATATTCTTTTAAAAATACGTTTTCACAGCTCATTTTTCAAACAACATCATTAGGTCCAGCTTTTGCAACATTTATTCAAACCCTATCCCACATTTTTCTGGGAAGAACCTTGTTGCAAGCCTCTGAATCTTTTCAAGTTTTCTTATGTGCTTTTATTCAAACCCTATCCCACATTTTTCTGGGAAGAACCTTGTTGCAAGCCTCTGAATCTTTTCAAGTTTTCTTATGTGCTTTGCGAGATGGAGTTTCTACAAATGGGGCCGCATACTTTAGGAGTTGTCTCACATAGGTGCTGTAGACTGTAAAGAAACTTTCAGTAAGGAAGGTTTCTTTACTAAAGTTCCTATTGGCTGCTCTGATGCTCACCAGTTTACCAGATACCACTGACATTATCCTAAGTACTGTACTGTACCTCTAGATTAAGGCTGTAATATGTCTATTACTACATCTTTTTCTTCAGTTATTTCATACTGTTCTGTAGGTCTCTTGGTCCATCTCCATTTTTATTACTTGGCATTTACTGGAATTGAAATCTAGTAGCCATTTTGTGAACTACCTCTGCAGCTTGTCTAGGTTTTCTTTGACTTTTAAAATCCTTGAGTGCTTCCGCTTGTTACCTTATGCTAAACTGAGTTCTTGCCCCTCACTGTAACTCACTCATCCATTTAAATGCTCTTCCAGCTACTCCAACCTGCTTCTTAAGTTTGAATGGTAATACAGTACATGAATGTGTTTGTGAGTAATTACCAAAGTGTATTTACAGGATGAGAGAAACACTCATAATGTTCTGTCTTCCCAGTGCTTTTTGTCATTTGATGCTTTGAAACTGCTGACCATTTAGGCATCCACTACCTAATCACTTAACTTGTTTTGTCTACCATTCTGTTTACAAAAGAGAATTTTCAAATACTTTTTCAGCCCCTTTGTTTCCTTAGCTTGAATTTATCACCTCTTGTTCTTGATTCTGCAGGTTTCAAGAAGTCCTTTTTGTTCAAGTTTGTTAATTCTTGTTAAGATTTTATATGTAGTTATCATTACCATTTTCCTTGCACCTTCCAGCTTGGGCATATTTAACACCTTCAGCCTCTCCTCATAGCTCTTGTTTTTAAGTTCCAGAAGCCATTTAGTAGCACGTCTTTGCATCTTTTCCAGTTTATTGATGTGCTTCTTGAGATATGGGCATCATGCAAACACTACATATTCCAATTTTTGCCTCAAAAAACTGTCAACAATTTCTTCAACATTTTACAATCCATATACAGTACAGTATTTCAAACCAATTCTGAAGCTGAATAGCACAGCATCGACGCCTCACACAACGTCCTTTATGTGGTCCTCTGGTGACGGTTTGCTCTCCAGGACCACCCCTAGATATTTTTCTTTCTCCGAGTTCTTTAATCCCTTTTAACATAATTTGTAGGTTTTATGTGGCCTATTTTTTCTTATTTTACATTCCATAAAGTGGCATTTATTCATGTTGAATTCCATCTACTAAGTATTACACTTATTTTGTCCAGGTCATTTTAAAGGGCATGACAATCGTCTAAATTTTCCAGTCGCTTAGCATCATATTAGAAAATATATTCATATAGCTCTGTATTCTCTCTGGGAGATCATTTATACAGACACTGAACATAAGTGGTGCTATACTTGAATTGTGTGATACTCCACTATTAATATTTCTCCAGAGTCTGGTCTGATTCAATGACTCTGATTACAGCCTAATCTTGTCAGAAATGTTTTCATCCATGTGAACAGTCTTCCTAAAACCCCTCCAGCATGTTTCAGCTTTCAGAACAACCTTTTGCGGGACTCTGCCAAAAGACTTTTTAAGTCCTGATATATGTAGCCAAACAAACCATCTCTTTCCAGTATGATTCTGTGGCTCTATCATAAAAACTAAGTTGATTTATTACATAGGATCTTCCTGTTTGAAAAACCATGCTGTCTGTTATTATGTCATTTCTTTCCAGATAGTTTACCCCTTTGGTTTTTATTATTTTTTCTAATGTTTTGACTATCACACTTGTTAGTGATACAGATCTATACTTTAGAGGGTTTTCTCTGTTACCATTTTTGTAGACTGGAACCGAGTTATGTTCGCTTTTGTGGGCACTCGAAAAGTGCCCACAGTGAGAACCCTTTAATCTGGGGAACAGAGCCACATAGGAAGGGAAGATGCATGTTCCACACCATCAGAAAGAGATCCACCTCGAGGTGACAATGTCTTGCAGAGCCAACAAAAGGATGTGTCGTTGGTGATCCATCCATCCCATGGAAATGGGACAGAACATAACAAGCATATGAACCGTACAGAGAACCAAACTCTGAGAAGCCGGAAGCCGAGTTACCTGAAGCATCCAGCTCCACAGGGCAATACCGAAGTGACATCACCTCGCTTTGTGCAATAAATCACCGGGGAGCAGTTGAAGTGAAGCCAGAGCTTAGAACCCAGAGGAAGCCAAATCCTCCTTGGGACATGCCACACAACCACAAACTCACAGACTGTGCTGTGCATCTTGAGGAACAGACCCAATCACCACTCCTGGACAACTTCATGAGTGGTCACGAAGCCCCAATCGAGGGATGAGGCATCCATGAACATATCAAGTGACAGAAAAAGGTGGCACCATGAAACTGAATTCCAAAAAGCCTGAAGGGGAAGCTAGAGAAGCAAGAGCTGATGAAGGGTGGGTGGGGCCAAAACCCACCAGTCCCGAGAGCAATGAAATGGAAACAACTGGAAAAATCTGTACAAAGCAAAGTTCAGGTTCCTGCACACCCGCTTGTTTAGCTGGTCAGTCAACCAGAACCAATCCAACACCAGATGGCGATGAAGCTGCAGGTGAAGCAAGCTGCCAGAGGCAGGAAAAGAGATGCAGCATCCCAAATGAGGCCCAGCCAAGTCTAAACCTGGGACAGAACCAACTGAAACTTCCCCCAGTTAACAGTTACCTGAACCAGGAGAGCTGGGAAAGAACCAGATCCCTGGTGAGCTGACACACAGACAGACTGGGAGCCCCCTCACACTGTAACTGCCAGACAGTAGGCCTCTCTCTCTCTCCTTCCTTCTTTTCCTTCTCCCCCTTTTCCTTTATTATCCTCCGCTCACTCCTTCCATTCTCTTCTTCCTCCATTCCCCCCCTCTCCTCCTTCCTCGCTTTGCCCCTCCGCTGGACAGTCGAGGGTGTAGTTTACCACTATTTCGAATTATAGTATCTGGTCACATGTTCCCTCGCAGTCCTCGGGTGAGGCATATAAGTCAGTACCTCCAGGCCTTGTGAGAAAAACACTGGCTTTGGATTTAAAACTTCCACAATGGCTGTGAGGTCCAGGGCCTACGCCTAGTTCAAGTTGATTGGATATAGGCCTAGAGAGGGGCAGAGTTTTCTAGAGCAGGAGAGAGGTGGAGTCAGGACTCCACCTTGAAGCATTTGAGACAAAAAGTGTTAGCGTGAACTGGACTAGTGCTGGAGGGGGGGTAGGGGTTATTGATCAACCAGGCCACAACATCGCCTGTGCAAAAGCAGTTGATAAAGGTATTTGTCTGAGTTCCCTGTACAATTTGTAGTCCATTATCCATGCCTCTAAAGGATATGATGTCCATAGATTTGGGATTAATTCATTTTGGCATTAATAAATAAAGTTCTGTTAATTATCTCCTGTGTATTTTATATATTTTTCTCCTTATTAATTCTGAGTCATAGATCTTTAATTGTTTTTGGACATTTACCTGTGATCTTCTTGAGCATTTTTTATTAGTAAATATATTCCCTTGTAACTCATGAAGTAGTGCAGAAGGAATTCCATCCATCCAATAAGTAATAAAAAATAAAAATTCCCCAAACACTCAGAATTAGTTGACTGGTCTCCTTCTGAGTCAATCAGCCTAATTATCAAAGTTCTAGGAGTGGTGACGGTATTTTTTGTTTATGGTAACCTTATCTTCTATCTGGTCTGTAAGAATTGTAAAGATATTTTTAACAGCTTGGTCATTTCTCCCCCTGATAACTGGTTTGGGCATTTTCTGCTGCAAGTGCAGACTCTTCTCAGTACTTTGGGGTTATATCAATGCAAATATTAGAGCATACAGGGTTACAAGTTATGGCAACCATTACAGTGAGTGTTACTATAACTGTATCAATAACAGCAGTACTTGATTGTCAGTGATCATTACAATGGTGACATTTCAGTGGTGTTAGAATGGTGACTTCAATCGTGTTACAACACCGGCAAGTTGTCAAGATACACCAATACACAAACCCGATACACCAATACAAAAAGCCACAATGACCCATGCCAGACTGTTAAACACACAGGGTCCACATTCATATTAAAGACAAAGGAACGAACCCTGACACAGCAAACCTGACGCTCCGCAACAAAATGTAAAGTCCTTAAACCATTCCAATAAGTGTCCTGAGGGTCCAGTGACACCATCCAAGTTCCAGCCTGTAACAGCAAGCAAAGTTGGGGCAAAGTGGTCATTCAGAAGGCCAGACAGGGAATGAAGCTGTTCAAACCTTGCTGTTCAGCTGTCTGAAGCTGTTCAGACAGATCAAGGATATACCACTGATCCACAGAGTTCAACTTCAGGACTTTGAGCAACCAGTTCTTTGGGGTTATATCAATACCTGGCACCTGACAGCTGAGTGGACAGTGCTTCGGATTCATAGTTCTGAGGTTAGGGTTCGATCCCCGGTGGAGGCGGAGACAAATGGGCAAAAAGTTTTTCACTCTGATGCTCCTAGCAGTAAATAGGTACCTGGGCATTAGACAGCTGCTACGGGCTGCTTCCTAGGGGTGTGTAACAAAAAGGAGGCCTGGTCGAGGACCGGGCCGCGGGGACGCTAAGCCTTGAAACCATCTCAAGATAACTTCAAGATAACCTAACCAAGACACCCACTAAAGGGTCAAGACCACCTCAACCATGCTGAATCCAGCCAACCCGCAATGACCTACCTGCTTGATAACTGCTTGATGGGGTTCTGGGAGTTCTTCTACTTCCCAAGCCCGGCCCAAGGCCAAGCTTGACTTGTGAGAATGTCTCTGTCACAGACTGAACCTGTCACAGTTCCAGAGAGGACTCCTGATTCAAAAGATCCAATACCAAATATGGTGGAGGATTCGATCATCTCCACCAAAGGCTGTATTTACTATTTGTGTCTGCAGAATCACGCTATTAGCTCTTGGACCCCAGCTCTCTAACCAATTTATTTTTCCTCTATTATATCCACTACATATATTTCTCTCTAATACTGTACATGCACATACATCCCCAGGAAGCAGCCCATAGCAGCTGTCTCAGGTCCCTATTTACTGCTAGGTGAACAGGCACACCGGGGTGAAAGAAACTCAGCCCATTTGTTTCCGCCTTTGCCGGGAATCAAACCCGAGCCATTAAGATATGACCCCCTGAGCGCAGCTTGCTCAGCCGCCCAGTTTATCCAGCTGTGGGAGATGACCCAAAAAAGCGAAAAAATCGTGGGACCAGGAGCTGGCAAAATGAGACACACCCTCCACAACACCATCAGTGGCAAACCATGAAAGGGTGGAACAATAAACCTTGAGTGGAACCATCCTTCTGCAACACATAGTTGCAATGTTGAACAGAGGAGGAACTCGCCTTGCCACAGGAAGTGCAACAGCCACTTACAGGAGCCGGTGGCTGAGCGGACAGATCACTGGACACGTGATCCTGTGGTCCCGGGTTCGATCCCGGGCGCCGGTGAGAAACAATGGGCAGAGTTTCTTTCACACTGATGCCCCTGCTGCCTAGCAGTAAATAGGCACCTGGGAGTTAGTCTGCTGTCACGGGCTGCTTCCTGGGGGTGGAGGCCTGGTCGAAGACCGGGCCGTGGGGACACTAAGCCCCAAAATCATCTCAAGATAACCTCAAGAAGCCCAAAAATATGACCCACCCCATGACCTACCCCGACCAACAGTGGGCAAGATCCTGACCTAACCAGACTGCCTCCCAAAGGGGGCCAGAAACTGACCAAACAACAACTGATCAATGAGGTGGAAAGAAAAAGCTACTGCGAAAACAACCTATGTAGCAACAGGACCTCGGGAAATGAGAAGTGAAAAGGGGGTGGTACCTGCATGATACCTGCTTGATGGGGTTCTGGGAGTTCTTCTACTCCCCAAGTCTGGCCCGAGGCCAGGCTTGACTTGTGAGAGCTTAGTCCAACAGGCTGTTGCTTGGAGCAGCCAGCAGGCCCACATATCCACCACAGCCTGGTTGGTTTGGCATTGCTTGAAGAAAACAATCTAGTTTTCTCTTGAAGATGTCCACAGTTGTTCCGGCAACATTTCTTATACTCGCTGGGAGGATGTTGAACAACCATGGGCCTCTGATGTTTATACAATGTCCTCTGATTGTGCTTATGGCACCCTTGCTCTTCACTGGTTCTCTTCTGCATTTTCTTCCATATCGTTCACTCCAGGATGTTATTTTACTGTGTAGATTTGGGACCTGGCCCCTCTATTATTTTCCATGCAAATACTTTCCAATACAAATATTTTTTCCAGGTGGACAAAAGGGTAAGAGACCAAGCCGAATCTAAAGAGTGGGCCAACAACCTGTTGACGTGCAAGGCAGGCTGAATAAAATGGAGCCACTGCCTCCTGAAGGAGAGGGGCATGCATCTTGGGCAAACCTGCCAAGGCTGGAACCGCAGGCTGCAAGGCCTCCACACCTGGAGAGGACCCCAGGAATGCCACATCCTCCAGGGTGAGATCCTCCTTAGAGAGCCCTTTCACGAGGACCCAAACACGCAAGACTGCCCCCAAGTGTAAACACTTACTGTGGTCTTCCACAACAAGGGCAGCACAAGCAATTGCACTTGAACCTGCCACTTGCCCATATCCTTGGCAAAAGCCTGAGCAAATAGACACCCCAAGAGCACAGCATAGGAAGAACCACTCAGGAACACCTAAAAGAGAGCCCTCACCTCTCATCAATCAAGTGTGTGTGTTTGACAGAACCCCTGCCAAGCTCCCATGAAAAAGAGAGGGTTGTCAGCCAGCCAGAACAAACCCCAGACCTCATACTGCAACCAATAAGCAGAAACAGAGCTGTATTTGAAGGAAGCCAGGCCCATCATAGAAAACCAAATCTTCACACACCGCTGAAGGAACAGCACAGGGAGACAGAAACCTCTGAAAATATAACAACTCTGAGGCACTGAATACCTGGATAGGGTTCTGGGAGTTCTTCTACTCCCATGCCCAGCCCAGGGGCCAGGTTTGACTTGTGAGAGCTTGGTCCAACAGGCTGTTGCTTGGAGCAGCCTGTGGGCCCACATATCCACCATAGCCCAGTTGGTCCAGCACTTCTTGAAGAAAACTATCCAGTTTTCTCTTGAAGACACCTACGTTTATTCCTGCAATATTTCTTATGCTCGCTGGGAGAATGTTGAACAACTGTGGACCCTCTGATATTTATACAGTACAGTGTTCTCTGAGTGTGCCTATGGCACCTCTGCTCTTCACTGGCTCTCTTCTGCATTTCCTTCTGAATGTGACCCAGAATTGAAGCTAAGGGAGAGCAACTGAGTGATCCAACTTATATATATAGTGGGAGGATACAAATAATTATCCCCTTGCAGCAACAGACCCTCCATGGAGGGAGCCAAAGTCCATGAAGGATTAAAAGATACCCATGAGGACTCCTCAGGCTCCCCCAGAAGCCTGCCATGAAGGCTCCAGGGAAGAGCTGAAATCCTCGCACAACACCTGAGACAGGAAGGTGTCCTTTCAAGGAAAAGGCTTGAAGCAGATGAGCAATTGTGAAGACGAATGCAATAAAACCCCAGCGGGACCAGAAGGTTCAACTGCCTCCGCTTCTGACATGGATGGGACCACTCCCAGTGAAGACCAAGCTATACCCCGAGCTAAATATTAACCCAACTCCAAAACCCTCAAATGCCAGAACCAGGATGAATGGGAGTTGGGGAAGACCAGCAGCAGGTCAAACCACACCTCCAGGAAAGGCGAGAGTAGGCATGGACTTAATCCAGGTGATCTCCAACACCTCCAATTCCTGGTCCCTAAACATAATAGGGGCCAACACAAGGCCAGTCAGACAACTAATATGCTGCAAATGCATAACTTGAGCAAACCTAGCTCAAAGTGGTAGCTGTCTGAGAAGCTTCCAATTGGGAAGCAGAATTTATAAGAGCAGAGACCCCAGTGAGAACATGCCTCACAGGACTCAGGGTCATAGGTATCACTGACCGAGCAGGCAGCATGGCAAGGGCAGAATGAATGCTTATTACAGAATATGGTAGCAAAGACAATGACCACCCATCAAACTTGTACCTGACAGGGAGGGCTAGATGGACTGATTCATAACTGACCACACCAGAGACTCACAGGGGATTCCCAGAGCCTAATGGTGGCTAACAAGCAGAAACCCCAGGCACTAGGGATGCTTACTGAAAATAGTCACCAAGTGCAGCCAAAATAATCAGGCTATGAATGGTAATTAAGGCAAACATATAAACAAGCATTCAAACCCCAGTGTGCCCCAACGAAACCAAAGAATGTCGCCAGCCAAGGGCCCAGAGAGAAATCAAAGGTGCAAAATTAGCCCAAGTTGAGACTCTTCACTCCAGTAGCCAGGCTTCTCAGAGGTGAACTCTCAAACACCCAGGGAAGACGAGCCTGAGCTCTGCAGCCCAATATGCAACAAAAGCCAAACCCACACAAGAAGCCAAACCAAAAACACACACATGAAGCAAATACTGTAATAGAATTAGCTCACTAATCCAGACCCCGTTAACCCAGACTTTTGGGTAATCAGGACCAATTCGAGTCCAAGTTTTATCTGCCAAACTTTGCTAAACTCAGACAGAAATCCAGGTTACTGAGAGTTTGGGCCCGGTTACTGAATGACATCGGGAGACCTATGCTCACCAGAAGCCTTAGCAGCTGGCAGTCAAAACCGACCTTGCCAATCTACCCTAACCATGTAAATTTATGTTGATCATGTGTGGAAATATGAATTATGGTTGTGGTACAACAAATTTTCAATATGTACATTTATGGACTTTCCCCGTAAGAATTCCTGCTAATCTGGATGTCCAGCTAACTTGAAGAGGGGTGGGGCCCCCCATATGATCCAGATTAGTGAGGATTATCAGTACAGTTATTGTGTTTGAGAGAAGGGAATAGGGTATCATGGATTTTGTATATCCTTATACTAGTGGCAAGACATGGTGATTTAAACTGTAAGATAAAAATGACCAAAGAGATACTGGATGAGATACAGTATTATTAAGATTTAAATACTTGAAGGCAGTGTTAGATAAAAATCAGAGAATGGAATGTGAACTAGGAGAGATGATAATGAATGGGAGGAGAAGGTATATAATAATGAGAGGAAGGAATGATGATATGAAGGCAAACAAAGTTCCGAGTGATAGTGTACTACTTCCAGTCCTGACGCATGGAAGTGAAACTTCGGTAAAAGAAAAAACCCGTGGATTTTTTTTTTTTTTTAGGAAAGCATCTGGTGTAAGTATGCAGGATTGATATCACAATGAGGCTGTATATGAGATGGGATGTAGCACAAGTGAAAGGGGTGAAGAAATTAAACGTGGAGTGGGTGAAGCACAATACACTTTGTCAATGTGGACATGTAGTAGAATACCCGAGAATCATAGGGAGACTGGAGGAGGCCTGGTCAACGACCGGGCCACGGGGACACTAAGCCCCGAAATCATCTCAAGGTAACCTCAAGGTAAGGACTGTCCATGAATTATGAGGGCATGGTATGATCATAAGGGCATACTACCTCCATCCTGGAAGGGACCTGCAGAATACATTAAAAGGTGTAGATGAAGGAATTATTGAGCTTGAAAGTGCCTCCAGGAGAAATTTCACATTTTGACACCACTTTTTGAAAACTATTAATTCTATTTGGATATCCAATTGAAAAGAAATAACTTTCTCAGGTGGCAGAAGACCAATCCCTTTACCCTATTACGAATGAATCAACTGACGAATGTGAAAGTGCTCCAAGGAGGCATACTGCCACTGTGGCTGCTCAACATGTTTATGAATGAGGCAGTACAAGAGATAAGAGTGAAAGTAGGTGAATATGGAGGAAGAATAAATCATCAACTCAGTCATTAGCTAAGCAGTATATGGATAAAGCTGCTCAATTTGCTGAGTAAAATTATGAGTATAAGAGAAAGGAGAGTCATTTCTTCGGAATCTGATTAACTGAGAAGGAAACTACATGTGGCCCAGTAAAAGTTCAGTGAAAGAGAGAAAGCACTGAGAATGTTGTGGCATACATGAAAAACAAAAACAGTTCAGCTATCTATAGTATAAGCAAAAACCCATTCAGGAAATTATGCTATGCATCAAAACCAATTCAGGCATTAGTAGTTTGAACCAAAGAAAATTGAGGCATTTTTTTTTTAGTTTGAAGTAAAATCAGTTCTGGCACTGGTGGTACGAGTTTAATAAAATTTTCAACAAGAAATTGGAATTTATAAATTTTCTCTCTTATCTGATAACCTGACAAGACAATCACTGCAACAATCTGGAAATTCCTATTTGAGTGTGGATATTCAAAAGTGCTTTTCTAGCTCTTTGAATGTTGTTTCTTGACCATGCATAGTAAGGACCAAACTAATTGGCAATTTGTTTTATTTATTTTTATTTATTTATATACTGAATACAAGTTCTTACATTCTTGTACAGCCACTAGCACACATAGCATTTCGGGCAAGTCCTTAATCCGAATTTTCCCCGGAATACGACCCCCCAAATCGTTTAACCACCAGGTACCCTTTCACTGCTGGGTGAACAGAGGCTACAGTTAAGGATTTGCACCCAGTAAATCCTCCCTGGCTATCTTGAGATCTTCTTGTGACGATTTCGGGGTTTAGCGTCCCCGTGGCCTGGTCCTTGACCAGGCCTCTTTTTTTGTTACACCCCCCCAGGAAGCAGCCCGTAGCAGCTGTCTAACTCCCAAGTACCTATTTACTGCTAGGTAACAGTAAATCAGGGTGAAAGAAACATTTTTGCCCATTTGTCTCCGCCTCCACCGGGAATAGAACCAGGAACCTCAGGACTACGAATCCAAAGCGTTGTCATGTGATGCAAACACAGGGCCTCTTGTAAAGTTTAAAGTGAATCCTGGCAAGGAAAGTACATCCAAAGAGAAGGGTCTCATAGACTACATGGTTGTGAAAAACTACCAGAAGACTATGAAAACAAGGACCATGCTGTCATTATTCACAACTATTAGTCTAATACTAACCTGTAGTATAATATGCTTAAGAAGGTTAACATAGGCACATGCAGCATTGTTAGAGTTACAAGACAGCCTGCTTACTGAGGTCAACAATGCCAAATAAAAGAGGGCTGGACTGTCAGAGATAAGCTATGCAGAGGACAAGGCAGCACTGACATATACCTCAAGATTACAGGAAAAGTGAATACAGTACAGAGACCCCCATTATCTACAGTACATAGAGACCCCCCATTATCTGATTCTGTGTGTGATATAAAAGGCCAAGATCCACTTCTCCAACCCCCATTTACTGAAGCATATCTTGCTCAATTATCTGAAAAGTTTTGCTGTAAGTTGGAATACACTCATTAAAAACAAAACAAAAATCTTTCTTACATGTATGTCAGTATATTCCTATAAAATGCTATTACAGGTATTTTTAGCATGTATCTATAAAAATACATACCAATACCAAAATAAAATATATTTCTGAGAAATTATAATGCACATGTTCTCTTCAGTTATCAGGAATTTAAGTTAAAGATACCCCAGAGGTATCGATTAACCAAGATAATAGGGGGTCGACTGTATGATTACAATAACATCAGATACCAGAGTATCCGAAGTTGAAATTAAATCAACGCTGAGAAATAGAACTTTTGACCAACCAAACATAAAAATACTTCACAATAAAATCATGGGTGCTGCTGCTGATAGGTTGACTCAACCAAGTTTCTACTTGCCCTTTCAACCAAAAGTCAATTAAATTGTACCTGACAAGCTGGTACTTTATCACTGAAGTGGCCATAATAAATTGAAGAATTGTATACAGCATCCAAAACTTCACAAAGAAACTAGACCAAAGGTATTTCAGGGAAAAGAATCTTGACCAAAATAGCCCTACAAGACAGACACAGTTCTACTAGCAAAGTATCACAAGTATTTCATAAAGCTTTGTTATAAGACCAGTAGCATCTTGGTGAGAGACTGATATTCCAGTCTCGTTTTGCCTTCTTGAGGGAGTTTTGTTAATACAGTACACAATTTGCAGTGGAAATGAAGGGAAGGCAGTACAGTATTTTGACATGTCAGGAATTCTTTTTTTTTTTAAGTCATTTTGCATTTTAATTGAAGTAGTTCATTAGTTCTTATTTCTTTTCATCTCAGAAAGAGCACTTTGCAGTTGGGTGTTAACAGATTCCCTAATCAAGCTTTTCTTTTTGGCAGGAAGCAAAACAATCTAATCACAGTCCCCTCATGGGAGAGTTCTCCACCATCACACAGAGGTGCATAAGGTCCCTTGTAATCACAACTACTGTATTAGAAATGTGTAGTTCTCGTCGTTTCTACGAAACGCCTTTCCCGTACTTATTTTTTATTCCAAGTTTCATATTTTCTCTGTGCCTAATCTGATCATAACCACACATCTCAATCTATACATTGTCCATATAACAAAATAGCTACAGATATTTCCGTGTAAAATTTACTATTCTTTGCTACCACTTTTTTCTCTTCATTTGTATATTTTCAAAATAGGTTTATACTTTGAATACTTTAGGAAATATTCCCTTCTCTACCCTGAGTCCATCTACCTTTATCCCTTTATCATACAACCTTTTCTCATACTCAAGAGTAGGGTAGCATTTTCAAAACATTTTTACCAAATATTTTGGTTAATGTCAAATCCAAACTTTCTATTGAAAAGCTCTAACAGCAATTTAAAAAATATACATATATTTTTAATTCAACAGATAGCATAACACACGTACCAATAGAGGGCACTCAAAGCAGCCTACAAAATGTTTTAACTAATATACGTTTAAAATATGGAAAAGCGATGACCCATTCAAATGGTTAACCAAGTTATTTGATGCAACATTTTGATTTATCTTAATTTCAACACAACAAACGAGAGAAGTTAGATCAATACAGGTTATATGAAGACTGCTCAAGATTTTGCAATTGCTATTCTTCCGTTACCTTGAAGTGGTTTGGAGGATCAGTGTGTCCCTCCCCTCCCCATACCCCAATCTGTGCCCAAGTGTCCAGATCTCATTACAGGCAGTTTGGTCAACCTCAACTCAAGTGTCAACATAAGTCTGAGTACTCACCATTTATTTTTCCTCCTGATGTAGTCCTTCTCAGACAGGTTCACTAAGTATATCATAGGTTTACTGGTTATAAGCAAGTGCTTATTTAGCACTTCAATCTGAAAACAATGGGAACAACTGCATTAGAAACCTCATTTGACACAAGCTTACATCTTCCTTACATAATTTTTAGTTAAATAATATTAAAAATCAATTATGAAAAATATTGGGGATTGGGGGGGGGGGGGCTGGTTTAAGTAATTATTCAATACAAATCTGTATTGATACTTCAAAGCTTTTCAAATTCATTCAACACGGTTTACAAACAGCTTTTGATAAACTCAAGGTGCACGTGAAGACACAAAGTTTGGGTCGAGACAGTGTCTAAGAATATTTGTAACATTGGGATTCTTGGTTCAGTTGACAAATCTATCCATGGTCAAAATATTATAATATGTAGACCATTTTCTTTGAACCTTACTAACATGTATATTACAAGTTTATGCAGTCTTCCTGAGGAGAATGAACACCTGAGCACTCTTGCGCAAGTCTTATTGAGATTATATAAGATTTGATTACTCTAACCTTATCTCAAGTAGGCTATTGACACAATAATGTTATAAAAATCAAGGAGACCACAAGAGACGTCACTCATGACGAAACCAAGAAATAAATGTGCACTGAACGATGACACATTCCAGACCTTATAATTAATCCAAGCATAGCAGATTCGTAGATACCAATGTAGACACTCGCCAAAGCTAAGCACAGTGATGTTAATGATACAAGCTAAGCACAGTGATGTTAATGATACAAACTAAGTGCTAAAGCTGCACAAAGTGTAACCCATGTGTTTAATAATGGTGTATGGCAGACCCTTGGTATATGCAAGCTTTGTCTTCATGGTTTTTATTATGTTTGTCTTGCAGCCTCTCACATTAACATGCCGAAAGAGCAGAGCTCAATCCCCGCAAGCACAACTAGGTGAATACAACTAGGTGAATACACACACACACACACACACCTGTATCAATTATAGACCTGTATCATTGACAAGTGTAATAGTGAAAGTATTGGAAAAAATAATAAAAACTAAATGGGATAAAACACCTGGAGAGAAATGATATAATATCAGACAGATGGTATGGCTTTCAATCTGGAAGATTCTGTGTATCGAATTTACTCAGTTTCTATGATCGAGCCACAGAGATTTTACAGGAAAGAGATGGTTGGGTTGACTGCATCTATCTGGACCTAAAAAAAGGCTTTCGACAGAGTGCCACATAAGAGGTTGTTCTGGAAACTGGAAAATATTGGAGGGGGTGACAGGTAAGCTTCTAACATGGATGAAAAATTTTCTGACTGATACAAAAATGAGGGCAGTAATCAGAGGCAATGACTGAAGAAATGTCACAAGTAGAGTACCACAGGGTTCAGTTCTTGCACCAGTGATGTTTATTGTCTACATAAATGCTCTACCAGTTGGTATACAGAATTATATGAACATGTTTGCTGATGATGCTTAGATAATAGGAAGGATAAGAAACTTAGATGATTGTCATGGCCTTCAAGAAGACCTGGACACAAAATAAGTACATGGAGCACCACTTGGCAAATGGAATTTAATGTTAATAAATGCCATGTTATGGAATGTGGAATAGGAGAACATAGACCCAACACAACCTATAAATTATGTGAGATATCTTTAAAGAATTCTGATAAAGAAAGAGATCTAGGGGTGGCTCTAGATAGAAAACTATCACCTGAGGACCACATAAAGAACGTTGTGCGAGGAGCCTATGCCACGCTTTCTAACTTCAGAGTTGCTTTTAAATACATGGATGGCAAAATACTAAAGAAATTGTTCATGACTTTTGTTAGGCCAAAGCTAGAATATGCAGCAGTTGTGTGGTGCCTGGCACCACAGGGCGCCTGACAGCTGGGTGGACAGCGCTTCTGATTCGTAGTCCTGAGGTTCCGGGTTCAATCCCCGGTGGAGGCGGAGACATATGGGCAAAATGTTTCTTTCATCCAGATGCTCCTGTTACCTAACAGTAAATAGGTACCTAAGAGTTAGACAGCTGCTACGGGCTGCTTCCTGGGAGTGGAGGCCTGGTTGAGGACCGGGCCACGGGGACACTAACCCCCGAAATCATCTCAAGATAACCTCTGCCCATATCTTAAGAAGCACATCAACAAACTGGAAAAGGTGCAAAGATATGCTACTAAGTGGCTTCCAGAACTGAAGGGCAAGAGCTACGAGGAGAGGTTAGAGGCATTAAATATACCAAAACTAGAAGACAGAAGAAAAAGAGGTGATATGATCACAAACAGTAACAGGAATTGATAAAATCGACAGGGGGAAGATTTCCTGAGACCTGGAACTTCAAGAACAAGAGGTCATAGATTTAAACTAGCTAAACACAGATGCCGAAGAAATATATGAAAATTCAGTTTCGCAAACAGAGTGGTAGACGGTTGGAACAAGTTAGGTGAGGTGGTGGTGGAGGCCAAGACCGTCAGTAGTTTCAAAGCGTTATATGACAAAGAGTGCTGGGAAGATGGGACACCACGAGCGTAGCTCTCATCCTGTAACTACACTTAGGTAATTACACACACACACACACACACACACATGATGTTTAGCAGGTGCAATGGCAGAACAATACGGCATAAATGAAACTAGAGACATTGATAAGCTATATGGATGTAAGAAAATATTTCTTCACCCTAAGAGTATTGAGTAAATGAAGTGAACTAGAAGAGGAGATAAGCAAGGCCAATACCAGATCCAAGTTCGCATGTAGATATGAAGAGATTTTTTGTGGGTTGGAAAGCCACAACATTAGATGAACAACAACTAAATATGTGGAGCCTAGGGGTAGATATTTGGTCCTACAGGCACACTTAGGCAAGCAGAGAATGTACCCACACACACAGTGATAGAGGCCGACTCCATACACAGTGTCAAATGTAGATATGATAGGTTCTGTACACCAGTTGATTGACAGTTGAGAGGCAGGACCAAAGAGCTAGAGTTCAACCCCCCACAAGCACAACTAGGTGAATACAGTCCAACACACACATTCACATCTCCATCTTCTTATGTGTGGTTTGGTCATCACACATTCCTTACTCGTTTCTTCCATTTCTACACAATTTATTCGTTTCCAAATACATTACAGTGTGGTTAGTTTTGTGTCAATAAAGTTATTCCACATTTTCCCATAAATTCTTAATCTTAAAATTCATGGGGTCAAATGAATGCATTCCCCAAAGTACCTAGAGCAATTGCATAGGAACCTTTCTATTCCTCACCTAAACTATTCATATACACTTGAAAATTTGCGTACATTTTACTTTTATGAGTGAAACTAAGAATTTTTCTTAATCTAATTTCAAGTAACATTATATTCCCCCTCACCATTATCACCACACACAACAACCACACCAAAACTCACCTCTTTGCTGTCCCACTCAGCAAATCGCACATGTTTCTTCTCCTCTTGCAAGAGTGTTCTAACCTTGCAAACACAGTCAAACTCGGGCTTCAGCTTCTTATCTCCACCTCGCTCCACCAATTTAAACAGCTTATCATACACTGCTTCGATATATTCGATATCCTGCAAAGAAACGTATGTCGATATCAGACGAATACTCATGCAATTTTATTTTTTCCGAGAGCAGTTGGTAAGATGCCACAACATTCCATTTCTTACCTAAGTTACAGAAAAGGCAAAATAACAAACCTTCAATCGCAGCTCATCAAGAATAATTTCCAAATCACGAACAGGGTTAACATCTCCTTCCACATGAGTCACATCATCATCTTCAAATGCCCCTGTAATAGGTAACATAAAACCCGATTATATAAAATAGTCTTTCGTTACCATATACTGTACACCATGGATATCAGATGGCACATATCCTATTTTTACTATGAAATGAACCAATTACAATGAAATGAATCAATTACAATGAAATGAACCATGATAAAAAAAAGTCAAAATTTAAAGTTTCAGGGAGGTCAGAATATGAGAAAGTTTTATACATAAAAAGGATTACACAATCTGTATGGCTCATAAGGATGATATGATCTATATGAATGATGCAAAAGATGAAATGATCTAAATAGTGTACACACACAGGATAATACGATCTGTATGTCTTGAAAGTAGGATGATACAAAATATATATGGATCATAAACAGAATGGCATGATAAGTTTTTATATGATTGAAAAGCAAACATCCACATAAACAAATAATACTGTAAATCTAAAAGCCATTTATGTACATTTCAGAGCTCTTTTCGGGTATCAAGCTAGAATGTTTCTCTGCACTACATGACAATAAATCTGAGTGTTCTCGTCATACATGACGAGATCACTCAAGTGTTCAATGACAAGAACAGCAAGTGTTCTTGCCTGACATCAAGACCTTAAAAGACACTTGTCTTGTAAGGTTACAAGTATTCTTGTCATTCATCATCAGGGGTCAAGTTAACCATCATTCACTTTGATTCAGCGTAAAACACCAATGATACAACAAAGAATACTGACAAGCATAAAAAAAAGTATAGAGAATATGAAAACAACATCCTTTTTTATTTGTAGAAGGAGAAGGGATTACAGTAATCTATTACTTTGTAAAATGTTTGAGAAAACATACATAACGTATTAAGTAACCTATGTACTGTATATTGTGTATTGTATAATTCATCAATAAGACACTTTAACTGTAATTAAACATGGTTGAAAAAATAAATACAGTACTCTGTACAGTACTAGAAAAAACCACAATACTGTATCCTCGATCCAGCATAAATACATTACCAAACAGTTTTCGTTTCTTCAGTGATAATGAACCTACAGTACAAGATTTACCACCTTCCACACTATGCTGTTACACTTCAACAGTTATCCAATACAGATGCACAACGAAAAAGAAACGTAATGTAACCCAACTTACGAGTTAGATGAAAGAGTGCGTCGCAGGCCTTGATGTGAGAGAGGAAGGCATTTCCCAAGCCTTGCCCCTCGGCTGCACCTTTCACTAGGCCAGCAATGTCAGTCACATTCAAGAATGCAGGAACTTTGCTACAAAAAAAAAGAAAAGAAATGTGTGCTTATGAGATCTGCATACAATTATTAATAATTATATATATTTAAAAATCCACAGAAGATTAATTGGTAAAAGTAACAATTATCTATATTAGAAAACTAAGAACTTAGATTAATAAATTACCGCAGGCTAACTTCTAAACGGCAATTCAGGATGGATACAGAAAGTAAACTAAGATTGATTTCTTCCAATTAAAGATTTTAGGTAATCAGGAGAGGCATCCCTGGTCAAAATGTTAGCATACCTCACAATACAGTATTGGTAAATAGTCTTAGGCCTAACAAGTCAAATCCTCCCCTCCACCTCCCACCTAACTCATGGTCCAAACAATATTATAACTCATGGCTCAAACAATATTATAAAGTAGAAAACTATGAAAAAAATACAAACATACCTGACAGGTTTGTGGAACTGACACAAGAACTCAAATCTCTCATCTGGTACAGGTACCCTACGTGCAGAGGAAAACAACAGTTATGATAATGGCTTTTGCGTGTACTAGGTGTAGCATTTTTATTTCACAAAATTCTAAAATTAACAAGCTTCCCCCAAACAATTTATTACCACATGTATTGCATTCATTCTCATTAACCTTCCAATGACCAGGTTACTCAAAAGTATTCCATCGAGTTGTGGTTATTTGAAAATGCAGTAGTCAACAAATCAATTCAGGACAAATCAAGTATGGTAGAGGAATAAATCACGGATGACAATTTAAAACACAAGAGGATCTTCTTGAGGTTATCTTGAGATGATTTCAGGACTTTTTAGTGTCCCCGCGGACCGGTCCTCGACCAGGCCTCCACCCCCCAAGAAGCAGCCCGTGACAGCTGACTAACACCCAGGTACCTATTTTACTGCTAGGTAACAGGGGCATAGGGTGAAAGAAACTCTGCCCATTGTTTCTCGCCGGCACCTGGGATTGAACCCAGGACCACAGGATCACAATTCCAGCGTGCTGTCCGCTCGGCTCCCCCTAATCACATATGGCGAATGAAGCACAAGACGAAATCGCAAATAGTGACTGGAGCAGTGTGGGGTAAACACTTTTCCAATACCAAATTAATCCACCATATAACACCTCATAGATTTCCTCTATGATCTCAGCATCTCAACCAAACTAACCCTTGGCATTACAAAACTACCTTTATAAGACAAGGTTGAATTTGATGGGTATACTGTATAACAGACTCTGGTTCAGCTAAAAATTACTTGTATCCTTTTCTACCCTTCTAATTACTTGTTGAGATAAACCAGACCTTAGTCATACACAAGGACAGAAAGAACACTACCCCGAAGTTAATTACATACAGTGCTACCTCCGTTTTAGAATTTAATCCGTTCCCAGAGATGGTTCGAAAACCGAAAATTATAAAAACGAAACAAATTTTCCCATAAGAATTAATGTAAATTGAATTAATCTGTTCCACACCCCCAAAAATATTAACTTAAAAATACATTTTATACATACTACTACAGACTGTACTTATATTTTGTACAACATTATGTACAAGTATATCTTACCTTTATTGAGGACTCTTGTTGGCATATGAAGACAGTGAGAAAGGGGGGAGGAGTAGAGGTGTTATTGTTTGGAAGGGGAGTCACCTTTCATTATAATAGCAGTGATGACATTTCTGGGGTACTCTATCTCTTACGTTTCACAGCCATACCACTAGGATCTTGTTGTGACTCACTGCTTGCTTGTCTTACTAAGAATCTGTCTATAGACACTTGTTTTTCCTTGTTTTAACACTTGTCTGTAGTGAGACATCACATTGTCTCACATTGAATGATCTCTTGTTTTTTCTCTATCATCATCCTCACAACTATTTTCTTAGGTTGAACTTTACCATTAACTTTCTTGGAACTCATGGTGTGATATATAATAAGAACTTTTATGTTCAGAAACCAAAAAAGCACAAAAACAATGAAATTCTTCACAAAGCATTCAAACGCTGTCGTAGGCGGGAGATGCTAGTAAACTGAAGTGCGCCATGTGCTTGATAGGCCCATGTGTGTATCAACAAACTCGAATACTGAGTCAATTTTTTTTTAAGAAATTGAGCTCAAGAACCGAAAAATTCGAAAACAGGGGCATTCGAAAACCGAGATTCCACTGTAATTTTCAGGCTCATAAGTTCTGACACAGATTCCAGGTTCAACCTTGATGTTGAATAGACATTTGGATGCCTGCTCTACCTGATGGAAACCGGCTAACAGAATGCAATTATTGTCCTTTGGGTCATGAGACTGCCATCTGGCATTCCTTTTCAACAGCCTACTTTTCGATGCCTGGCACCCTTATCATCACCTGGGGTCACAGGAAAGATAGATTTTTTTCTTGTTTCTGTTTTCTGGTTGGTTCTTCAGATGGAGTGATGGTGATCAGTGGCAGCTTGGCCTAGAGGTACCGGGAGTTGGCAGATTCTGGGACTCTTGGTGTGCCATCAGTGTGGTAGACACCTTGCTTTTGCTCTACTGGACCTCACTGGAAAAAGTTGCTGAATAAATCTGATTGGGTTTAGAGTACAGTATTAGGGGGGGGGGAGGCCTTCAGAATTTAGTTGTTTGGCTTCAACTTTACTCAGCTATCCAGTTACAGGAAGCCTGATGCATTATCATTTATGGCCATTAGGTGTTGATAGATAGTCTTTCAGTTGGTTCTATGTATGGGGTGGATACTGGGGCTTGCCTTCCTTGGGGGATGCCAGGGTGTCACCAAGCACCTGTAGCTCAGTGTGTGCATATCTGCCATAAGGTGCAGCAATTCTTCCACAAACAATCGACATATAGCCACCAAGCTCTCAACTCTCACTGACATTTGAGGGCACTTCTCTGTACGATTCACAAATGAGAGCAAAAATTAAATTATTTGATGGAATTTTCACACAGGACTTTACATCACTGAAATATATGTACTGTACTAGTAATCTATATCTTCACCTTAGATAAAACTAGTACCATTCATTAACATGAGCGTGAGCGAGAAAGGTACCCCTGTGGTGTCATACCTTGAGATGCAAACAGGATGCTGTGATAAGTATAGATTGGTGTGATATTGTTTTCTAGATATTGTATGCACATAATATTGAAGGAAACAAAATCTTATGAAAAACCTAGGTAATCTCTACCATAGACACTTAACTATTCAGTACTGGACAGCAAACAAATATAATACTGGATACTTATTTTCATTTGGATCGATGGTGCAAAAGGGGAAGTTCTCAGCTTGTGCCGATGATTTGGTGAGGACATTGAAAAAGGTCGACTTGCCAACGTTAGGAAGACCAACAATGCCAACCTTCAGATTTGTTCCCACACGGCCAATCAGTGGCCGGGGCTCAGGAGCTGCAGCCTTTTTGGGTGGCATTTCCAGTTACTATGATGAGAAACAAAATAGAAACATTTTAAAATTAATATTCTGTTTGCTAAATAAAAAGTAAAAGTGAAAGAACATTACTAAATAACCTATGAGTCTTTATACATACATACATACTGTATCCTGGAAAATAATGTAATAAGTACTGGTATTCCATAAAGATAATCTCTTTACTGTCTGTCTTACACATAACTTACTGGGAATAAAACATACTGTACTGTAAACAAATCCACAAGGGCCCTGATGAGGGTTCGAACCTACGTTCAGGATGATCCCAGACGGGATGATTTTATTCATTTTATTCAATAGCGTGATTCATTCATCACGCTATTGTGATTTCTGTGTATACTGTATTGTATTTCTTTTGGGCTTAGACAAATACTAAAAGTTCCATATGTACTGTACTGTATCAAGCACTGGTAATGTTTCTGGCTGTACAAGGACAACCCCAACCATTATACACTCTTGCATATCATACTAATGGTAATCTTTAAAAAAAAAAAAATCTAAAAAGACAGTCTTTTTACAAGATGCTTCTTAGAAAAGTTCCATTCTTGGAGAGTACAAGTGGAATCTTGCCCAAGTATTCCATTTATTTTCTAGTGTTCAATAGAATATGAATGAACATTTAATACCAAATTTAATACAGAATTTCAAAGGCTGACTTAGTTCATAAAAACAGGAGCAAGTATTCTATATGCTTATTTAGTTTTTATTACAATAATTCATCGTGTCGAGGGACAGGAAGCCAGAGTGTATTCATACACGTTAAACCTTTATCGAGGTCGCCTACCCCTCTAAGGTCGAACTACTGACCCCCGCCCAAGATGCAATCCCACAACAAGCTGACTAACTCCTGAGTACCTACTTACTGCTAGGTGAATTGGTGCATTAGATGAAAGAAAATATGCCCAACCATTTTTGTCCAGCCCGGAATTCGAGCCCAGAATTCTTAAAATTCTGGAAAATATTCAGAATTCTCTAAAATATTAAACCTGAAGTATGGAAAGACTAAAGATCACTTACTTAGGTATGTAAGAGAATTGATTTAACAAAAGAGGCAAAGTCAAGAGCAAGACAAATTGAAAAATTAGAAAATACTGTACAGTAGCACTGTATATTCACAATGGAAATACTTACTGCAACAGGCCAACAAGTAATGGTGCCATATGAACATGGTCGTGAGAAATACCAATCAATCAGAAGAAGAGTGGATCATATATTTTCCCCCCATGAAAGGACCACAATGGGGAGATCAGGTTTAACTGATCATCATCTTTCAACTTACTAATATACCCTGTAGGGTTAATACAGAAATTTTGAGGCAATCTCATAAACGAGATTTTGAGATTGCAGGCGCCTTCAATACCATATTCACAGATGTTGCATCCACCTACCACTCACACCTACATGAGCAGTACAGTAATCATATACTGTATTGTGATTACTCCTCCTCATTCACATCATGAATAGGTACTGCTCAGCGTACATATGAGCGCCAGCGAGAAACAATGGGCAGAGTTTCTTTCACCCTATGCCCCCTGTTACCTAGCAGTAAAATAGGTACCTGGGTGTTAGTCAGCTGTCATGGGCTGCTTCCTGGGGGTGGAGGCCTGGTCGAGGACCAGGCCGCGGGGACACTAAAAAGCCCTGAAATCATCTCAAGATAACCTCAAGATATGCCAACTCTCAGGTTCCAGTGAAGTCATCATTTCAGCAGCTCACCAGTAACACTTCTTCCTACTACAGCACAGTACAACTATTGTGTAATCTTAAGGAGGCCAACATACAACAATAGGATACGCAAAAGCATTTTTTATAGAATTTTTGTTTTTCCCGAGACATTATAATTCATTTTGTCAAGAACAAGCAGCCTGTATGTACTACTGTATATACACATTAGTCTTACACTGAAGTTCCCCAAAAGTCGAACTACAGTACTGACCTTGCCCAGGATGCAACCCCAACACAGTTGACTACAGGGCCATAGGAAAGCTGCTGCTGTTTCTGTTGGGGTCTGATAAAGACCTTTTGTGCCCTCTATAATCTTTTTTCAAGCTACCATTTACAGGATAAGTATAGGGTGCAAAATAAACAAGCCGCCTTCAGCAGCGCCAATCAAATCAATCAGATGACCAACTCCCATGTTCCTATTTACTGCTAAGTGAACAAAGGCATTAGGTGAAAGGGAAGGTGCCTAACCATTTTTGTCTCACCCGGGATTCAAATCCAAGATTCAAAATTATGAATCGAGAATGAAACCAAAGGTTATCCTTTTGCTCTTGGGCCCAACCTGTTGATAAAATATAAATGCCTAAAAAGTGCCACTCTGAGTAAGACACTCAGCTGCTCCCTAAAGGCACGATCCTACTAGTCCCATGAAGAGGACTGTGCTTGGTCGGGGTAGATTGACATTCTGCCTCAGTACAACATTGATTTTTGTTCCACTATTATTACAGTACCAATCATGCTGGTGTTGGGAATATTTTTTTAAATTTCTTAATGTGCAGCCTATATGACTTAAAAAAAAAGGGCATTTACAATCACTCCAAAGCCCTTCTAAACAATTTCTTGGCAACATAAGAACCACTAAGCAATGTTCTCGTTAACCTAATGGTTGGGCCACAAGATGGCTGTTGCTACCCGACTGGAAAAAATGAACAATAAAGAATGGACAGAAGAGGGGGCACTGGAACAAATGAGTGTCCCATTTTTGTTGTTGTTCTATATATCACGTGGATGCTCCTAATGGAAAGTGTCATATAGAAGCAGGAATAAAAGCCAACTGGGTTCAACTCTCCTGTGCTGGCTGTCATGTCAAAAGAAAGTTGCATGGACAGAAGCATCTAGCAGAAGTGAGGGCCGCACACCACTGTGCATAAATCCCAACCAGAAGAGACATCAGCCATCAAGAAGAAAGGCTACTGAAAGCTGCACTTTCACAACACAGGAGGGTGGATATTGGAAAGGTTCCAGGACACAAAATGCAGTTATCATCCAGAACTTGAAGCTCTGTTGTCAGTACAGGACATCACTGAGAAAAATGCTTTTAATGTGGAGAACTTTTGAAAGGTCGTGAGTGAAAGGTCTACGATGTCTTCATAGCACAGAACATTGTTGTATAGTGCAGGAGTTCAGGAACAAGGACTCAGTCTGAGACTGCCAGATAGAGAACATAGTGAATGAGTAGCCAGATAAAGCAGGCATTTTTCCAGACTGCACAAGTGTTATTTATGGCCTAAAATAATGATTCCTGGAACCATCACATGGTATGTTGGAAGGTGCTGATCAAAAGTGCCCCCTATATCAAACGAGGTGAACCCTGAGTGATGCAGGAGAGCAGGAAGCTCACTGACCCTATTGTGTGTAGCAAGGGCCACCAGAAAGTGTCTTCAGAGTGAGGTTTAGAATGAAGACAATACAGTACCCCCTAAATCAGTCAGAACTAAGAATGTTTAGTGCCTTATAAAAAAATAAAAAAAAAGAGCTGGGTGTTCAGTTCAGTGGAACATGGTAAGAATGACGTGATGAAAATAAATGAAACAGAACAAGGATAACTAGTGGAGCACCAGATACAAATGGAGAGCTAGCCCAAGCACCTCATACTAGTGACAGAGGAAGGGGCTTGAAGACGATGAATGAGGATCAACACCAGCTGCTTCTATAAAGACAATAGCAATTCTACCAAAGAAACTCCACATGCAAGGATAGGCCGACAGTATGGATGGCACCATGTAACACTGACTGTCAGCCTTCAGCATGAAGGCTAGGGAAAGGAACATATAACAAACTGTCAACATTGTGCATGAAGACCATGTAATACCGACTGCCAACCTTCTGCACGAGAGGTAGGGAAGATAGCCAGGGGCACCTTGAGAGCAGGACCAGGAACTAGGGCTTAATCGGTTCTAGTGGAGAGAGTAGAATCACATGACCCACTAAGCTCTCCAATTTCAAGAACATCAAAATCATCTGGACCAGAGGAAACATATGAGCCAACTCCCACTAAATAGTTTCAGCTATGAATGCGGAGCATCCAATGCAAAAACATTGCATTTGTGGAATGAAGCATCATACATAGGGATCTTGTGATGCCTTCTGACACAAATTTACATGGAAAATGTTAAACTGGGCAGAAGTGAGACAGGCGTTGTGCTAACACATTTGAATGTGGACTAATATGGGAAATATATCCAGAGAATTCAAAAGAAAAGCTATGGACAGCATCCAGCACCACAGAAAGAGGGATTTAAGAGGAAATTCCCCCACCCCCACCCCTTTGAAACAAGACACCGGGGAACAGCATCTAGGATTCCAGCCGAGCTCCTAAGGAGTGTGATACTTTTGAGTGTTATTAAAATCAGCATTTCCAGAATGTTGGTGTGAACCTGCAATATCGAGGACCACCACCCCAGCCCAGCATGGTAAAGGATAGCGACAATGCTATGACCTACATTGAACACATAAAGATATCAAGAGCCATGGACAGGAATCCTATTAAGACCCACCGAGGCTCCACTAGGTAGCAATTCCCAACCTTTTAGTTCGGAAGACCCCTTGAATTCTATCCTATTATAAATATTTTGCAAGTTCTTGGGAGACCCCCTACTTAGCTGAAAGGGGTAAATTACAAAATAAGACATGTAAAGCAATTGGGTTAATAAATAATAATTTACTCTAAATAAAATATTACAAGTGTACTGAAAGTCGAAAAGTCAAAAGTCAAAAAGTCGAAAATCAGAAAACTCCAGTATGGCAGCAGGAAGCTGTTTCTGGAAACTTTCCTTTTTAAGACTACTCATAGCCCAGTTGATAGAGCTTCGGTCTCACACACGTGGGGGTCCTCAGTTCGAGACCCATACAGCCCAGGTGAATGGAATGTTTATTTCCACGGAGTGTGGATGACAATTTATATTACAAGTGTATTTATTTCCTATTTTGCTTTATTAAATACTGCTTTATTAATATAAAAAATTACAAAAATTTTCACTTTACATCTGGCTTGATGGTTGCAAACATTGTGTATATTTTATAATGATTCTGTGTTAATACAATTGTTTTCGTAAAGTTGTTAATGAACAAAAATTTACGTTCTATTGTTTTATAATACATTCACAATTGAAAATAACACATTTCAATAGAATAACATTGATACTAATTGTCTCTTAATCTAATGTGCAACCTGGGCTTTTGCAACTTCTTGCGGAACTCCGGGCACATTCTCATGAAACCCCAGTATTCCACAGAACCCTGGATGGAGAATCACTGCCCGAGGCCAAAGACTGACCTTTCTCATTTGTTGTTGTTGTTGTTCTAGATTCAGCTACTGGAAAACTGCTGTAGCCCAAAATACAGTAGTTGTTTAACTCCTAGGTACTGTATTTATACTGTATATTGTTAAGTGAATAGAGGTTTCAAGAAAAAGGAAATATGCACAAACATCTAAATCAGCATTTCTCAAACTTTTTACTCTTATGGAACCCTGGAAATAATTTTTGTCTTAAGGAATTCCTTGCAAAAAAATATTATTTATAAAAAAGATAATATTTTTGAGATTCATCTAAAAAATAGATAGAGAGAATTATCACATGGGGCCTGACGGCTGAGTGGACACGCTTGAGGTTTGTAGTCCTAAGAGTCTGAGTTCAATCCCTGGTAGAGGCAGAAAGAAATGGGCAGAGTTTCTTTCACCCTGATGCACCTGTTTTCCTAGTAGTAAATAGGTACTACTTCGTGGCAGAGTAGATCTGTAAATAGTACAGTCTCCGTGGCATAGTGGTTGATACCTGGTTGATACCTGGTTGATGGGGTTCTGGGAGCTCTTCTACTCCCCAAGCCCGGCCTGAGGCCAGGCTTGACTTGTGAGAGTTTGGTCCACTAGGCTGTTGCTTGGAGTGGCCCGCAGGCCTACATACCCACCACAGCCCGGTTGGTCCGGCACTCCTTGGAGGAATAAATCTAGTTTCCTCTTGAAGATGTCCACGGTTGTTCCGGCAATATTTCTTATGCTTGCTGGGAGGACGTTGAACAACTGCGGACCTCTGATGTTTATACAGTGTTCTCTGATTGTGCCTATGGCACCTCTGCTCTTCACTGGTTCTATTCTGCATTTTCTTCCATATCTTTAAGACGCTCGTTTGGCGTTTCACGAGCGCTTTGTCCTGGGTTCGTATCCTGGCCGGGGAGGATTTACTGGGCGCAAATCCTTAGTTAACTGTAGCCTCTGTTTAACTCAACAGTAAAATGGGTACTTGATTATAAAAACGATTCTTCGCGGGCGTCATATTCTAGGGAACATAGGATTAAGGACCTGCCCAAAACGCTACACATACTAGTGGCTCTACAGGACTGTAAGAACTCTTGTATATACAAATAATAATAATAATAATAATAAAAAAAGGTATCTGGGAGTTAAGACAGCTCCAACGGGCTTCTTCCTGGGGATGTGTGTGTGTGTAAAAATTAGGATTAAGGACTTGCCCAAAAGGCTATGCGTGCTAGTAGCTGTACAAGACTGTAAGAACTCTTGTATATATAAATAAAAAATACATGCATCTTGTCCACATCAAGACCACTAGAGATGGTGGTCCTTAGGTAAATTTATAATCTGTAAATACTCTACATTTGGCCAGACCAAATTAAGAAGTGCAGTAAATGTTCATTGTTTAATATAGGCCTGGTTAATAACCAATAATACACTATTCAGAATACCACAGCAATAATTTAACCATAGATATTCCAAAAATACAAAACAACCCGATTTAAAATTTGCACATTATGTTTCCATAGCACACACAAACAGAAATAATTCATGATTTCAGGTTGCTGCCCCCTGTTCAATGTTCCTAACCTAACATACCCTATATGAACAAGGATATAAACAAAATCTATGCCAACATAATGCAATCAGTAAAGTCTGGGCGCAAAATCTCCTTCAATAAGCTGATGCCACACACACACAGGTAATTACAAACTTAGGTAATTAGACTTTGGTAATTAAATACCCAGCCATTTAAACGAGGCCTGGCCGTCACAACTCCCACGTTACAGCTAATCAGTATTATACAGGAAACTAATTCTCCCCTCCCCCCTACTCTACTAACCTCCTCGCCGGCCTGTAACCTACACTAGCCACTACAATATACCGTACTAATTATACATCAGGGGGCAGGATACTAGGCGAATACAGCTGGCAGCGGCCCCAACACCCACACCGGCTGGATCAAACCACCACCTCCCACCCTTCAATACAACCCTCCTACACTCATCAAATACCACACTACACCCTGTAAGAATTAAGCTGCTGTACCCAGCTAGTGAGATATGGAGAAAAAGTTGGCCTGCCTGGGTGCAAAGTGGTTTATTTTACCTAAATTTCAATAACTGGGAGGTCGGGGTCTGCCACCAAAACAAACCCAACGTGGGAGAGACAGATGACGGATAAATATTTATATTTATGGTATCCAAGCTGAATTGAAGCCTAACTAAGTATGAAAAATGTGTTGTTAAATACAATATAGTAAAAAAAAGTGTTTCAATGTATATAGTTAGTACGGTTTACAGGAAGATATACGACTAAATTCCCGTTCTTTGCGTTCGTTTCATGCTTGAGGGACTACGAAGATAAATGTAATCGTTACTGATGAACTTAATATTTGAAATTATATCGCACTATATACAAGAAGAACATTGCGCGTATTTTTCTATGTATAAATTCAAATTAGAAAATAACAGAAGATAGTGAATTTTTAATATAACTAAAACCACACAATTTTGAGTATTTTTCCCCCCCTTAGGACAGCCATGTTCTGCTAACGTATTTTTTTTATACCTGATTTACCTGAGGGCCGCTAACCCTAGTGGCTTCGACGAGGACAGGAAGCCGGCGGCTTGTCGAAAGCTCCCCTCCCCTCGTTTGCCTTGATGATAAACGGATTATGACGGATTACAGTGTAGATCAAACGCTAGATATGAGTTCATCTAATATCCCCATCTCACAGGATGATGAGTCGTACATGGAATCAGGAGAGAACATGAAATGAGAGTTTAGTCTGCAGTAGCAAACTCGGGTTAGAACACAAGAATATCTTCCAATATTCGTGAGTGTATGAAGTAGTCAGAGTGCTCAACGTATCTCATAGTAGGTATATAATGAATGTTAAAACATCATTAGCATCTATTTTGCATATTGGGTTTTAAGTGCTCGAAGACCTGACTCTGAATCACAGAAAACTACTCTGTTTTTTAGTGCATTAGTGACAGGTTGTATTGCAGATAATTTTGAATGTGTGGAACAAACTGTAGTTTAGTCTCACACTAGTAGCCTTTGTGCTTCTGTTGACTCTGTATTCTGCAGGCTGCTACAGTGCGGCATGTTGACATTTGCACAGACCCAACAGTGCAAGTACAGTGCTCGTGAGACCCTAATTAAGTTAGTTATAAAGGATTCGATAGTTTCAAGTCTTGTTGCTTTGGGGAGTGCTGGGTTTTCCTTAATATAATATTATGTTATAATTTTTATTAAACATATATTTATTAAAATATAATTTTCCATAACAATAGGAATATTCAGTTTGACCTGAAATGACTTGAGGGGTCATATCCCTTTGTCATTAATTTAGATCTTTTGATTTCTCATCTCCTTGGCCCGTACTGTTGAACAAGCTCATTCATGACCTTTGTGAAGTTATCTCATTATGTTTCAATACCGTGATCGCTTATAAACCCCCCCCCCCCCCAGCCTCTATAACAAAATACCTCCACTGAGGTTGTTGTTGTTGTTGTTGTTAAAGATTCGCTACCTGGAACAAAAAGTTCCAAGTAGCACGGGCTATAGGTGAGCCCGTAGGTATTTTGTAACTCCTTTCTCATTCTCTGACGTTTCAAGAATTGCATTCCGTCTGGGGATACAGTGGGCATGTAATGTTATGAAAGGCTTTCATAAACAGACACATAAGGGGCATAACTGGCCGACCCCTCACAGTGTTCAAGAGAGAACTGGATAAGCACCTCCAAAGGATACCTGATCAACCAGGCTGTGACTCATACGTCAGGCTGCGAGCAGCCGCGTCCAACAGCCTGGTTGATCAGTCCGGCAACCAGGAGGCCTGGTCGACGACCGGGCCGCGGGGACGCTAAGCCCCGGAAGCACCTCAAGGTAACCTCAAGGTAAGGTAGCCTGTAACAGCTACTGTAACTCCATTTAAGCCCACAGTAACATATGCAATGTTGTTTGCTAGTTCAGTTTGGTTACTGAATAATTCTCCGCCTCAACACAATTTCTCCCAAGTACAACTCTCATTCCATGCTTAATAACTTATCATGTGACCATCTACCCAAACTAACTTTCGAAATGTTTCATTGTTTTGTGAATACGTCAAATAATTGAATAATTTATTAATTAATTTTTGTACTAAAAATTACAAAAACTGGCAAATTGTACTTTTTTTAAGTACAAAAAAACTCTCAGTAAACCATCGTTTGGAATCACTGGCTTAGATCATCAGAGAGGCCAGTGGTTACAGGGCAACTGCTGACTTTTGCTGTTCAGTAGCTGTTCAATATTCAACTGTTCACTGTTCAACAAGACTGTTTCACTCTCATTACATTCAGAGGAAGAGGTGATCTTATCTCCTATCTGAATCTGATTGGTCATGACCTCCACAGATGGCAAAATACTTTGATCTCAGATGCTGTGTGAGAAAGATGCTGTATGAGAAAAATGCTGTATGAGAAAGATGAGAAAGCCCCCCCTTCCCTCCCTACTCCCGCCCCCCACTACATGCTCCCCTGCTACCCCTTTCCATGCTCTAATTGACCCCCCCAACACCAGACCCCCCCAGACCCCAACCCCAGACCCCCAACCTCAGACCCCCAACCCCAGACCCCCAACCTCAAACCCCCAAACCCAGACCCCCAACCCTAGCTTCCCCATACTGGATCCTCCAAGCTCACCCCCTCTTACACCCCAGACCCCCCCCCCCCCAGGTCCTCCTTCCAAGGCCCTCCCCCACCCCAGACACCCCTTGTCCCTCCAACTCCAGTGGAAGCAACAGACTCTGAGGCATCAGGGTGAAAGAAACTCTGTCCATTGGTTTCCGCCTTCGCCGGGGATCGAACCCGGTCCCTTAGGACTACGAATTCCGAGCGCTGTCCACTCAGCCGTCAGGCCCCACTGAGTCAGTTGTCAGGTGTGTGTGTGTGTGTGTGTGTGTGTGTGTGTGTGTGTGTGTGTGTGTGTGTGTGTGTGTGTGTGTGTGTGTGTGTGTGTGTGTGTGTGCGCGCGCGCGCGCGTTCTACTATTTGTATTCACTCTATCGCTGCAGGGAGTGAGCTGTTAGCTCTTGGACCCCACCTTTCTGACCGGCGGTTGTCTCATGTACAATAACTTCCGACCTAATTTCCTTTATCTGCAACATCTCTCCCCCCCCCCCCCACCCCCACCCCCACCTCCCCTCTCTCAGGGGGCTACGTGCCTACCCACTCAGAAGAAAACATTAGTCGTGTTAAGACTCGCGAACATCTCAGTCCTTCAATTCTGGGAGCAAAAACTAACATAACAGAGTAGAGAGGAGGCGAGGCTCGTCTCAGATGGACCCAGTGATAACCTGGCGGTTTGTGTCGCTCTGTGTACTCACCTAGTTGTGCTTGCGGGGGTTGAGCTCTGTCTCTTTGGTCCCGCCTCTCAAACTGTCAATCAACTGGTGTACAGGTTCCTGAGCCTACTGGGTTCTGTCATATTTATATTTGAAACTGTGTATGGAGTCAGCCTCCATCACATCACTGCTTAGTGCATTCCATTTATTAACTACTCTGACACTGAAAAAATTCTTTCTAATGTCTCTGGCTCATTTGGGTACTAAGTTTCCACCTGTGTCCCCTTGTTCGTGTCCCGCCCGTGCTGAAGAGTTTGTTTTTGTCCACCCTGTCAATTCCTCTGAGAATTTTGTAGGTGGTTATCATGTCTCCCCTTACTCTTCTGTTTTCCAGGGACGTGAGGTTCAGCTCATTTAGCCTTTCCTCGTAGCTCATACCTCTCAGTTTCGGGACGAGGCTGGTGGCATACCGCTGAATCTTCTCTAACTTTGTCTTGTGTTTAACTAGGTATGGACTCCAGGCTGGAGCTGCATATTCCAGGATTGGTCTGACATAAGTGGTATACAGGGTCCTGAACGATTCCTTACACAAGTTTCTAAAGGCAGTTCTTATGTTGGCCAGTCTAGCATATGACGCTGATGACATTCCTTTGATGTGGGCCTCTGGGGACAGGTTCGGTGTGATATCAACCCCCAGATCTTTATCTCTATTTAACTCTTGCAGGATTTCACCTCCCAGATGGTACCTTGTGTTCAGCCTCCTGCTCCCTTCGCTTAGTTTTCTTACATTTTCTTTCACCTTACACTTTCCTGAGTTGAACTTTTGCAGCCATTTTCTAGACCATTCCTCCAGTTTGTCCAGGTCATCCTGTAGTCTCTGTCTATCTTCATCCGTCTTGATTCTTCTCATAATTTTTGCATCATCAGCAAACATTGAGAGGAATGATTCTATACCCTCCGGAAGATCGTTTACATATATTAGAAACAGGATGGGTCCAAGTACTGAACCCTGTGGGACTCCGCTGGTGACATCTCGCCACTCTGATGTCTCCCCCCTCACCGTTACTCGCTGTTTCCTGTTGCTTAAGTACTCCCTTATCCACTGGAGCACCTTCCCTTTTACTCCTGCCTGTTGCTCCAACTTTTTTAACAGCCTTTTATGGGGTACTGTGTCAAAGGCTTTCTGGCAGTCCAGGAAAATGCAGTCTGCCCACCCTTCTCTTTCCTGCCTAATTTTTGTTGCCTGGTCATAGAATTCTATTAAACCTACGAGGCACGATTTACCATCTCTGAACCCATGTTGGTGGTGTGTTACAAAGCTTTTTCCCTCCAGATGCTCTTCGAGCCTTTTCCTCACGATCTTCTCCATCACCTTGCATGGTATACAAGTTAGGGAAATTGGCCTGTAGTTCAGTGCCTCTTGCCTGTCACCCTTCTTGTATATTGGGACTACGTTAGCTGTCTTCCAACTTTCTGGTAGGTCTCCTGTTTCCAGTGACCTGTTATACACCATAGAGAGTGGCACACTTAGTGCTTCTGCACCTTCCTTTAGTATCCATGGTGAGATTCTGTCAGGCCCAATAGCCTTTGTCACATCCAGCTCCAGCAGACACCTTTTGACCTCATCACTGGAGAGGTCAAATTCCTCCAAGGTTGCTTGGTTTGCCTCCTCATTTAGTGCAGGGGCTTCTCCTTGTTCTACTGTGAAGACCTCCTGGAATCTCTTGTTGAGTTCTTCACACACCTCCTTGTTATTCTCTGTGTATCTGTTTTCCCCTTTCTCCTGTGACAGATAGATGCCTAAAAAAAGGAATGAAGCAAGTACGTAATTATGAAAATCAAATATTTATATTTTTGAAAAGAGAAGATATACCGCGAGTCAGGTACCAGAAGAAAATAAATGAATTAGAGATTTCGATTCTTCCCCTGACGCGTGGGAACAACCGGTCTGCTCCTCCTCCCAGTGCTTGGGATAATCTCACGAGTCCTGTCTCTGTGGTCTGTGTACACGGACAATTGTTATTGAAGACGTCAAGCGTCCCCGACCACACACTCCCACACACACACACACACACACACATACACACACACACACTTACATTAAAACTAAATGGGTAGAACACCTGGAGAGAAATTATATAATATCAGACAGACAGTATGGTTTTCGATCTGGAAGATCCTGTGTATCGAATTTACTCAGTTTCTATGATCGAGCAACAGAGATATTACACGAAAGAGATGGTTGGGTTGACTGCATCTATCTGGATCTAAAAAAGGCTTTCGACAGAGTTCCACATAAGAGGTTCTGGAAACTGGAAAATATTGGAGGGGTGACAGGTAAGCTTCTAACATGGATGAAAAATTTTCTGACTGATAGAAAAATGAGGGCAGTGATCAGAGGCAATGTATCGGACTGGAGAAATGTCACAAGTGGAGTACCACAGGGTTCAGTTCTTGCACCAGTGATGTTTATTGTCTACATAAATGATCTACCAGTTGGTATACAGAATTATATGAACATGTTTGCTGATGATGCTAAGATGATAGGAAGGATAAGAAACTTAAATGATTGTCATGCCCTTCAAGATGACCTGGACAAAATAAGTATATGGAGCACCACTTGGCAAATGGAATTTAATGTTAATAAATGCCATGTTATGGAATGTGGAATGGGAGAACATAGACCTCACACAACCTATATATTATGTGAGAAATCTTTAAAGAATTCTGATAAAAAAAGAGATCTAGGGGTGGTGGGTGGTTTTAGATAGAAAACTATCACCTGAGGACCACATAAAGAATATTGTGCGACGAGCCTATGCCACACTTTCTAACTTCAGAATTGCTTTTAAATGCATGGATGGCGATATACTAAAGAAAGTGTTCACTACTTTTGTTAGGCCAAAGCTAGAATATGCAGCGGTTGTGTGGTGCCCATATCTTAAGAAGCATATCAACAAACTGGAAAAGTGCAAAGACATGCTACTAAGTGGCTCCCAGAACTGAAGGGCAAGAGCTACGAGGAGAGATTAGAGGCATTAAATATGCCAAAACTAGAAGACAGAAGAAAAAGAGGTGATATGATCACTACATACAAAATAGTAACAGTAATTGATAAAATCGACAGGGAAGATTTCCTGAGACCTGGAACTTTAAGAACAAGAGGTCATAGATTTAAACTAGCTAAACACAGATGCCGAAGAAATATAAGAAAATTCACTTTCGCAAACAGAGTGGTAGACGGTTGGAACAAGTTAGGTGAGAAGGTGGTGGAGGCCAAGACCGTCAGTAGTTTCAAAGCGTTATATGACAAAGAGTGCTGGGAAGACGGGACACCACGAGCGTAGCTCTCATCCTGTAACTGCACTTAGGTAATTACACTTAAGTAATTACACACACACACACAAAACGTACGAAAACGACATAGCAAGCAATGCAAAGGCTCTACCTAAATTGCTGCAGAGCCACATCAAGAGAAAAACAGCAGTGAAGAAACAGGTAATTAAACTGAGGATAGGGGCAGAAAGATTCACTACAACCGACAAGGAAGTGTGCGAGGAACTCAATAGGAAATTCCAGGAGGTCTTCATATTAGAGCAAGGAAAAGTTCCAGAGATAAGAGAAGGAATAGTCAACCAGGCACCACTAGAGAAATTTGGGATTACCAGTGGGAATGTAAGGAAGCTTTTGCTAGAGTTGGATGTGACAAAGGCTATCGGCCCGGATGGAATATTACCATGGATACTAAAGGAATGAGCAGAAGCACTGTGCTTGCCACTCTCCGTGGTGTATAACAAATCACTGGTAACAGGTGAACTGCCAGAAATTTGGAAGACTGCAAATGTAGTCCCGATGTACAAGAAAGGGGATAGACAGGAGGCACTGAACTACAGGTCAGTGTCCCTAACTTGCATGCCATGCAAGTTGAGGAGAAAATTGTGCGAAAAAAGCTAGTGGAACATTTGAAGTGAAGGAATTTTGTAACACAGCATCAACATGGGTTCAGAGATGGCAAGTTCTGCTTCACAGGATTAACTGAACTCTACGATCAGGCAACAAAAATCAGGCAAGAAAGAGAAAGGTGGGCAGACTGCATATTTTTAGATTGTCAGAAAGCCTTTGATACAGTGCCACACAGGAGACCAGTGGAAAAGCAGGAGATGCAGGCAGGAGTGAAAGGGAAGATACTCCACTGGATAAAGGAGTACCTAAGTAACAGAAGACAGCGAGTCACTGTGAGGGGGTGAGGCCTCAGATTGGCGAGGGGTCACTAGTGGAGTCCCGCAGGGGTCAGTCCTTGGACATTTACTGTTTCTGATATATGTAAATGATCTCCCAGAGGGTATAGAATCGTTCCTCTCATTGTTTGCTGATGATGCAAAAATTATGAGGAGGAGTAAGACGGAGGAAGATAGTATAAGGCTACAAGATGACCTAGACAGACTGAATGAATGGTCCAACAAATGGCTACTAATGTTCAACCCGAGTAAATGTAAGGTAATGAAACTAGGCAGTGGAAACAGGAGGTCAGACACAGGATACCGAATGGGAGATGAAGTCCTTCATGAAACGGACAGAGAGAAAGATCTAGGAGTTGATATCACACCAAACCTCTCTCCTGAAGCCCACATACAAAGAATAACATCATCGACGTATGCGAGGCTGGCTAACACCAGAACTGCCTTCAGGAACCTGTGTAAGGTTGGGAGCTGGTCGGCCGAGCGGACAGCACGCTGGACTTGTGATCCTGTGGTCCCGGGTTCGATCCCAGGCGCCGGCGAGAAACAATCGGCAGAGTTTCTTTCACCCTGTGCTCCTGTTATTTAGTAGTAAAATAGGTACCTGGGTGTTAGTCAGCTGTCACGGGCTGCTTCCTGTGGGTGGAGGCCTGGTCGAGGACCGGGCCGCGGGGACACTAAAAAAAGTCCCGAAATCATCTCAAGATAACCTCAAGATATCGTGGCGGCTATTAGGTATTTAATAAAATGTTACGATCTCAGAAGCGCTACGAGATCGTCGTTCACAATAATAATAAACGTGGGTTGAGATACGACCTCGTAACGCTTCGGAGCTCGTAGACAATTTAATACAGGTCAAGCCGTATTTACATTTACGAGACGTCGTAAGTGGACACGTCAACTGCCTGTTGCATTATACCGATGTATGTAGCAAACCTGAGGTAACCCTGCAAATATTATGCGACGCTTAAAAACAAAAGTTCCAATTAGAAACTCTTAATCATTGCTATGAATTGTTCCACGGCTTAGGTGCGACAGAGGTCTGCCAGGGGCCAGATACACGAAAGCACTTACGCAAGCACTTACGAACGTGTACATCTTTTCTCATCTTTGGCGGCTTTGTTTCCAATTATTAAACAGTTAATGAGCTCCGAAGCACCAGGAGGCTGTTTATAACAATAACAACAGTTGATTGGGAAGTTTTCATGCTTGTAAACTGTTTAATAAATATAACCAAAGCCGTCAAAGATTGGGGAAAGATGTACACGTTCGTAAGTGCTTGCGTAAGTGCTTTCGTGAATCTGGAGCCTGGAGGCGGGTGCGTCACTGTCAGCACTGCGCCTCGGTCGGTCTAACGGCAGCCCCCCTCACCAGATGTAGATGTTCCCGTGTTTATATCCCGAGGGTCAGCCGGAGTCCGGCGTTTATATCCCGAGGGTCAGCCGGAGTCACGCCAACCTCTAATTGTAATATTCGCCATTATTTATTCCACAACTTCCCGCAACTACCTACTTTTCCTCTTGTAGATGAGAATACCCCCCTCGCTTTTTATCTCCATGACGTAAGGTCTCCTAATTGCAATCGTAGTCTCCGTAATTATGACAATTGATAGTTGACTTGCAACCACCCCCGATTGACTTCATTTGAGCCTCTATAGTTTTTTGTTGCAGTTTTCAGCGTACGGAAGGTAGGAATTAGTGTCTGATGATCTGTTGCGTCGAGGATTGGCCGCGCTGACTTAACCTGGATGGATTGTGGGGTAATAACTAACAGGAAATGTTCAATTTGATTGCTATCTTATGATTCAGAGACGGCGGTGATGGCGAGGCGACACCTGGCACTACGACCACTGACTGCTGTCCAACCTCGCAGCTTGGCGGCGTCCATTTGGGGACGACGTTATCCTCTGAGGCGTCCATTTGGAGACGACGTTATCCTGGGAGGCGTCCATTCGAGGACGACGTTATCCTCTGAGGCGTCCATTCGGGGACGACGTTATCCTGGGAGGCGTCCATTCGAGGACGACGTTATCCTGGCAGGCGTCCACTCAAGGACGACGTTATCCTGGGAGGCGTCCATTCGAGGACGACGTTATCCTGGCAGGCGTCCACTCAAGGACGACGTTATCCTGGCAGGCGTCCACTCGAGGACGGCGTATTCTTGGGTGGCATCTACTCGGGTGGCGTCGTGTGCACCTGGGTGGCGTCGTGTGCACCTGGGTGGCGTCGTGTGCACCTGGGTGGCGTCGTGTGCACCTGGGTGGCGTCGTGTGCACCTGGGTGGCGTCGTGTGCACCTGGGTGGCGTCGTGTGCACCTGGGTGGCGTCGTGTGCACCTGGGTGGCGTCGTGTGCACCTGGGTGGCGTCCAATCAGACGACATCCACTCAGGCAACATCTCAATTCGCGTGAGTAGATTCATGGTGGTGTTGAGTCCAGGTGTGAGGGAGACGGATGGTCTTCCCTCCCGCCCACCGTCTTGTACAATCACCATGACGGAGGGCCCTGACGGAGGGGCCCTTCGTGGGGTGTGACCCTGACGGAGGGGCCCTTCGTGGGGTGTGACCATGACGCAGGGGCCCTTCGTGGGGTGTGACCATGACGCAGGGGCCCTTCGTGGGGGTGTGACCATGACGGAGGGGCCCTTCGTGGGGGTGTGACCATGACGAAGGGGCCCTTTGTGGGGGTGTGACCATGACGCAGGGGCCCTTCGTGGGGGTGTGACCATGACGAAGGGGCCCTTTGTGGGGGTGTGACCATGACGCAGGGCCCCCTTCGTGGGGGTGTGACCATGACGCAGGGGCCCTTTGTGGGGGTGTGACCATGACGCAGGGCCCCTTCGTAGGGTGTGACCATGACGGAGGGGCCCTTCGTGGGGTGTGACCATGACGCAGGGCCCCTTCGTGGGGTGTGACCATGACGCAGGGCCCCCTTCGTGGGGTGTGATCATGACGCAGGGGCCCTTTGTGGGGTGTGACCATGACGGAGGGCCCCTTCGTAGGGTGTGACCATGACGGAGGGGCCCTTCGTAGGGTGTGACCATGACGGAGGGCCCCCTTCGTAGGGTGTGACCATGACGGAGGGCCCCTTCGTAGGGTGTGACCATGACGGAGGGGCCCTTCGTGGGGTGTGACCATGACGGAGGGCCCCCTTCGTAGGGTGTGACCATGACGCAGGGTCCCTTCGTGGGGTGTGACCATAACGGAGGGCCCCTTCGTGGGGTGTGACCATGACGAAGGGGCCCTTTGTGGGGGTGTGACCATGACGCAGGGGCCCTTCGTAGGGTGTGACCATGACGGAGGGCCCCCTTCGTAAGGTGTGACCATGACGCAGGGGCCCTTCGTGGGGTGTGACCGTGAAGGAGGGGCCCTCCAGAGGGCACTCAACTACCAGACCTCATCTGTAGCCAACAATTAAACATTAACTATCGTCCGTGATATTTCTGCTTGTAAAACTCCTTCTCTGGTCGTTGTTCCGGACTCCCTAAAGCCGCTCCATCATCTGATAATGTTTGTTTACAGTTAAGAAACAGTAAGACTTGGCACGGGCTCACCATAGTCAGTGCTGCTTGGAATTTTTTGTTTCAAGCAGCGAATCTTAAACAACAACAACATAAAACTTTCTGGGAAAGAGGTCGGATAGGAAGGGGGGGGGGGGAAGAGGGGGGGGAAGAGGGGGGGGGAGGGGGGGTGTTGGGTGGGGGGGGGGGAGAGGGAGTTTTACCCCCAAAACAAATCTTCACTAGTATGAAACTTGAATTACACACAGAAATCACAATAGCGTGTTGCATCAGATGAACAAATCCACAAGGGCCGTGACGAGGGTTTCGAACCTCCGTCCGAGAGGATCCCAGACGATTGAGGCAGCGTCTGGGGATCCTCTCGGACGGAGGTTCGAACCCTCGTCACGGCCCTTGTTGGTTTGTTCATGAGACTTGAACTTGAACTTGGATTTCCAAAGGGATTTGGAAAGGATGTGGGAGGAAGGGGGATGAGTGGGTGAAATTCTTGGAAGAGTATTTGGATATGGAGAGAAGAGGCTTGAAAGTTTGGTGGTCTATCCACCCTGGGTTGGTATGACGGTCTTTGGTCTTGGCTCGGGGGCTTGCTCTCTTTCTTCATCAGTGGCGGGAGCCAGGCTGTGACTCATGCGTCAGGCTGCGAGCAGCCGCGTCCAACAGCCTGGTTGATCAGTCCAGCAACCAGGAGGCCTGGTCGACGACCGGGCCGCGGGGACGCTAAGCCCCGGAAGCACCTCAAGGTAACCTCAAGGTAGCCTAGTGGTGAGGCGGTTAGGTGTTGTCTTTGTTCAGTTGAGGTGCGCTCAACTACTTGGGCTGGACGGTAGAGCGACCGTCTCGCTTCATGCCGGTCGGCGTTCAATCCCCGACTGTCCAAGTGGTTGGGCACCATTCCTTCCCACCGTCCCATCCCCAAATCCTTATCCTGATCCCTTCCCAGTGCTATATAGTCGTAATGGCTTGGCGCTTTCCCCCCTGATAGTTCCCTTCAGTTGAGGTGCTCTGTCTGGGTTGGGGAAGGCGTCTTCTCTCTTGAGACGGTGAGCGTTAATTTCACTTTGGAGGTGTTCGCGAGTATTTCCCAAATGCCATCGCTGGTATCGGAGTTCCTTCCGGGTCTTCGTATTCGTCGGTGAATGGTGATTGTCTTATCTTGTAATCGAAGATCGGCTCGACGGAGGGCCGATCTTCATTTCCCTCTTCAGAAGGGAGAGGTCCACAAACTGTTCCACGGTCTTATAGTGGACCATTACCGGGTGAGGATAGTCAGGTTTTTTCCCTAGGACTCTCATTGTGTACTCTGTGGTCCCCAACGTGCAAAATAAAAGGGTTCTGCGGAAAGTATAATGGCTCGCAAGCATCCACGTTTTCTATGCGTAGGTTGGTTTAGGTTAGGTGGGTTGGCTTGGGTTCATGCATTTTAGTACCACGAATTTTGTACGTAGTGGCAAATCAAGAAAAGTTAAAGGAGCTAAAACCGTGCGCGAATTTACGCGCCACAAGGCTGCTAAACGGGACAGCAAGCTAGACCACACTTCTCAGGAGCCACTGTTGAATAAGCACTCTTAGGGAAAGTGAGTGGGGTAGGAGGAGAGGGAGAGGGGACAGGGAGGGGAGGGAGAGGGAGGGGAAGGAGAGGGGCAAGAGAGAGAGGGGAGACGGTAGGGGCAGCAGAAGCCGTCGACGCCCCTGGGATGATGTACGAGCGACCGCTCACAATAACAAACATGGCTGCCGCTGATCACTGGCATCACCCGACCCCCGGCCACCACCAGTGATGGTAATACTAACACTCTGCAGGTTAAGCAACCTCATATTAACATAGTGGAGGCAGTCTGGAGACGCCTGGAGACAGGGAGGTCTGCAGGTGTCGTAAGCCATGATGGATGACCTCAGACCCCAACCGGCGTAAAGGGAGTTCTTGTCAACTGATATCTTATTCCAGCTCATACGTGTAGCTACTCCCTCTGAATTGTTCTCCATCAATAGCAGGTTAGAATCAGGGGCGCCACGAATCATCTAGCTACAGCATTTACCCTTACGAAACCGGTACATCTCTCCTTAATCATATAGAAGCTTTGTTTTCATTTATGAAGCAGTTTGTGAGCTCCGAAGCACTACCTGGATGTTAATAACAATAATAATCTTGGGGATGTGAAGCTTCGATGTCTGTAAACCGTTTAATGTTTGTAAACAAAGCCGCTATGAGTAAGGAAAGCGGCTGTGAGTTCGTGTTTTTAAAGCAGGACACCTCTACCCCTGGGTATATACCCATGGCCCCCAAGTTCCTCTACCCCTGGGTATATACCCCTGGCCCCCAAGTTCCTCTACCCCTGGGCATATACCCCTGGCCCCCAAGCTCCTCTACCCCTGGGGTATATACCCCTGGCCCCAAGCTCCTCTACCCCTGGGTGTATACCCCTGGCCCCCAAGTTCCTCTACCCCTGGGTATATACCCCTGGCCCCCAAGTTCCTCTACCCCTGGGCATATACCCCTGGCCCCCAAGCTCCTCTACCCCTGGGGTATATACCCCTGGCCCCAAGCTCCTCTACCCCTGGGTGTATACCCCTGGCCCCCAAGTTCCTCTACCCCTGGGGTATATACCCCTGGCCCCCCAAGCTCCTCTACCCCTGGGGTATATACCCCTGGCCCCCAAGCTCCTCTACCCCTGGGTATATACCCCTGGCCCCCAAGCTCCTCTACCCCTGGGGCATATACCCCCTGGGCCCCAAGCTTCTCTGCCCCTGGGTATATATTCCATCAATCGCCGGATATCCGCCACATGCAATTCCTATCCCATTTCAAGCCTTTTTAATTTACATATATTGAAATGCGTGACGTCGAAGGACCGGAGCGGATATCCGCCTTATGAGCCACAATTCGTGTCAATCACGTATATACCAGAGGCTATCATTCAGGATTATACATATATATTCTTTATACCAAGTCACAAATGAAATTTTCTGCATGTGCGAGGAATTCCTTGCCATTATATCATCATTATCAACATCACTATCATTATTCTGTTTCCCATTTTCATGCTGGTGGAGGAGGAGGAGGGGATGCGGATTGTGGGAGGGGGAGTGAAGGAAGGGGAGTGAGGGAAGGGGAGTGAGGGAAGGGGAGTGAGGGAAGGGGAGTGAGGGAAGGGGAGTGAGGGAAGGGGAGTGAGGGAAGGGGAGTGAGGGAAGGGGAGTGAGGGAAGGGGAGTGAGGAAAAGGGAGTGAGGGAAGGGGAGTGAGGGAAGGGGAGTGAGGGAAGGGGAATGAGGGAAGGGGAGTGTGGGAAGAGGAGTGAGGGAAGGGGAGTGAGGGAAGGGGAGTGTGGGAAGGGGAGTGAGGGAAGGGGAGTGAGGGAAGGGGACAGGAAGGCATCAGTCTTGAGCAAAATGGGGAATAATACAGTAGGGGGAAGGTTACAGTTTTGACACAATTCAGAGATTACAAATATCACTCGTGCCTTCATGTGCTAGAGAGAGAGAGAGAGAGAGAGAGAGAGAGAGAGAGAGAGAGAGAGAGAGAGAGAGAGAGAGAGAGAGAGAGAGAGAGAGAGAGAGGGGGGGAGAGAGAGGGGGGGGGGGTTAGAGCAAGTGAGTCAACCATCTTCGCAAATTATGTTTTGAAAATGTACAAATTTTTTTGTGCATTAGCTGCAGTATGTCACGGAAACTGAAGTGCGACATGCGCATTGTGTGTGTGTGTATGTACTCACCTAGTTGTGCTTGCGGAGGTTGAGCTCTGGCTCTTTGATCCCGCCTCTCAACTGTCAATCAACTGGTGAGCTATTCTTGCTTTCTGAGCTTATTGGGCTCTATCAAATCTACATTTAGAACTGCGTATGGAGTCAGCCTCCACCACATCACTGTCTAGTGCATTCCATTTATTAACTACTCTGACACTGAAAAAAATCTTTCTAATGTCTCTGTGGCTCATTTGGGTACTAAGTTTCCACCTGTGTTCCCTTGTTCGTATTCCACCCGGGCTAAAGAGTTTGTCTTTATCCACCCTGTCAATTCCCCTGAGAATTTTGTAGGTGGTTATCATGTCTCCTCTTACTCTTCTGTTTTCCAGGGATGTGAGGTTCAGCTCCTTTAGCCTTTCATCGTAGCTCATTCCTCTCAGTTCTGGGATTAGTCTGGTGGCATACCTCTGAATCTTCTCTAACTTTGTCTTGTGTTTAACTAGGTATGGACTCCAGACTGGTGCTGCATACTCCAGGATTGGTCTTACATAAGTGGTATACAAGGTCCTGAACGATTCCTTACACAAGTTTCTAAAGGCAGTTCTTATGTTGGCCAGTCTAACATATGCCGCTGATGATATCCTTTTGATGTGGGCCTCTGGGGACAGGTTCGGTGTGATATCAACCCCCAGATCTTTCTCTCTACTTGTCTCTTGCAGGATATCACCTCCCAGATGGTACATTGTATTCGGCCATCTGTTCCCTTCTCTTAATTTCATTACTTTACACTTTCCCGAGTTGAACTTTAGTAGCCATTTTCTAGACCATTCCACCAGTTTGTCCAGGTTGTCCTGTAGTCTCTGTCTATTTTCATCTGTTTTGATTTTTCTCATAATTTTTGCATCATCAGCAAACATTGAGAGGAATGAGTCTATATCCTCTGGAAGGTCGTGTACATATATTAGAAACAGGATGGGTCCAAGTACTGAGCCCTGTGGGACTCCGCTGGTGACATCTCGCCACTCTGATGTCTCCCCCCTCACCGTTACTCGCTGTTTCCTGTTGCTTAGATACTCCCTTATCCACTGGAGCTCCTTCCCTTTTACTCCTGCCTGTTGCTCCAACTTTTGTAACAGCCTTTTATGGGGTAATGTGTCAAAGGCTTTCTGACTGGCCAAGAAAATGCAGTCTGGCCACCCTTCTCTTTCTTGCCTAATTCGTGTTGCTTAGTCATAGAATTCTATTAGACCTGTGAGGCACGATTTACCATCTCTGAACCCATGCTGGTGTTGTGTTACAAAGCTATTTCCCTCCAGATGCTCTACGAGCCTTTTTCTCACGATCTTCTCCATCACCTTGCATGGTAGGGAAACTGGCCTGTAGTTCGGTGCCTCTTGCCTGTCACTCTTTTTGTAAATTGGGACTACATTAGCTGTCTTCCAATTTTCTGGTAGGTTTCCTGTTTCCAGTGACCTGTTATACACCATAGAGAGTGGCACACTTAGTGCTTCTGCACCTTCTTTGTGTACTCACCTATTTGTGCTTGCGGGGGTTGAGCTTTGGCTCTTTGGTCCCGCCTCTCAACGTGTGTGTGTGTGTGTGTGTGTGTGTGTGTTCCAGTACCTACCCTACATAAATGTCCTCCAAGCATCCTTTATCTACATATTTATTTGATACAATATCAATATTTTCTATATCTGGCTCATGTTCCTATCATATTTCACTCCCTCCAGTTTAATTAGGTTCAGCTTCCTCAATCGGTCTCCGCTGATCAGTCCACTAACTCTTTGGATTAGCCTTGTGAGGAAACCACTGAATTTTCTCAATTATCGTTAAGTGCTGTTCCACACTGGGGTTCCACGCCGGTGATGCGTAGTCTAACACCTCCTCTAAGTTCCAGAACGCTGTCCTGACGCTCCCAGCTGAGCATATGATGCTGATTTGACCTTGTAAGTTCCTCCCTTTTATATTAATCCTCTGACCTTCCTACTCCAATTCACAGTCTCACGACTATGCAATTTTCCGAGTTGAAGTCCAGTAGTCATTGTTGACCAGATCACACACTAGAAGGTGAAGGGACGACGACGTTTCGGTCCGTCCTGGACCGTTCTCAAGTCCACTGTGACTTGATTGGAGATTGTGACTCCAGCAGCCACTTGTAGCTTATCAGCTGCCTGTACCTTATCAGCTGCCTGTACCTTATCAGCTGCCTGTAGCTTATCAAAATTTTATTGCAGCCTCTCTCTTGTCCTGGTTCTCCTCAGGAAACAGTATTCACGAAACATGAAGTGCCCAACACCGGTCACTTGGCGGTGATGGCACTTGGCACTTACTCATACTTCCCCTGTTCACATTTCTCCCCCTCTTGTTGCTGTTATTCCTCGTACTCTACTTGTCAGGTCGTTTGCACTCACTTTAACACTCTGGGGGAGGTACTCTTGCTCGTGCAGGAGCCTCTTGTGTGTGTGTGGAGCTGCGCCACATGTCACTCGACGCTCTAATAATATGGAGTACCTCCACTCCCTTCCATTTTCTTGTCTAATCTCAATCATTCTATAATAGAGCAGAGCTTCAATAGGCTCTTGTGTGTGTGTGTGTGTGTGTGTGTGTGTGTGTGTGTGTGTGTGTGAGTGTGTGTGTGTGTGTGTGTGTGTGTGTGTGTGAGTGTGTGTGTGAGTGTGTGTGTGTGTGTGTGTGTGTGTGTGAGTGTGTGTGTGTGTGTGTGTGTGTGTGTGTGTGTGTGTGTGTGTGTGTGTGTGTGAGTGTGTGTGTGTGTGTGTGTGTGTGTGTGTGTGTGTGTGAGTGTGTGTGTGTGTGTGTGTGTGTACTCACCTATTTGTACTCACCTATTTGTGCTTGCGGGGGTTGAGCTTTGGCTCTTTGGTCCCGCCTCTCAACTGTCAACTGTGTGTGTGTGTGTGTGTGTGTGTGTGTGTGTGTGTGAGTGTGTGTGTGAGTGTGTGCGTGAGCGTGTGCGTGTGTGTGTGTGTGTGTGTGTGTGTGTGTGTGTGTGTGTGTGTGTGTGTGTGAGTGTGTGTGTGTGTGTGAGTGTGTGTGTGTATGTGTGAGTGTGTGTGTGTGTGTGTGTGTGTGTGTGTGTGTGTGTGTGTGTGTGTGTGTGTGTGTGTGTGTGTGTGTGTGCTTAAATGTACTCACCTAGATGTGCTTTTTATATTTGCATTTAAAAGTAATTAATTTATTTCCGATTCTAACGTTGAAGAAAAAGTTCCAACATCTTTGTGACTTATTTGTGGACAAAACCATCTCATGTGTAAAGCAATAATAATAATAATAATAATAATAATAATAATCCGGTAATTAATAAGGCTTGGCACAATAGACTGTTTTTTTTCATTGAAACGACATTGGGTTATATCAAATTTGTTATGTGATTTTCGGAAAAAATCTACTGAATCCATTCAGGTCAGGTCATGACCTGAACCGGGTCGTTCAGGTCACCATGAAGAGTCGTCCTCCCGTGCCAGGAGAAGCACTCATGGTAGTGGGTGGAATATTGACCTCAACGACACTCACAAGTTACGAGTGCATATTGATGCACTCAAAAGAGTTTTGCTTCACTCACCAGAGGAAACATAAGTACATATAATGAAACACTAGAAACTACATTATCAAAGTTGGTTATATCTCTGTGGCGTAAAGTAAATCGTTTTATTATATAGATAAATAAGGGAAAAAAAAGGGCCATATATATTTTTTTCATTAACACACATGGTACAGAGACTTGTGAAAATGTTGTTGGCAAATGTGCTAGGGTATTGACATATATTCAAAGTATAAGACATCTCCTGGGTCTTATGCAGACTTACAACTTCCAGGGGAACTAGTAAGTAAGGCTTACCATGAGCTATGGGAAGGGAAAGTTCCCAGTCTGTTAACAGGAATCAACAGGAGTCTCTACCTGTACCAACCTGTGTAAAGAACAATTAATAACTACCCCAGTTAGATCTATTCTTGAGTATTTACTTTATATTCTGTGGTTGATTATTCAATAAATCCCTGAACTATATGGTTTAAGAGATCTCTCACCCTGTCCATTTAGAACAGAAGAAAATGTATATATGCTGGTTAGCATTGAAAATGTCTGGCCACGTCTGTGGTAGAAAATAATAATAATACAAAAACACCTTTTATTTGGTATGAGTGGAACATAGTGTTACCTGAAGGTGCCAGATGACACCCAAGACACATCCTGGCAGCCAGTAAAGGCACTGACTGAACGTATATATATATATATATATATATATATATATATATATATATATATATATATATATATATATATATATATATATATATATATATATATATATATGTCGTACCTAGTAGCCAGAACGCACTTCTCAGCCTACTATGCAAGGCCCAATTTGCCTAATAAGCCAAGTTTTCCTGAATTAATATATTTTTTCTAATTTTTTTCTCATGAAATGATAAAGCTACCCATTTCATTATGTATTAGGTCAATTTTTTTTTATTGGAGTTAAAATTAACGTAGATATATGACCGAACCTAACCAACCCTACCTAACCTATCCTAACCTATCTTTATAGGTTAGGTTTGGTTAGGTAGCCGAAAAAGTTAGGTTAGGTTAGGTTAGGTAGGTTAGGTAGTCGAAAAACAATTAATTCATGAAAACTTGGCTTATTAGGCAAATCGGGCCTTGCATAGTAGGCTGAGAAGTGCGTTCTGGCTACTAGGTACGACATATATATATATATATATATATATTATTAAATATGACCGAAAAAGTAAGATTAATAATTCTAACACGAATTTTCTCTATCTTTCGTACATTTCTTTTCACTGTTGGTGGTAATTCAAAAATCAATTCTCCAAAATTCATTTTTATTTCAATTTTGGAGAATTGATTTTTGAATTACCACCAACAGTGAAAAGAAATGTACGAAAGATAGAGAAAATTCGTGTTAGAATTATTAATCTTACTTTTTCGGTCATATTTAATAATATATGTCTACAGGAAAGACTGCTACCAAAATATACTAATATATATATATATATATATATATATATATATATATATATATATATATATATATATATATATATAACCACGACCACAACCTGTATACCCAACAATTAGCTTGCCTGCCACTCCTCTCCTGTAGCATAAACCACAAAACATTTGCAACAAGGGATTACCAGACACACAAGTTCTCTCTCCACGAACAGAGACATTTCCACGCTCGTAACACACGTAATATTAACAATTACATCATTCGTTTTGGTAACAAATGGGGAAAAAAATAAAAATGTCATGGTATTCCATAACTTTAAATTACAAAAATAATCTATACAAATGATTGCACAATGAATCCTTTTTTTTTCCTCAGGAGACAAGAAAGATGTAAATCACGTGAATTAAACCATTAAAAATGTTCTTACCTTAGACGACGTTATTTGCAAGTTGTTATTGCACTGCATATGTGATTTATCCTATTTCTTTATCACTCAGGCACCAGCTATACCCTCCTCTTATAAGACAAGAAAGCACTGATATACAATTATAGTATTATCAATATTATCTGATATAATTATCAAGTTAGGAGTGAAAAATTAATGCCAATTTATGATTTGCAACACATGTGCTAAATATTGCAACCAAATGCCCTTTGAAGTTACCATCTTTATGGAGTGTGGAGCCTCATCTGGGACCCCGGCCACTCCGGCATGTATATCGTTTATGTATACACACTGCAACTCACAAGCAGGTTCTACAATAGACTGTGCATTCTTGTTTACAGTCTTTAATAAATATGTGAGACAAAATTCAAGAAGACAAGATGTGTACTTGACTCAGTTCCACACAGACAGACAGACTCTCTAACACAGCAGAGATGCTGTGGCTGGTCCGTGTATAATCTATAAACTTCAATAAATAACGTCTCCCTCTTCCCCACGTTCCTCCTATTGTAGCTTCTCTACAAGTCGACTTGAGAATGGTCCAGGACGGACCGAAACGTCGTCGTCACTTCACTTTCTAGTGTGTGGTCTGGTCAACTTACTTTAGCCACGTTATTGTGACTCCTCGTCTGCTCTCAACAAAACCCTCCTTCAATAATAAACTGCCAAACAAGCGATGATATATATGTGTGACACCGAGACAGCTGTTGGAACTGCCAAACAAGCGATGATATATATGTGTGACACCGAGACAGCTGTTGGAACTGCCAAACAAGCGATGATATATATGTGTGACACCGAGACAGCTGTTGGAACTGCCAAACAAGCGATGATATATATGTGTGACACCGAGACAGCTGTTGGAACTGCCAAACAAGCGATGATATATGTGTGACACCGAGACAGCTGTTGGCTTTGCAAGAACAGAATAATTTCACCACTCACCTCACCAGAAATATGCAATGTTGCATTTCGGCCACAGGTCAACACATTCTCTCGGATTATCTTGCGGTTATCTTGAGATGATTTCGGGGCTTTTTTTTAGTGCCCCCGCGGCCCGGTCCTCGACCAGGCCTCCTCCCCCAGGAAGCAGCCCGTGACAGCTGATTAACACCCAGGTACCTATTTTACTGCTAGGTAACAGGGGCATAGGGGTGAAATAAACTCTGCCCATTGTTTCTCGCCGGCGCCTGGGATCGAACCAGGACCACAGGATCACAAGTCCAGCGTGCTGTCCGCTCGACCGACCGGCTCCCAAAGTGCATGAACAAATTATCTATCCTATTTCTATCTGTGATATTTTGTACCATTATCAGCCCAACTGTTCAGTTCCATGACTCGAGACGTGTTTCATTCACTCTCAGCTTGCCAGTCCTCCAAACAAAGACCCAAGGTCCATTCCATCCACCCGCCAACCCCCCCCTGTTTATGGATGAAAACGGTTTACACACGACTCACAACTGCTGACGTCCGAACACTTCCGGAACAAGTGCTTCACTGACGAATTTTGTTCGAACCACAACGCTGTAAATGCTTCACCCACGAACTACAAATACAAATAATCGCCAACAGAACCTAAACACCTAACCTAACCTATGCCTATTTATACACAATATCCTAATATATTATAATATTAATTTATACTTGAGAAAATTCCTATTTTGAATGAACAGCATGTTAAAATTGATGAATGCGTCTTTGGGGGGTCGCGCGCTGGATGGAATGTACTTGAGTCGAGGACAGGTTGCCTCACAAGACAGGAAGCGTAACACAGAAACTGAAAGACAAGATTAGACGGAGACAAAAGAATGAGGAAAAGAAGAGAAACAAGGAAATAGACAAGAAAGACGAAGAATAAACAAGGAGAAAAACCGAGATAAGAAAATAAATAGGTGGAGAAGCGATGAACAGTGAGACGGAGAACAGGGAGACGGAGAACAGTGAGACGGAGAACAGCGGTACGGAGAACAGCGGTACGGAGAACAGGGAGACGGAGAACAGGGAGACGGAGAACAGTGAGACGGAGAACAGGGAGACGGAGAACAGGGAGACGGAGAACAGGGAGACGGAGAACAGTGAGACGGAGAACAGGGAGACGGAGAACAGGGAGACGGAGAACAGGGAGACGGAGAACAGGGAGACGGAGAACAGTGAGACGGAGAACAGGGAGACGGAGAACAGGGAGACGGAGAACAGGGAGACGGAGAACAGGGAGACGGAGAACAGTGAGACGGAGAACAGGGAGACGGAGAACAGGGAGACGGAGAACAGTGAGACGAAGAACAGGGAGACGGAGAACAGGGAGACGGAGAACAGGGAGACGGAGAACAGTGAGACGGAGAACAGGGAGACGGAGAACAGGGAGACGGAGAACAGTGAGACGGAGAACAGGGAGACGGAGAACAGGGAGACGGAGAACAGGGAGACGGAGAACAGGGAGACGGAGAACAGGGAGACGGAGAACAGGGAGACGGAGAACAGGGAGACGGAGAACAGTGAGACGGAGAACAGTGAGACGGAGAACAGGGAGACGGAGAACAGGGAGACGGAGAACAGTGAGACGGAGAACAGGGAGACGGAGAACAGGGAGACGGAGAACAGGGAGACGGAGAACAGTGAGACGGAGAACAGGGAGACGGAGAACAGGGAGACGGAGAACAGGGAGACGGAGAACAGTGAGACGGAGAACAGTGAGACGGAGAACAGTGAGACGGAGAACAGTGAGACGGAGAACAGGGAGACGGAGAACAGTGAGACGGAGAACAGGGAGACGGAGAACAGGGAGACGGAGAACAGGGAGACGGAGAACAGGGAGACGGAGAACAGGGAGACGGAGAACAGGGAGACGGAGCATCAGACAAGAGATAACCTGCTGAGACAGATTTGCGAGAAGAGGAGAGAGAAACGGTAAGAGGGAGAGACAGGGAAACAGGAAGACGGTGCTCGGAAGAATGAGACGGGAAGAAGTAGAGATAAGCAAATTGATAGGTTCAGCAGCAGCCGGAGGTGACAGTTTATCATTGTCTTCTGTCTCATTGTTTCTCATTGTTTCTCATTGTCTATTGTTGTGTATCTTCTTTATGTCTATTGTTGGGTTTCTTCTCACTGTCTATTGCCGAGTCTCTTATTTCTGTCTATTGTTGGTGTCTTCTGTCTATTGTCCACTTTGTCTTTGATGCCTAATTGTTGGACTTCTCATCTCTGTCTACTGTTTGGCCTCTTCTTGCTGTCTATTGCTGGTCCTATGCTGTCTATTGCAGAGCCTCGTCTGTCTATTACTGGATCTCTCTTCGATATCTATTGCCAGTATGTCTGTTACATCTATTGTCTTTGTTACACTCTCATTGTTTCCCATATGCAGTGTTCATTTAATATTTGCTGTGTGTGTATATATATATATATATATATATATATATATATATATATATATATATATATATATATATATATATATATATATATATGTCGTACCTAGTAGCCAGAACTCACTTCTCAGCCTACTATGCAAGGCCCGATTTGCCTAATAAGCCAAGTTTTTATGAATTAATATATTTTCTCTAATTTTTTTCTTATGAATTGATAAAGCTACCCATTTCATTATGTATGAGGTCAATTTTTTTTTATTGGAGTAAAAATTAACGTAGATATATGACCGAACCTAACCAACCCTACCTAACCTAACCTAACCTATCTCTATAGGTTAGGTTAGGTTAGGTGGCCGAAAAAGTTAGGTTAGGTTAGGTTAGGTTAGGTAGGTTAGGTTAGGTAGGTTAGGAAGTCGAAAAAACATTAATTCATGAAAACTTGGCTTATTAGGCAAATCGGGCCTTGCATAGTAGGCTGAGAAGTGAGTTCTGGCTACTAGGTACGACATATATATATATATATATATATATATATATATATATATATATATACACACATTTTCTTCTGTCCTCCATGGACAGAGTTAGAAATCTGCTAAACATATACATAGTTCAGTGATGTATTAAACAATCAACCACAGAAGGTGATTGTAGTGCTTTAAAAAAAAATGTTAATCCATCCTACACACATAAATACATAGCTACACAGGCTTACGCCTTTCCTACATAAACAGCGTCCCCAGGTGTCTTTGACATGGTGTCAATAATGTGTGTTTGCAAAGGTGAAATGCAGTTCTGACCAACATACATATATATACTTATATATTTATACATATATATAAACATACACATATATTGTATGACAGTGTCAGACCACGGAGGAAAAATTGAAACAGGAATTTCCTTAAGTACTTTCGTATATTAATACATCTTCAGAAGGAGTATTCCTCTTTCTGAAGATGTATTAATATACGAAAGTACTTAAGGAAATTCCTGTTTCAATTTTCCTCCGTGGTCTGACACTGTCATATTTTTAATGACATTTATTTTCGTGATTTACACACACATATATACTGTATACATATATACACACATACACTGGACGATGATAGTGTTGTATAGTGGAAAGAGGATTGTCTGTGGGTGTTGTGGGGAGAGAGGGGGAGGGGATGGTGTATGGGGGGGGGCCCAGACCCCCACACCCAGCCTGGGTGTGGGGGTAGAACATGGATGATGGAGACGGGGGGGCCCACACGACCCACCCAGCCTAATGATATAGCAGACAGGAGGTCTGAGCGCGGGGTATCATTTGCCAATGTCGCTATGATTGCCTTTGCTGTATCTGTCCCCCGCCCCCTTCCCCGTCTTCCCCGCCATCCCCACCCTCTCCCCCACCCACTTGGGAGAAGGGGTGAGAGGAGAGAGGAGAAGGAGAGAGGAGGAGGAGGGGCAAGAAGAAGAGGAGGACGAGGACGGAAGGGAGACAGGATGAGGTACAAATCTTGATTTAAGATAAGCAGCCCCAGACAACCTGCTTGCTTGCTTGTGGAGATGATGACCGTTGTGTGTGTGTGTGTGTGTGTGTGTGTGTGTGTGTGTGTGTGTGTGTGTGTGTGTGTGTGTGTGTGTGTGTCTGTATGTGCGTGTGTGTGTGTGTGTGTATGTGCGTGTGTGTGTGTGTGCGCGCGCGAGCGCGTGCGTTGAATTTGTTGTGAATTCTCATGGAAGACGTAGATCTAAGGACAGCCCAGGTTTCAAGCTGAAATGTTAGTGTGAAATTTTTATTTAATTCTTCACAGACTTTCTCATCATTCTCTGTGTGACCACCTTCTCTTTTGTATAGCTTGATTACTAAATCAATTACCAGCATCTTCGAACCAACGGCTACATAGTAAGTTTAAGCAGATCCTTAGCCTTGGATGCTATATCGTTCTCATACTGTTTCTCTGCTGCTCTCTATAGAGTTGTTGTATAATCATTCCTCTTCCAGCAGTATGTAGGTTGTGGTTGACACCTGTTCTATGTTTTGCTTCCATGGTTTCCTACTTCTGTTCCTGCCTTTAAACATCGACTGTAAAGCCATGGGGTAATTTTTTGTCCCCTTTGACTCCTTTATTCCCTCATAAATCTTCCTTCGACCACTTCGTGATTGCTATTTATGTAGTCCCTCGTGTCGTGTGTCTTTTCCCCTCTGAGGTCTGTTTCTCAAGGTGTTCTCTCTAAGAATTCTATTATCTTTGTGGTATTTTACCACCATAAAGATGGGGAGATAGTCTTCCACGCACCTCCGCTCGTCCTCTGCGCCACAGCCTTCATAACAACTACATAATCAAAGACCAATATATAATGGTCACTTGTCCCCCCAATTGGTGTTTCATCCTCGATGCTCTGCACGTCCAACTCGCCCTGTTTGAAGGACAGGTCTAGCCTCGCTGACTGGTCCTTCTCTCTTCTCTATGTTTCTCTCTAGAGTGTTGCGTTAGGAAGTTCTTTTTCTCTTTGTACCAGCTTCGCTTTCTATGTCTTCTCTTTTCCTTCAGTCATGGACAAGATTGGTAACCATTCCTTTCCTTCCCCCCCCCCTGTCCCATCCCAAATCCTTATCATAATCCCTTTCAAATGCTATATATATACTCGTAATGGCTTGGCGCTTTCCCCCTGATAATTCCCTCCCTCCTACCGGGTCGATCGGTTACTAAACTTGTTTATGACTAAGATCTCCCAATACTATCTACTCTGCTCTCAATCTAAGGAATATTTCAACCAAACTTTAGAAGATATTTACGCAAGCTCTGTATTCTCGTATTCTGTTCTGGGACTTTTGTTCTAATCTGAGAAATTATAATTTATGGTCACAACCTGGTTGATACCTGGTTGATGGGGTTCTGGGAGTTCTTCTACTCCCCAAGCCCGGCCCGAGGCCAGGCTCGACTTGTGAGAGTTTGGTCCACCAGGCTGTTGCTTGGAGCGGCCCGCAGGCCCACATACCCACCACAGCCCGGTTGGTCCGGCACTCCTTGGAGGAGTTTGTTTTTCAAACCACTTGTTTTTCATCCACTAAAATGATTCTCGTGAAAGTTTACATAACTGGAATCCTTCTCAACATCAATCAATCTTTCTCAACATAACTGGAATCCTTCTCAAGAGATTTGAATCTCTTCAAATCTCTTATTTTTATATTTTTTTTTAACTAGCAGAGCCACTCCTCCCTCTACTTATTTTGTTCTCTATGCTATCTGGTATAACACGGGAACAATTACATTAGTGTTCATTTTAGCTAGTTTAGTTTCTGCTATTGCTCTTACATCTCGATTTGTGCCATCAGTTTGAAGGTATAAATTGGAAGTGGAGAGTGAAGTAGTGGTGGTTAGTGGGGTAGGTAGTTAAGAGGGGAGAGTCGAGGGGTCTTATTGGCAGAGAACGGGTCATGGAGGTATGTTGTGGGGGGCAGGAATTGGCGAATTGGTAGCGGGGGTTAGTTATGGAGGTGTGTCAATTAATGCTTGGTGTAGTTAGATGCTTGTGTGGAGGCTGCTGGAAGTGGCTGGGGAAGAGTTGAGGGGGGTGGGGGAGGTTATCTTGAGGTTATCTTGAGATGATTTCGGGGCTTTTAGTGTCCCCGCGGCCCGGTCCTCGACCAGGCCTCCACCCCCAGGAAGCAGCCCGTGACAGCTGACTAACACCTAGGTACCTATTTTACTGTTAGGTAACAGGGGCATAGGATGAAAGAAACTCTGACCATTGTTTCTCGCCGGCGCCTGGGATCGAACCCAGGATCACAAGTCCAGCGTGCTGTCCGCTCGGCCGACCTCCTCCCTATAGGGGGAGGATATAGTTGTAGGGTTACTTGGTTACTCTCTGTCACCACTGATTTTCGTTGTTGTTTCCTCTCAGTCTTTTTTTGAGGGCTAGTTGTTGCTGGGTAGTGGTGTTGGATCCTTCCTCATGCTGCCCCTCTTCTCTATACTCCCCCTCCATCCATCACCTCTCTTCCTCCCTCCTCCTACCTGTCCTTTCTCTGGGCCCTTCTATCTTCCTCTTTATTTCCGCTTTATTCATATAATTTGTTATGTATGCCTTTCTGTAGACTTCTAAAAGCCCTCTGGATTCTTTTATCTCATCATAATTCTTGGTGGCACCTTATTTATAAACACCAGCTTTAGTGGTCTAATTATTCTGGGTTCGTGTGCATATGACCCCAGTCTGCACTCGTAAATCCTTCTCAGCTTTGTATTGGCGCAGTATTCCAGGGATGTGATGGCTGCTTCTCTCTTTTTAGGATCAAATTTGCGTTCCTCTCATGTCTCTGGAAGGCCTTGAATAATCAGTGTTCTCTCTCTTATTAGATTATCCTCCTTGTGTGCTCTTTTGCATTGGAAGTTTGTAGTTTGGTGAGCAACGTCCATAATTGTTTTGTCATCTACCTTTTTTTTGTACCAATTTGGGCCCCATTTATCCCCATTTTCAAGATTCAGGCCTCTAATTTACCGACTACGTATTTAACCTCTTCCTCACTTTCCCTGTCTATAATAACTAACTGCCTTGGGTTTTTTCCCGTATTTCATCTCTCATCTTAATAAGTTCTCTCTCAATTTTTGACTTTTATTCTCCCTGGAAGTATTGTCCCTTTCTTCTATTTCTCATCTGATTCTGCCGTCTGGTTCAGTAAAACTCTCTTGCCACGGCTGTTTATTTGACTACGTCTCTGGCTCTGACTTCTTGTAATACCTATTCAATTGCTATTATTCTTTTCTCAACTTATTTCATACTCTCTCATATCCTCCAGTTCTTTCCTCAGTCTTTACTCTGATGCTGTAACCAACCTTTCCTCTTCCTCTGATGATGTCTACCAACCTTTCCACTTCCTATGATGCTGTCTACCAACCTTTTC
>NC_091177.1:5374920-5404920 GCF_040958095.1 Procambarus clarkii
ATACCCATTGTTTCGTGTTCTGTCTTGTGTTTGTCACAAGTTTGTTCACCTCACCCAAAACTTTTGTACCATATCACCTCACCCAAAACGAGTATAAGTACGATGAATTTGTGTGTAAATTAAGTCTTTGAAAATGTAATAAGCCATTACGAAACGCGTTCAGGCGTCAGACCATAAATAAAAATGAATTCCTATTCAATAACATATGTTTACAAGAAAGACTGCTACCAAAATATTCTATTATATATATATATATATATATATATATATATATATATATATATATATATATTATATATATATATATATATATATATATATATATATATATATATATATATATATATATATATATATATATATATATATTTTCATACAAATAGTTATTAAAGATAAAAGAAAGAAACAAGAGAGAGAGAGAGAGAGAGAGAGAGAGAGAGAGAGAGAGAGAGAGAGAGAGAGAGAGAGAGAGAGAGAGAGAGAGAGAGAGAGAGAGAGAGAGAATAAAACAGCTCCTCATCACAATTCCACACTCCATATATACACAACATATTACCTATCCCCAGCCACATTGACTCCCTGTGTCAGATTAAGCATGTAAACAAGGGCAGGAGCCGTGCGAGGCGCCATAACTCCCCGTCCTAAATAACAGGCGTGGGCCGTCCATCAGCTGTTGTGTGTTTACAAACATTACCTCCCCCACCTCACTCCGCGCACCATCTGTTAGCATTACCTCGTCTTTATTGGCCCGTTCGCACCACCCCCACCAGCCAATCAGAACGCCGAATCCTGCCTAACGAGGGATTAAATCGACTGGGGGGCGGGGGGGTTGGGGGGGGGTTAATTCCCCAACCCCCTAACCCCCCCCCACTAATGGATATACATGTATGCATATATAAAATGGTCGGTTACTAAGCGACGTCCACTGTGCCTGATCATAATTGATTTAATAACGGGTCAAGCGAGAGCTGGCAACCATCCCGGCGGTGGAGTTGACAGTTATAGCTTATAATTCCACGGCTTTGTGTACCCTGGGTTAATATTTTGCAAGAGGCGTTATAAAACAAGACTTTGAGTAATCAAGGTGGTGGATGAGGGAGTAGGGCGGTCATTAGCGGACGGGGTTAGCAGAGCGAGAAGCCTCTAATGCAGGGAGCTGGAGCAGTCTTCAGCTCCACGGCTGATAAGGCTGTTGGTTGGTTTTTCAGACTTGAAGACAATGTGGAGATTATAGAAGGGGGGAATGTTGCATTGTATTTTGATTGTATTTTGTATGTAGATTTATATATATATTGCTTGAGATGTAAGGAGAATAAAAAGAGGGCGCATATATTAATGGTTTAGGCGGAGTTCTACAATTATCTTTGTATAATTCAAAAAATATTTTTGTTGTATTTTTGCTAATAAAGTGTATGGTTTAATTTTATACAAACATGACTACACTCATTTATGTTATTTAGCAGTTTATAATTATATTCTAAGGCTTTGGGGGTCGAGTCTATCTTTAAAACGTGGGTGACAATGTCCGTAGAATTTAACTCCTCAGCCGAGTGATACAAATTTGCCAGTGCAGGCTACTGAACATATGGCCCTGTATGACTAACCATCCTGCGAGATGGGGACTTGTATTACCACTGCTGCCTTATTCAATCTTGTGTTGATGATATCCTCAAAATGCATCCGGGGTCTGCCAGTGCAGACTGCCCATCACATGCCTCTGTATGACTAACCATCCTGTGTGATGGGGATTTTATAGCACCACCTAATTAGCTTTTTTGACACACTGTACTCCACTTCATGTAGTCTAGGGTAGCTGCACAAATGCAGATGTAACTCATGTATTAAAAAAAATGTTTAGTAGCCTGCACTGGCAAATTTCTACAATTGCTTTATTACCTCCCGTGTTTTTGAGGATATCCTCATATTGTACGCGAAGCTTGCCAGTGACCACATACCTCTATGTAACTAACTATCCGACGTGATGGTGATTTTCATAACACTCAGCCGGCCCTTGTCACACACACAGGTGTAACCCTTCATATAGTCTAATGTACCCTCATAAATCACGACGTACCTATGTTCATTAACACAAAATAAGTAAAATAACTACTACTATTAGATACCTGCAAACTACCAAACCCAGGAACAGGATATAGTTTATGTGATTGAAGATCTGCTGACAAATCTACACCCAAAGTTTGCTACTGCTGGCTAAGAGGTTACGAGTCAACCAATGGTCAAATCACTGGTCTGGTACTGGGTTCGAAGCCTGACAATAACCTCTAGAGAGTTATACAGACCTTCGTAATTACTTACCGACCAACGTCCAGCACTAAAGGAAACTCTTAAGCGTTTATGCACCGAAAATTGAAATACATCTGTGTGAATAGTCCGTATTAACTACACTATCCTACGAGATGAGGATCTTATATCAGAGGACAACCGCGTAAATACGCGCGAAGGACTAGTATGTTAATTAATAAACATATCTTTACTCTTGTGAAGAATGAGACAAGTCAAACAGTCGGTTTTATATTTTCTTTTGAAATAAAATAAATTATGACGTTATTTTGTTCTATCTTGCAACCTATTCATTTGACGTGGATAAAAAAAATGAGATCAAAGAGAACGGGCATTGTCACTTACAGAAAACCGACATCATCATTCACAGAAAGCGGGGCACCATTAATCACAATAAACAGGTGATAACACTAAAAAAACACAGAAAAAACATCAATCACAGAACGCACACCATTATTCACACAAACTACGAACCATCGATCATAGGGAACGGACATCATTAATCACCGTTTGTGTATTTAATCGGTTAAATTACCAGTATTATGAGCAGCTAGCCTCGCCCCCCCCTCCCTCCCTCCCGTCCCCCCCCCTGGTGCTGGGGGACCTCACCAAGCCCCTGGTGCTGGGGGACCTCACCTGGCCCCCTGGTGCTGGGGGACCTCACCAAGCCCCTGGTGCTGGGGGACCTCACCAGGCCCCTGGTGCTGGGGGACCTCACCAAGCCCCTGGTGCTGGGGGACCTCACCTGGCCCCTGGTGCTGGGGGACCTCACCTGGCCCCTGGTGATGGGGGACCTCACCTGGCCCCTGGTGCTGGGGGACCTCACCAAGCCCCTGGTGCTGGGGGACCTCACCTGGCCCCTGGTGCTGGGGGACCTCACCTGGCCCCCTGGTGCTGGGGGACCTCACCAGGCCCCTGGTGCTGGGGGACCTCACCTGGCCCCTGGTGCTGGGGGACCTCACCAAGCCCCTGGTGCTGGGGGACCTCACCAAGCCCCTGGTGCTGGGGGACCTCACCAAGCCCCTGTCTCCACTAGTCAATATGTACTGTATTCTGTGCCTATTTCTAGTTATTTTCTCCTCCTCCTCTCCCTCTGAAGATGCTGAAGAGAAAGTTAACAAAACTTATCCTTTAGTGACAGCCACCATAAACGTGGATAAAGAACTTGAGAAGAAGTTTCTCAACTTCGTTCTGAAGAATAACATTAGAAATCTAGGGAAGACGTCGACTAAGATCACGGAACTAACTTCTTCTGTCTATATATTATATACATATATATATATATATATATATATATATATATATATATATATATATATATATATATATATATATATATATATATATATATATATATATTAGAGTACCACCTTTGGTTGAATAAGTGAGGACTCTTTACCTCCGAGAAGAGAATATAAGGCTCTCAAGGGGGACCTGTGTGAGGCACCAACAAATGGACTTATATACTGTTTTCTTCTACAATCCAAATAATATTTGTTAAAAGTTTATTAAATACCATTAGCTACATATATGGTTCACAGTTAATCTCCACAGATTGTAGAGCTCTTTGGACATTAGACAGGAGCTGAGACGGCCGCGTGCATTTCACCTTCGCATTGCCACACACCCACACACCCACAAAGGCATATGGCACCTTTTGAGTACCTTGTTGTTTCGATGATACTTGAACCCAGATCCTTGAAAACCCTCACCATTTTTACCCCCGAGGAACAAGTGTCGATGCAGCAAAGGAAATTGTGTCTACTATTATTCAGTTCTCTATACTCAGGATTCCAAGTTGATTCCCAGTGAGTGACAGAACCATCAGCAGGCCCGGTTTAGGAGGCCTGGTCGACGACCGGGCCGCGGGGACGCTAAGCCCCGGAAGAATCTCAAGGTAACCACCTCAAGGTAGGCCCACCACTGAAGTCAATGTTTCCATCAACCAAGGATGAAACTAATGAGTCGTCACACATCAACTGTCTACCGATCATGCTGGGGTAAACTGGCATGATTGGCAGAATTAGGGTACATTAGAATATTAGACTCTCTCTCTCTGCTGGACACCCGGCTGTGGAAGGCTTCACTTGAATGACAGCTAGACAAGTAGGATCGAGAAGCTATCGTTTGACTCCCCCAAACAGCATATAGGAGAGTGTCGTGAACCAGACACAACAGGCTGGCGTAATCAAGCAGCCAGGACTAATACGACACCCCAGGTTACCTGACCGTAATCATTACACATCATCAACACTCATCATCAAAGTCATTATGCTGGGTAATTACGCTGGATTATAACAATGACACCTTCGAGTACGGCACTGTGCCACGCTCTCTCCCTCTCTCTCTCTCTCTCTCTCTCTCTCTTTCCGGGCGAAAAGTTATAAACACGCAGCTTTAATTTCCACAAATTACAGTGTTTCAGGCGGAGTATTAAGAGTGAGACGGCGGCTCCAGGGCCACCAACCCTGGGGGTCAGGGGCACCAACCCTAGGGGTCAGGGCCACCAACCCTGGGGGTCAGGGCCACCAACCCTGGGGGTCAGGGCCACCAACCCTGGGGGTCAGGGGCACCAACCCTAGGGGTCAGGGCCACCAACCCTGGGGGTCAAAGCCTCAAGGGCCACCAAACCTGGGCCTCCAGGTCCACCAACTCTGGGGGTCAGGGCCTCCAGGGCCACTAACCCTGGGGGTCAGGGCCTTCAGGGCCACCAACCCTGGGGTCAGGGCCTTCAGGGCCACCAACCCTGGGGGTCAGGGCCTTCAGGGCCACCAACCCTGGGGTCAGGGCCTTCAGGGCCACCAACCTTCCCAAAGTAACCAGTCAGACAGCAACTTTACACTGTCAAAAAGCATCGCTGAATTACACGATGATTCACATATCATTTACATATAATTCTCCTCAAAATAACAAGCACAAACAATTACAGAAAAGTATCTGAAAATAAGTCTTAAATAAATATATCGTGAAAATAAAGCCTTAAATTGTACGAGAAATTTGTGTCTTAAAGATAAGTCATAACCAAAAAATCTTACATAAACAATTCTTAAATCAATAAATCTTAAGTAAAAACTCTTAAAGTCAAAAGAACGAAAAAGAAGTCTTAAAATGTTTTAAAATAAACATTAATATAAAAAGTCTGAAAACATGGAATAATATAACAAATGTAAATACAATTTAAATAAGGAAAATGTCGTTTCTTCACCTTATGATGTTTGGTTTGGTCAGCAAACAAGTCTTAGCATATGAAAGGTCTTCAAAATAAGTCTTAAAATATATAAAAAAAAATATTCTACTGTTACCACTATTGCCACCACCACCACCACCACTACCACCACCACCACTACCACCACCACTACCACCACAACCACCACCACCACCACTACCATCACCACCACCAGCACCAGCACCACCACCACCACCACCACCACCACCACCACCACCACCACCACCACCACAATCACCACCACTACCACCACCACCACCACCACTACCACCACCACAACCACCACCATCACAACCACCACAATCACAACCACCACCACTGCACCTCAGTTTCTGGACCACAAAATATCACAAAATAATAATTATTATAAACAGTGAAATTTCATTTATCTGAACAGGAATTTTTAGCATGTTTTATGTTTGGTAAAATGACCGTGTGTGTGTCAAATAGGAGAGAGAGAGAGAGAGAGAGAGAGAGAGAGAGAGAGAGAGAGAGAGAGAGAGAGAGAGAGAGAGAGAGAGAGAGAGAGAGAGAGAGAGACAGACAGAGAGAGAGAGACAGAGAGAGAGAGAGAGAGAGAGAGAGAGAGAGAGAGAGAGAGAGAGAGAGAGAGAGAGAGAGAGAGAGAGAGAGAGAGAGAGAGAGAGAGAGACAGAGAGAGGTCCAAGATACCAAGCCCAGAAGCATCAGCCCTCAACACACACCAACATAAACATTCCAGGGCCACTACCATCATACCATAACCGGGGACCGAGAGCCACAACAAGCAGCATCCCCACCAACACAAAGTTAATGTTACTTCAGCAGTAAAGAGCAGCCAACACGCATCTTGGAAACTCAGCATCATCAAGTGCCTCCATGTGTAGCTGGGCCTCCTCCACGTGTAGCTGGGCCTCCTCCATGTGTAGCTGGGCCTCCTCCACGTGTAGCTGGGCCTCCTCCATGTGTAGCTGGGCCTCCTCCACGTGTAGCTGGGCCTCCTCCATGTGTAGCTGGGCCTCCTCCACGTGTAGCTGGGCCTCCTCCATGTGTAGCTGGGCCTCCTCCACGTGTAGTGGGCCTCTTCCACGTGTAGCTGGGCCTCCTCCATGTGTAGCTGGGCCTCCTCCACGTGTAGCTGGGCCTCTTCCACGTGTAGCTGGGCCTCCTCCATGTGTAGCTGGGCCTCCTCCACGTGTAGCTGGGCCTCCTCCATGTGTAGCTGGGCCTCCTCCACGTGTAGCTGGGCCTCCTCCATGTGTAGCTGGGCCTCCTCCACGTGTAGCTGGGCCTCCTCCATGTGTAGCTGGGCCTCCTCCACATGTAGCTGGGTCTCCTCCACGTGTAGCTGGGCCTCTTCCACGTGTATCTGGGCCTCCTCCATGTGTAGCTGGGCCTCCTCCATGTGTAGCTGGGTCTCCTCCACATGTAGCTGGGTCTCCTCCACGTGTAGCTGGGCCTCCTCCACGTGTAGCTGGGCCTCCTCCACGTGTAGCTGGGCCTCCTCCACATGTAGCTGGGCCTCCTCCACGTGTAGCTGGGCCTCCTCCACGTGTAGCTGGGCCTCTTCCACAGCTACAAGTGCATCCATAGAGTAGGGCTGGTGTAGGCTGGCGTAGGGCTGACGCAGGCTGGCGTAGGGCTGACGCAGGCTGGCCAAGGGCTGACGCAGGCTGGCGTAGGGCTGACGCAGGCTGGCGTAGGGCTGACGCAGGCTGGCGTAGGACTGACACAGACTATCGTAGGGCTGACAGGCTGACGCTGGCTGGCGTAGGGCTGACGCAGGCTGGCGTAGGGCTGACACAGACTATCGTAGGGCTGACAAGCTGACGCTGGCTGGCGTAGGGCTGACGCAGGCTGGCGTAGGGCTGACGCAGGCTGGCGTAGGGCTGACGCAGGCTGGCGTAGGGCTGACGCAGACTATCGTAGGGCTGACAGACTGACGCAGAATGGCGTAGGGCTGACGCAGGCTGGCGTAGGGCTGACACAGACTATCGTAGGGCTGATGCAGACTATCGTAGGGCTGACAGGCTGACGCTGGCTGGCGTAAGGCTGACGCAGGCTGGCGTAGGGCTGACGCAGGCTGGCGTAGGGCTGACGCAGGCTGGCGTAGGGCTGACGCAGGCTGGCGTAGGGCTGACGCAGGCTGGCGTAGGGCTGACAGACACCAGACCAATCACAACTCCGTACACGATAGAGCAGAGGAGCACTGCAGTGCGCAGAATGTATCCTATAGCCAACAACAACTACAACAACACCTACAACACCTGTAACAACAACAACTGCATCAACTAAAACTACAACAAGGACAACAACTATTACCACAGCTACAACAATAACAAGAACAAAAATTGCAAAAACAACCACAAACTGCATTACAAAATGTTGAATGAGTCGGTCAACAAAAGAAACAAAAAACAAACAAAAAAACAGATGATTATCAAAGAACAATGAACACTAATATGTGCTTAGAACAGCAGTTCATCTAACACAGTGACTTAGAACAGCAGTTCATCTAACACAGTGACTTAGAACAGCAGTTCATCTAACACAGTGACTTAGAACAGCAGTTCATCTAACACAGTGACTTAGAACAGCAGTTCATCTAACACAGTGACTGAGAACAGCAGTTCATCTAACACAGTGACTTAGAACAGCAGTTCATCTAACACAGTGACTTAGAACAGCAGTTCATCTAACACAGTGACTGAGAACAGCAGTTCATCTAACACAGTGACTTAGAACAGCAGTTCATCTAACACAGTGACTTAGAACAGCAGTTCATCTAACACAGTGACTTAGAACAGCAGTTCATCTAACACAGTGACTTAGAACAGCAGTTCATCTAACACAGTGACTTAGAACAGCAGTTCATCTAACACAGTGACTGAGAACAGCAGTTCATCTAACACAGTGACTTAGAACAGCAGTTCATCTAACACAGTGACTTAGAACAGCAGTTCATCTAACACAGTGACTTAGAACAGCAGTTCATCTAACACAGTGACTTAGAACAGCAGTTCATCTAACACAGTGACTGAGAACAGCAGTTCATCTAACACAGTGACTTAGAACAGCAGTTCATCTAACACAGTGACTTAGAACAGCAGTTCATCTAACACAGTGACTTAGAACAGCAGTTCATCTAACACAGTGACTTAGAACAGCAGTTCATCTAACACAGTGACTTAGAACAGCAGTTCATCTAACACAGTGACTTAGAACAGCAGTTCATCTAACACAGTGACTGAGAACAGCAGTTCATCTAACACAGTGACTGAGAACAGCAGTTCATCTAACACAGTGACTTAGAACAGCAGTTCATCTAACACAGTGACTTAGAACAGCAGTTCATCTAACACAGTGACTTAGAACAGCAGTTCATCTAACACAGTGACTTAGAACAGCAGTTCATCTAACACAGTGACTTAGAACAGCAGTTCATCTAACACAGTGACTTAGAACAGCAGTTCATCTAACACAGTGACTTAGAACAGCAGTTCATCTAACACAGTGACTTAGAACAGCAGTTCATCTAACACAGTGACTTAGAACAGCAGTTCATCTAACACAGTGACTTAGAACAGCAGTTCATCTAACACAGTGACTTAGAACAGCAGTTCATCTAACACAGTGACTGAGAACAGCAGTTCATCTAACACAGTGACTTAGAACAGCAGTTCATCTAACACAGTGACTTAGAACAGCAGTTCATCTAACACAGTGACTGAGAACAGCAGTTCATCTAACACAGTGACTTAGAACAGCAGTTCATCTAACACAGTGACTTAGAACAGCAGTTCATCTAACACAGTGACTTAGAACAGCAGTTCATCTAACACAGTGACTTAGAACAGCAGTTCATCTAACACAGTGACTTAGAACAGCAGTTCATCTAACACAGTGACTTAGAACAGCAGTTCATCTAACACAGTGACTTAGAACAGCAGTTCATCTAACACAGTGACTTAGAACAGCAGTTCATCTAACACAGTGACTTAGAACAGCAGTTTATTTGCTTAAAACCCAAATAAAAAAAGGGGAGTCACTTTCCCAAAAGGAACAGCGGTATTTGCAAGCAAAGTGTAGGGCAAATGCATGTCCCATGTGTGTGGAGGGAGGTCGACCCACTAAACAAACCTGAAGACTATGGTTCCCGAACCCTGTATAATCCACTAGCCCCCAACACCCTCCCACAGGACCAACTCGATACGAAAGGTTGATACCAGAGATTTAACTTCAGACAACGAGATGGACCTGACAAGTGGGCCCGTGGAGGACACGTCAAAGGTGGCGATCGAGTTTGGAAGAGAGAAAACCAGGCCGGAACCGAGTCGTTAGAGCAACCTCCTCAAATGAGAGGTTGTCCCGGTACTCCACAATTTTCCCGGCGTCCCTGTACGAGATGTAATTTTAACCCCTCCGTACTACACCCAGTGACACCCGGCTTGAAGTATGTCCGGTAATTTGAGTCGAAATGCCTCCCTCCCTCGCCTAAATGCGACGTAGCAATTTCAGGGAGGAGTCCAAGGAATCGTTGGGTGAGTTATGGCTGCTCGCGCAGGCGTCAAGATGGCTAACATAGTCGTACTCATCTCGTCTTGTGCGGGATAATTAAGTAGCATCATGTGACCCCCATGAATCATCCCGGGGCAAGAGGGCACGGGCGGGTATGGACACCTGGGGTATCATGCCAGGGGTATTCAGTAGTCTCATGGGGTAGGTCAGGGTAGGTGGGCAGCAACAGTCATGGTAGGTGGGCAGCAACAGTCATGGTAGGTGGGCAGCAACATGGCTCCAAGTCATTGTTTTACAAGTTCTCATTTTCTGCACTAGGACTAGGCGGTACAGCGAGTCATGTATTTACAGTGTCGCCGTTCGATTCCCGATCCTCGTAGTGGTTGGGCACTGTTCCTTTTCCCTATCCTCACATCCCAGCTCTTTGTCCTCATATCCCATAACCTTGTCCTCACAATCCAGCTCCTTAATTGTCCTCACATACCAGGTCCTTGTCCTCATATCCCAGCTCTGTGTCCTCATATCTCAGCTCCTTGTCCTCATATCCCAGCTCCTTGTCCTCATATCCCAGCTCCTTGTCCTCATATCCCAGCTCTGTGTTCTAAAATCTCAGCTCCTTGTCTTCTTATCCCAGCTCCTTGCCCTCATATCTCAGCTAGTTGTCCTCATATCCCAGCTCTGTGTCCTCATATCTCAGCTCCTTGTCCTCATATCCCAGCTCCTTGTCCTCATATCCCAGCTCCTTGTCCTCGTATCCAAACTCATTTTCCTCACATCTATCCCATCTCCTAAGCCATATATACAGCTTCAACACATAGCGATGCTTGCAGATGACCAATGGAAGACTTTGTTGACATTTGATTGTAGTATTTTGCATGCTGTGGCCGGCCTGCTGAAATCCGTAGACTAAGTTATCATAACATCAGACAGTCGCAGGCAGCAGAACAGTCACGCAAAGAAAAAGAAGGTTGTCAGCAGCAGAGGAACTAAGTAGCCCAAAACAGCAGCTTTGGGCTACTGAGTTCTATTTAGTAGCCCAAAACTGCTGTTTTGGGCTACTGAGTTCTATTTAGTAGCCCAAAACAGCAGTTTTGGGCTACTGAGTTCTATTTAGTAGCCCAAAACAGCAGTTTTGGGCTACTGAGTTCTGTTTAGTAGCCCAAAAAACAGCAGTTTTGGGCTACTGAGTTCTATTTAGTAGCCCTAAGCAGCAGTTTTGGGCTACTGAGTTCTACTTAGTAGCCCCAAAACAGCGGCTACTGAGTTCTACTTAGCAGCAAAACAGCACAGTAGGTTCGAAAAGCTGTGAACTTCCTGGGAAAACACGCCCATGATGGAGACCTTTGATATCCCAGCACTGTACGCCGACGCGGAGAAGGGCGTTGTTCTGCCAACCCAAGTCAGTAATTAAGTTTGGCTCGAAGCAAAAGGCTTTAAATGGCTTGAACGACGAGCAAAGAGACGTAGGTGATTGCTTCCAGTAGAGAGTAACTGGCTCTGGTCATCCATATTGCCTCCAGCAGACACTTCAAGTCATTTTCAGACATTTTCAGTCAAGGAAAATCGCTAATTAAGACATTAAATCTTAAATTAAGCCCTATTAAATCTATTATTAAAACTTATCAAACCTCTAATTAAGACCTATCATAGCGCTAATAAAAATCCATCAAACATTAACTATAAGGACACTAAACCTCTCGTTAAGACTTATCAAATCTTTAATTAAGACTTACCAAGCAGACCAGAGCACCACAAAAATACAAATTAAATCTTAACTACCATAAGACAACCGCGAGAACGCCAGCAGCAGCAGCAGCAGTTACACTAACTAGTTATGCACACATTACACTAACTAGTGATGCACACATTACACTAACTAGTTATACACACATTACACTAACTAGTTATACACACATTACACTAACTAGTTATGCACACATTACACTAACTAGTTATGCACACATTACACTAACTAGTTATGCACACATTACACTAACTAGTTATGCACAAATCATGGCAGGAACAAGCGGGATAAGATAACATCTTCCAGGCGATTGAGAAGAGTGCAAAGAGTGAGGTATTCTGATAGTCTCTTCTATGTGAATGAGAGGGCAAGAAGGGAAGGGGTTGGGGTAGGGGGAGAGACTCACACTGTCTCACACCTCCCCTGAATACGGGGAAGGGAGGGAGTTATCAGGGGAAAGCGCCATTTGCGATTATACAGCACTTGGAAGGGCCAAGATAAGGCTTTGGGATTGGACAGGGGTTGGGAAGGAATGATGCCTAACCACTTGGACGGTCGGGGATTGAACGCAGACGTGCATGAAGCAATTCAACAATAATTTATAATATAATGGTATTCACCCAAACAAGTGACTCACTTATGCTTAACTATCCACTTTAGATTTCGCTATTTATGTGATGCAAGTCAATATTTGAAGCCTGTAATATACTAACAGATGTTGAAACTCTATGGATCCGGCGGCAACAGTTTCACATCCACTAACTACATGAGGGGGTCGTCATCGGAGCCAGCTTCTTCTTAATCGGGGTCAACGGGGGACGACCCCTCGTTATTGACAATCCCCTAACACCCCATCAGTCACCCTGAAAAGTCTATTGCAGCTAGCCCCGAACATCTGGCCTCCTGCTCTGAACAAAGAAACAGACATTCTAATATATATATATATATATATATATATATATATATATATATATATATATATATATATATATATATATATATATATATATATATATATATATATTCAGTATTTTGCTGGCCACCTTACTACTACACCACACTATAAAATTGTCCTCTACACTACCTCAGTCACTCCCACCCTCTCTCTCCTTTCTCTCCTTTCTCTTCCTCCCTCACACCCTCCCTATCTCCATCCCTTCCTTCCCTCCACCTTCCCTCCCTCTCCATCAGCGTCCCCTCCACCACCCATTACACCTGGCTCAGGTACGCCACAAGGAAGTCAACTAATTACTGACGGTGAAGGAGACGTGACCAGGTCCTGCAGGGCGATTATCCTGTGATCATTGTTATTTGAAACCTATTTGATTAGTGGGGCGTGATTTGTGACCCACGACAGCGTAGGGATGGAGAGGGCGTGGGCTGGTGGTTGTGGTTTAGTGGTGGTTGGGTGGTAGGTGGTTGATGATGGGGTAGTTAGTGGTTGGTAGTTGGTGGTCAGTAGCTAAGGCTAGAAGTGGACTTCTGGTTATTAGGTATGGTTTTCATACCAGGACTTTCATATGTATGACGTATCTAATAACCAGAAGGCTCTACTTGGTCTAGTATGCAAGGCCCGATTTGCCAAACAAGCCGAGTTTTCATTTTCAACACATGATACATGTGGTCAAGGCACCAGGTCACATCTCTCATTAACCACATCCCTCATTAACCACATCCCTCATTAAATAACCATCCGGAGGCTGATAGGTCTCAATAACCATCCAGAGCTTTATAGACCTTAATAACCACCAGAGGACTGTAGGCCTTAATAGCCCTCCAGACGTTGATGGACCTTAGTAACCATCCAGAGGCCAATAAGCCCTGATAACCATTCACAAGCTAAGAAGCCTTATTCAGTCTCTACCAGAATATGCTCAGTCAAATTATTTCTTTATCAACGACAGTAAAAACAAAAGTAAATGTTTTTAAAGTCAAAACAAAGAGGGAATGTTTACATTTTGTTTAAACAAAAAAACTTCATCGTTAAATTAAAAAGAAAATAAGAATATATATATATATATATATATATATATATATATATATATATATATATATATATATATATATATATATATATATATATATATATATATATGTCGTACCTAGTAGCCAGAACGCACTTCTCAGCCTACTATTCAAGGCCCGATTTGCCTAATAAGCCAAGTTTTCCTGAATTAATATATTTACTATATTTTTTTTCTTATGAAATGATAAAGCAACCCTTTTCTCTATGTATGAGGTCAATTTTTTTTTATTGGAGTTAAAATTAACGTAGATATATGACCGAACCTAACCAACCCTACCTAACCTAACCTAACCTATATTTATAGGTAAGGTTAGGTTAGGTAGCCAAAAAAAGCTAGGTTAGGTTAGGTTAGGTAGGTTAGGTAGACGAAAAAACATTAATTCATGAAAACTTGGCTTATTAGGCAAATCGGGCCTTGAATAGTAGGCTGAGAAGTGCGTTCTGGCTATTAGGTACGACATATATATATATATATATATATATATATATATATATATATATATATATATATATATATATATATATATATATATATATATATATATACACACAAAATAATATACCATTGGAAATGTATAACCATAAAAATATTCGAAAATACGCCAACGAGGGTGTTGTAGCAGGAGAGTGTTGTAGCAGGAGAGTGTTGAAGCAGGAGAGTGTTGAAGCAGGAGAGTGTTGAAGCAGGAGAGTGTTGAAGCAGGAGAGTGTTGAAGCAGGAGAGTGTTGAAGCAGGAGAGTGTTGTAGCAGGAGAGTGTTGAAGCAGGAGAGTGTTGAAGCAGGAGGGTGTTGAAGCAGGAGAGTGTTGAAGCAGGAGAGTGTTGAAGCAGGAGAGTGTTGAAGCAGGAGAGTGTTGAAGCAGGAGGGTGTTGAAGCAGGAGAGTGTTGAAGTGAGAGTATAGCGCCCAACAGAGGACCAGGGCTGCCCCATCCTACCCTTGTTAGTGACTCTCACACTCTGCTCCACGACACAACCTACAAGTGACCGCAACACGACTCTTATGTTATCACATCATCCCGTCTGATGCGGCGGTTGTCGAATTTCTCTCAATGGACCATCAGCGGTTGGCCAATTTACCAGTCATTTCCGTTATCCCTTGGAGATATTAAGCTCGGTCGGGAATGATTATTAAACCACTAGCCACGGAAATTATATATATATATATATATCTATATATATATATATATATATATATATATATATATATATATATATATATTATATATATACTCTCCTAGAAGGGACAATTACTAACGGTTGTCTCGGAGACTACACTGAGCCTTGCGAACACCTGTTGTAGGAGTATCTTTGGTTCTGTTCGGAATTCCAAGAACCAGGATTACACGGACTGCTGGTGTACTTAGGAAACTCAGAAGGGCTTGTAATGCAGGAACTTAAAGTCGCAGTGAGCCACAGATCCACCGGGAGAAGACACCTAACACGCCAGGAAGATGGATGCCAGCCACGAGGACGCAAGGAGAAGCAGTCAAGAATCGGACATATCAAGAATAATGCAATAATTCCGAAGGAAGACTTGGAGTGGGAACAAAGTGTCTCGAGGTGGTCAACGATCGCCAGAAATCGCGACTAGGAACCTTCCGTTCTCCTTGGGTAAGTCAACGGCCGTTACAAGAGGCCACGCAACACCCTGAATCTGCTTGGCATCCCGGCTCTTCGAGGGAGGGGCCACGGACGCCACGAGGGAGAGGCCACGGACGCCACGAGGGAGAGGCCACGGACGCCCCGAGGGAGGGGCAACGGACGCCACGAGGGAGGGACCACGGACGCCCCGAAGGAGGACCACGGACGCCCAAAGTGAGGGCCACGGATGCCCCGAGGGAGGACCTGCTAGAAGCGGGAGAGACGTACTCCTCGACTGGAGGAACCTCAAATGGTGTCTTACAGGGCATCAGCACCTAAACACACGTTGCAGACCTCCTTGTCAGGGCGGTCAGGACCTTAGTGCCGTGGCCCAAGGGTCTATTGGCAGCCCCAAGACGAAATTGAAGGATAGTGGTGGTGGTGGGGGGGGTGGGGGGGTGTTTCCGAGGGAAACATGAGGACCTTTGATGAATAATCTCTGGGCCAGGAAAGGATTGTCAGACAGCCTTTTGGGACAAGTACCTGGTGTAATAATTGGTGGGAAAGGGTGGTGGTAGTGGTGGTGGTAGTGGTTGTGGTGGTGGTGGTGGTGGTGGTGGTGGTGGTGGAGTTGTGGCTGGTGGTGGTGTTGTTGTGGCTGGCAGCAGTGTTGTTGTGGCTGGTAGTAGTGTGCTGGTGGTAGTAGTGTGCTGGTGGTAGTAGTAGCTGGTGGTGGTGTTGTGGCTGGTGGTGGTGTTGTTGTGGCTGGTGGTGGTGGTGTTGTGGCTGGTGGTGGTGGTGTTGTTGTGGCTGGTGATGGTGTTGTTGTGGCTGGTGGTGGTGTTGTTGTGGCTGGTGGTGGTGTTGTTGTGGCTGGTGGTGGTGGTGTTGTTGTGGCTGGTGGTGGTGGTGTTGTGGCTGGTGGTGGTGGTGTTGTTGTGGCTGGTGGTGGTGTTGTTGTGGCTGGTGGTGGTGGTGGTGTTGTGGCTGGTGGTGGTGGTGTTGTTGTGGCTGGTGGTGGTGGTGGTGTTGTGGCTGGTGGTGGTGTTGTTGTGGCTGGTGGTGGTGGTGTTGTTGTGGCTGGTGGTGGTGGTGTTGTGGCTGGTGGTGGTGGTGTTGTTGTGGCTGGTGGTGGTGTTGTTGTGGCTGGTGGTGGTGTTGTTGTGGCTGGTGGTGGTGGTGTTGTTGTGGCTGGTGATGGTGTTGTTGTGGCTGGTGGTGGTGTTGTTGTGGCTGGTGGTGGTGGTGTTGTTGTGGCTGGTGGTGGTGGTGTTGTTGTGGCTGGTGGTGTTGTTGTTGTGGCTGGTGGTGGTGGTGTTGTGGCTGGTGGTGTTGTTGTTGTTGTGGCTGGTGGTGTTGTTGTTGTGGCTGGTGGTGTTGTTGTTGTGGCTGGTGGTGGTGGTGTTGTGGCTGGTGGTGGTGTTGTTGTGGCTGGTGGTGGTGTTGTTGTGGCTGGTGGTGGTGGTGTTGTTGTGGCTGGTGATGGTGGTGTTGTTGTGGCTGGTGGTGGTGTTGTTGTGGCTGGTGGTGGTGGTGTTGTTGTGGCTGGTGGTGGTGGTGTTGTTGTGGCTGGTGGTGGTGGTGTTGTGGCTGGTGGTGGTGGTGTTGTTGTGGCTGGTGGTGGTGTTGTGGCTGGTGGTGGTGTTGTTGTGGCTGGTGGTGGTGTTGTTGTGGCTGGTGGTGGTGGTGTTGTGGCTGGTGGTGGTGTTGTTGTGGCTGGTGGTGGTGGTGGTGGTGTTGTGGCTGGTGGTGGTGGTGGTGTTGTTGTGGCTGGTGGTGGTGGTGTTGTTGTGGCTGGTGGTGGTGGTGTTGTGGCTGGTGGTGGTGGTGGTGTTGTGGCTGGTGGTGGTGTTGTTGTGGCTGGTGGTGGTGTTGTTGTTGTGGCTGGTGGTGTTGTTGTGGCTGGTGATGGTGTTGTTGTGGCTGGTGGTGGTGTTGTTGTGGCTGGTGGTGGTGGTGTTGTTGTGGCTGGTGGTGGTGGTGTTGTTGTGGCTGGTGGTGGTGTTGTTGTGGCTGGTGGTGGTGGTGTTGTGGCTGGTGGTGTTGTTGTTGTGGCTGGTGGTGTTGTTGTTGTGGCTGGTGGTGTTGTTGTTGTGGCTGGTGGTGTTGTTGTTGTGGCTGGTGGTGTTGTTGTTGTGGCTGGTGGTGGTGGTGTTGTGGCTGGTGGTGGTGTTGTTGTGGCTGGTGGTGGTGTTGTTGTGGCTGGTGGTGATGGTGTTGTTGTGGCTGGTGGTGGTGTTGTTGTGGCTGGTGGTGGTGGTGTTGTTGTGGCTGGTGGTGGTGGTGTTGTTGTGGCTGGTGGTGGTGGTGTTGTTGTGGCTGGTGGTGGTGGTGTTGTTGTGGCTGGTGGTGGTGGTGTTGTTGTGGCTGGTGGTGGTGTTGTTGTGGCTGGTGGTGGTGTTGTTGTGGCTGGTGGTGGTGTTGTTGTGGCTGGTGGTGGTGTTGTTGTGGCTGGTGGTGGTGGTGTTGTGGCTGGTGGTGGTGGTGTTGTGGCTGGTGGTGGTGTTGTTGTGGCTGGTGGTGGTGGTGTTGTGGCTGGTGGTGGTGTTGTTGTGGCTGGTGGTGGTGGTGGTGTTGTTGTGGCTGGTGGTGGTGGTGGTGTTGTTGTGGCTGGTGGTGGTGGTGTTGTTGTGGCTGGTGGTGGTGTTGTTGTGGCTGGTGGTGGTGGTGTTGTGGCTGGTGGTGGTGTTGTTGTGGCTGGTGGTGGTGGTGTTGTTGTGGCTGGTGGTGTTGTTGTGGCTGGTGGTGGTGGTGTTGTTGTGGCTGGTGGTGGTGTTGTGGCTGGTGGTGGTGTTGTTGTGGCTGGTGGTGGTGTTGTTGTGGCTGGTGGTGGTGGTGTTGTGGCTGGTGGTGGTGTTGTTGTGGCTGGTGGTGGTGGTTAAAATTTTTAAATTTTGCCCCGAGGGGCGAGTTTATTGGGCAGCGCCACTCATCTTGTGAGTGAACATACCGCCATAGCAGAATGTACAACACTCCCCAATAGGAAGAAAACCCGCTGGGTTGTTCATCCTGTCACTTGTACCCAGACACAGCTGGGACTTGCTTAACTGTCTCAAGTGAACAGCTCCTCAAACAAGAAGATTAACATTTATCAACCCTTGAAAGCTTACGTTATCTTGCGGGTGCAAAATGGGGAAATCTTTTAAGAACAGTATCAATATTTGACAAATAGTGTTTTCCTAACTCAAACAATGTGGGGTTTATTATTCTACAGTTATTCCTAATGTCTCTCAGGTGTTCACATTCACGTAGATAGTGGTCAAGGCGGTGTCCATCACTCTCACCACAGATTCTGCAACTTCGCTGATCAACTGTTGTTTCCATTCCAAATCTCCATGGATATTTGTATCCAAGACGGATTCTCGCTATTACAGATTCTCTCACTCGTCGTCCTCCTCTTCGGCCATACTGATTGGGATTGCCAGCTGCAACCATGTTGTACCATCGTACAGATTCACTGGTTTGTGCTTCTATCCTCCTTTCCTCAGTTACCTTGTCACGGTGATGTTGCCTGATAATACCTCTAATTTGTAGTTGAGTCTTGGGTGGTGGTGTTGTTGTGGCTGGCGGTGGTGGTGTTGTGGCTGGTGGTGGTGGTGGTGGTGTTGTGGCTGGTGGTGGTGGTGGTGGTGTTGTGGCTGGTGGTGGTGTTGTTGTGGCTGGTGGTGGTGTTGTTGTGGCTGGTGGTGGTGTTGTTGTGGCTGGTGGTGGTGGTGTTGTGGCTGGTGGTGGTGTTGTTGTGGCTGGTGGTGGTGTTGTTGTGGCTGGTGGTGGTGGTGTTGTGGCTGGTGTTGGTGTTGTTGTGGCTGGTGGTGGTGGTGTTGTTGTGGCTGGTGGTGGTGGTGGTGGTGTTGTGGCTGGTGGTGGTGGTGGTGTTGTTGTGGCTGGTGGTGGTGGTGTTGTTGTGGCTGGTGGTGTTGCTGTGGCTGGTGGTGGTGTTGTGGCTGGTGGTGGTGGTGTTGTGGCTGGTGGTGTTGTTGTGACTGGTGGTGGTGTTGTGGCTGGTGGTGGTGGTGGTGTTGTGGCTGGTGGTGGTGGTGTTGTGGCTGGTGGTGGTGGTGTTGTGGCTGGTGGTGGTGTTGTTGTGGCTGGTGGTGGTGGTGTTGTTGTGGCTGGTGGTGGTGGTGTTGTTGTGGCTGGTGGTGGTGGTGTTGTTGTGGCTGGTGGTGGTGGTGGTGTTGTGGCTGGTGGTGGTGTTGTTGTGGCTGGTGGTGGTGGTGTTGTTGTGGCTGGTGGTGGTGGTGTTGTTGTGGCTGGTGGTGGTGGTGTTGTGGCTGGTGGTGGTGTTGTTGTGGCTGGTGGTGGTGTTGTTGTGGCTGGTGGTGGTGGTGTTGTGGCTGGTGGTGGTGGTGTTGTGGCTGGTGGTGTTGTTGTGGTTGGTGGTGTTGCTGTGGCTGGTGGTGGTGGTGTTGTTGCTAGTGGTGGTGTTGTTGTGGCTGGTGGTGGTGGTGTTGTTGTGGGTGGTGGTGGTGGTGTTGTGGGTGGTGGTGGTGTAGCCTGCAGGAGGGAGTTAGGCACCATATTCATTGGGTGAACGGAGCGGTGATCTGGTGGGCGGCGGCGCGGTGGTGGGCGGCGAGGTGGTGGTGGGCGGCGGGGTGGTGGTGGGCGGCGGGGCGGTGGTGGGCGGCGGGGCGGCGAGGTGGTGGGCGGCGGGGCGGTAGTGGGCGGTGGTGGCCATAATAGCCGAGGCTCGGCGGCCCGGGCCACCCTAATTGCTATCAAACAATGTAATGGTCCGGGATAAGTAGTGGGCCCTCGATATTTTATTATTGGGGCGTCTATGATGAGTGGAGGAGGGTGTAGGGGGGGTGTGTGGGTGGGGGGTGGGGGCCGGCGGGCGGCGTGGGTCCTGGGGGGGAGGGGTGGCCCGTGATGGGTCCTGATCATGGGGCCCCCGACCCATATGTCTCCCCCACAGTCAACCCATCTCTCCACCACCACGACCACTACCACCACCAGCATCACCACCACTACCACCACCACCACCTTGCATCTGCCATACCCGAGCACCCTCTGTCAAATCCGCTGCCTTCTCTGGAGTTTAAACTCTGTCAGCGCCGTCAGTATTCCGTCAGTACCCGTCTCCGTCTCACACAGGCATCTACGTTTCTCGTATCTTTTCGCTGCTATCTCCTCCAGAACCTTGCTATCTAATCCCATATTGTAGCTATCTGCCCCCTCGTCCATTCCTTAACTTTCTTTTTCCCCAACCTTCGATATCTTCTCCCCAATCATCGCTATCTCCTCCCCTAATCATCGCTATCTCCTCCCCAACCCTCCATACAGCCGTTGAAATCCCTCTGCCGTCGCTGTGGCTGGCTCAGTTTGCGGCGACGGGAGCCCAACCGTCAGCCCTCAGCAGCGCCCGTCAGCAACTCCCGTCAACAGCTCCTGTCAGCAACTGCCGTCAGTAGCATCTGTAAGCAACGCCTTCCATATCTCGCAAAGTAAGATTTGTATATCCTGCTGAAGGAGATGCACAGTTGCATATTCCCGCCTTATGTATATTGCATTGCATATGTGTATTTCCCCGTCCTATGTATATGTGTTGCATCAACAGCGTCCTCACACACACACACACCCCCCTCTCTCTCTCTCTCTCTCTCTTTATCTATCTTTCCTCGGCCTCTCTACTATAGTTCTGTCCAGTTTTTTTTTTGCTTGCTTTAGCTCCGTTACCTGCGGTGTCCGCCTTCACCGTAGCGGCTACTGTTTCCCGCCAAAATACACCGAAATGGCTACTGTTTCCCGCCAAAATACAGTATACTTTCACTGTTTTCCGCCAAATTACACTATAGCTTTCACTATTTCCCGCCAAAAAACACCGAAACGATTACTGGTTCCCGCCAAAATACACTATAGCTTTCACTGTTTTCCGCCAAAATACAGTATACTTTCACTGTTTTCCACCAAAATACACTATAGCTTTCACTGTTTTTCCACCAAAATACAGTATAGCTTTCACTGTTTTCCACCAAAATACACTATAGCTTTCACTGTTTTCCCACCAAAATACAGTATAGCTTTCACTGTTTTCCACCAAAATACAGTATAGCTTTCACTGTTTTTCCACCAAAAATACACCGAAGCTACTACCGTTTCCTGACAAAATACATGAAAGCTATTACTGTTTCCCACACAAATGCACAGTACTTGTATACGCCAGTGAATAAGCCAGTGTATAAATCAGTGTATATAGCCAGTGTATAAACCTGTATTGTCTCCTTGTATTACTATTTTGTGTATATTGATAACTGTATCAGTGTTAGATATTTAACATACATTATTCCCATATGTTAAAATAGTTTTATATTATGTCTTAGTATTTTTTCCACGTATTTACAACGTGTTAATATGTATTCCATGTATCCATAATGTGTTAATATATATATAACATGTATTAACACTGTGTCTTATAGGTATATCATGCACCCGAGTTCTATGTATAACTGTGTATGTCACTGTAACTAAATAATAATACATATGTATACAACACATTGCCAGGACTTAATTTATTGTTATTACTATAATTTTAATTATTATTATTATTATTACTATTATTATGGAAGAGATCATTGCTGCTAGTATTTTTTTCTCGTGTTTTCTGTCCCCAAACGGCTCTGTTCTCGCTGGTGTTAGTTCTTATGTGCACAAATACATATTCCAGCCCGGCGCTGGAGCCAGGCAACATCGCTGGAGTTGGCCATATACGTTGTCTTGCTGCAGCTGGCTCGCTGTCAGCTGGCTCGCTGTCAGCTGGCTCGCTGTCAGCTGGCTCGCTGTCAGCTGGCTCGCTGTCAGCTGGCTCGCTGTCAGCTGGCTCGCTGTCAGCTGGCTCGCTGTCAGCTGGCTCGCTGTCAGCTGGCTCACTGTCAGCGCCACATCGTCAGCCACCATCAGCTTTGTCAGCTTCACCGAGCGACGCTGTAACCGTCAGCGTCGCTGGTGACAGTACTGCTGTCGTCAGCGTCACTGCGGTCATTCCTGTCAACTAACAGTGCCATAACAAGGCATATAATGAAGACAGCACAGACGACCTTCTTACTAATGCCATGAACGTTGATGTTACCTTCCGTTCCTTTAGACCAAGGGTACTGACAGGGCACTAATGGAGGTGACGGAACTCCTCGGCTGCTGACGGAACTCCGCGGCCGCTGACCGAACTCCGCGGCCGCTGACGCAACTCCGAGAGCGCTGACGGACCTCCGCGGCCGCTGACAGAACTCCGCGGCCGCTGACGCAACTCCGAGAGCGCTGACGGACCTCCGCGGCCGCTGACGCAACTCCCAGGGCGCTGACGAAGAGTGGTAAAAAAAATCCCCCTTACCACACCATGAACTTGCTAACCCATCAAAATATTCCCGCCAATATCATTGTCTACACCCGTAAAATTGGCGCCAAAAAAGATACCGCCAAATATCTCCGCCACCTTCGGCGTCTTCCCGCCCGAAAAAAGCGCCACTGACGAGCACAGTCTCCGCGGCCGCCAGCCAGTGTATCAACCAGTGTATCAACCAGTGTATCAACCAGTGTATCAACCAGTGTATCAACCGGTGTATCAACCAGTGTATCAACCAGTGTATATAAGCCAGAAAAATATATAAATTTAAAGAACATTCCGCCGCATCTGTGGCTAGCGACCAGCAGCGGTAGCCGCCGTCCGACACCACCATCTTGCTTCTTACCAGGGAAAATAAGTAGTTTAACAAATAATCGGTCTGTTATACTGTACCCGTCACCTGTACCCGTCGCCTGTACCCGTCGCCTGTATCGTCTGTCTCAGGTGACAGTACTGCTGTATTCGTCGGTATTGCGTCTCATCTGACAGTATACTGTCTCTCCTGGGACGGTACAGTTAAGTTCGCTGGTATTGTTTCTCTTAACTATCGCTGCTCCCGCTGTTACAGCTGCTACCGATAACTACTTTTGACGTACTTAACTACACTATCGTTAACTACCGCTGCTGGCCTCATATGTCGCGTGTTGCTTTAAACTACCGCCTTTTTTTTTCGCTGCTGTCGCTGATAGTATTACTGTAGACTGATAACTATGCTGCTGTGAACTACCAATGCTGCCGTGAACTACCAATGCTGCCGTGAACTACCAATGCCGCCGTGAACTACCAATGCCGCCGTGAACTACCAATGCTGCCGTGAACTACCAATGCTGCCGTGAACTACCAATGCTGCCGTGAACTACCAATGCTGCCGTGAACTACCGATGCTGCCGTGAACTACCGATGCTGCCGTGAACTACCGATGCTGCTCCTGTCGTTAAAAACAACTGCTACCGTTTACCGTTAAATACAAGTAATGCCGTTAACTATCGCAACTTCCGATAACTACCGTTACTACTGTTGTACTGAAACTGCCGTTAACCAATAACCGTTGCTACGGTTACCGTTAACAACGGAAGGGGGTCTCTACTACCTCCGCTTTCGTTAACTACCGATGGCGCCACGAACTACCATTAACTACTGCTGCTGCTGCTGCTGCTGCTTGAAACCTCTGCTACCCTTTCCGTTAACTACCTCTCCTACCGTTACCTATAGCGATTGATAACTGCCGCTGCTGCTGTTAATTACAGCTGCAGCCGTTAACTGCTGCTGCCGTTAACTCTGCTGTCGGTAACTACCGCTGCTGCCGCTACAGCCGCTGCTGCTGCCGCTACAGCCGCTGCTACCGCTACAGCCACTATGAATGAATACACATTTATGAAAAATGAAAATATGTGGTCATTTAAATATGTGGTTGGGGGGACTATATAGTTGTGTACATATGTGACATAGTGAATAATCCACATACATATGTGTCATTGGCTATGTATTAATCTTAGTAACAAAAGGGTTATGATTGCTTCTGAGAATCGACTACTAAATACCCCTAATTGGTCGATCCTGACGACACAGTTAGCTCTATCAAGCTGGTTAGGGTCTAGCCATGAAGCTGGTTAGGGTCTAGCCATGAAGCTGGTTAGGGTCTAACCATCAATCTAGTCTGGATATTAGCCTCACGTATAACACAGTCTGCCTGTCCCCCATGACACAATGAATTATTATATAATGTTTTGTTACATCAAACATCAGAAACATCACACCAATACGTGTGTGATTATGATGTTGGCTGCTGTTGAGTCTGTGGTTGATTCAAGGAGCCTGGAACCCATTCCTCAGAGAATCCGATTAGTGGTTTTTACCCCCCGAGGGTCAAGAGTCCTCTATTGTAATGAATGGAAGCAATAGCTTTGAGTCAATTCCCATTGCAAAAGCATGCAATCAGTCACAATAAGTCAACGAAAATTTAAATCAGCATTATTTTGACACATAAAACGTTGTTGTTGTTATAGATTCAGCTGCTCGGAACAGATTCCAAGTAGCACGGGCTATGGTGAGCCCGTAACTTACCTGGCACAGGAGCGGGGCAAGTAGCACGGGCTATGGTGAGCCCGTAACTTACCTGGCACAGGAGCGGGGCAAGTAGCACGGGCTATGGTGAGCCCGTAACTTACCTGGCACAGGAGCGGGGCAAGTAGCACGGGCTATGGTGAGCCCGTAACTTACCTGGCACAGGAGCGGGGCAAGTAGCACGGGCTATGGTGAGCCCGTAACTTACCTGGCACAGGAGCGGGGCAAGTAACACGGGCTATGGTGAGCCCGTAACTTACCTGGCACAGGAGCGGGGCAAGTAGCACGGGCTATGGTGAGCCCGTAACTTACCTTGGCACAGGAGCGGGGCAAGTAGCACGGGCTATGGTGAGCCCGTAACTTACCTGGCACAGGAGCGGGGCAAGTAGCACGGGCTATGGTGAGCCCGTAACTTACCTGGCACAGGAGCGGGGCAAGTAGCACAAGCTATGGTGAGCCCGTAACTTACCTGGCACAGGAGCGGGGCAAGTAGCACGAGCTATGGTGAGCCCGTAACTTACCTTGGCACAGGAGCGGGGCAAGTAGCACAGGCTATGGTGAGCCCGTAACTTACCTTGGCACAGGAGCGGGGCAAGTAGCACAGGCTATGGTGAGCCCGTAACTTACCTTGGCACAGGAGCGGGGCAAGTAGCACAGGCTATGGTGAGCCCGTAGTGATGGACACATTAAACGTTTTCAATTTTTCAATTGATTTTGAATATTTGACTCCGTACATGAACCAGGTTAACAGAAGCTTGTGTGGAACTGGATAAGCACCTCCAAAGGATACCTGATCAACCAGGCTGTGACTCGTACGTCAGGCTGCGAGCAGCCGCGTCCAACAGCCTGGTTGATCAGTCCGGCAACCAGGAGGCCTGGTCGACGACCGGGCCGCGGGGACGCTAAGCCCCGGAAGCACCTCAAGGTAACCTCAAGGTAAGGCAGCCCCAAGACGAAGCCAAGATGGAGGCCTCAATTACACTTAGTGTACGCTGCCTCTTGTTTCCAGCTCCAGCCACTTCATATGTGATGAGTGTATGTCCACTTTGTCTACACACACAAGAGTAAGGGGAGACATGATCACTACCTACAAAATTCTCAGAGGAAATGACAGGAAATGATAATAAAGGTAAACTGTTTAACACGTGTGGTACGCGAACTAGGGGGACACAGGTGGAAATTGAGTACCCAAATGAGCCACAGGGGCGTTAGAAAGAACTTTTTCAGTGTCAGAGTAGTTAACAGAGGGAATGCATTACACAGTGATGTGGTGGAGGCTGACTCCATACACAGTTTCAAATGTAGATATGGTAGAGCCCAGTAGGCTCAGGAATCTGTACATCAGTTGATTGACGGTTGAGAGGCGGGACCAAAGAGACAGAGTTCAACCCCCACAAACACAACTAGATGAGTACACACACACACACCCAGCCACACACACACACAGTATGGGGAGCCGGTGGCCGAGCGGACAGCACGCTGTACACGTGATCCTGTGGTCCCGGGTTCGATCCCGGGCGCCGGCGAGAAACGATGGGCAGAGTTTCTTTCACCCTATGCCCCTGTTACCTAGCAGTAAATAGGTACCTGGGAGTTAGTCAGCTGTCACGGGCTGCTTCCTGGTGTGTGTGTGTGTGTGTGTGTGTGGTGTGGAAAAAAAGTAGTAGTAGAAACAGTTGATTGACAGTTGAGAGGCGGGCCGAAAGAGCAGAGCTCAACCCCCGCAAGCACAACTAGGTGAATATAACTAGGTGAATACACCCCCCCCCCCACACACACACACACACAGCTACTGCACCTAACTTGGGTCCATCCATGAAATCGCAATTTCCATATTAAGTACTAATAATTAGGTGTTGCGTCACATGCTTAAAACCAATAAGGAAAAAAGTCTATCTTAACCCCACAAGATCCGCCCGAAGGGCTGTCGCGTCTTACAACCGATAGACAAGCATCTTGTATACAATATACATCATCTTGTATACAATATACAGCATCTTGTATACAACATACAGCATCTTGTATACAACAAGTTTGATTCATTTAGGCTTGCCTGATTGACCCTACTTGCCTTAATTGTGGGGGACGTCTCGGTCATATTTTGACCTGTTTAGATTTCAAATTACAGATTGGAATAGTTTACAGCTCCTAATTACTGATTTAACAGCGTTTCTTAGACTACTTAACAATTCTTACAACCTGCCTACCGTCTTGCAAGAATTAATAAGCAATTCTTGAGACCTGCTGGGAGACAGTTCACTTGGTTACTGAGTACTTAAGTTAAGTACAATGAAACATTAATTATTTTTACGATGAGAAATCAACAGATTTTTTAAAAATAATTTTAATTATTATTAAATAATAATGATAGTAAATGATAGTACTAATAATATCCCCTTTAAATGTTAAGAAACCCGGAAAGTTAAATTATAAAAAATAATTAGAATTCAACAAAAATAATGGCAAATGCCAGAATTTGTAACTCTCAGGATTATTTAGAAACCGATTAATATTAAATCAATAAATTAAAAAAACAAAGATCAAGATCGGTCTATAATACTCCAAGCAACTACCAATATAATTTTCACTTCACTATAATCAAAAGCATTCCAGAGGACTCACTAATTAGAAACCGGTAGATCTCAGACTTACCGATTAAAATAATCTTCATGAGAACAGATAATATGAAGCTTAATAATTTAGAACAGAATTATATATATATATATATATATATATATATATATATATATATATATATATATATATATATATATATATATAAATATATATATATATATATATATATATATATATATATATATATATATATAAATATATATATATATATATATATATATATATATATATATATATATATATATATATATATACATACATATCACGTCATTTAAAATACTTCGTCGTCAACCAAAATTATCTAAACTAATTCAGGAATTTTAAACAAGGTACAGTCAAATATGCATTTTTTGTGCCAGTTCAATATAAAATAATTTTGGACCAAATAATCTAAATAGTATTTGGCCCAGGCTAATTTCAGTCATTTTTTTGGGGATCTAGATTAATAAAAAAAATTGCCTGGTCAACATCAAATATTTTTGCACGAGGCTAGTGTTGATTTGCAATCAGGAGGTTTGACACAAGATTTGTTTTTATATATTGTAGGCAATATATAAAGTTAAATATTTGTTCTAAGGAATGTTCATTATATATTTGGTACATAGAAAGTCTTTTGAACTAAGCGACGCAATATGAAATTATAGAGGCAGGTAAAAAAAAAGGGCCATTTAAAAAATAAGTGGACCATTATCAATATATAGAACCATTATAAATCCAAAGAGCCAATTAAAACTAACAGAGCCATTTTTCAGAAGGCATTTTGAACAAACAAGAGTCATTTTGAACACAGGGAGCCAATTTGAGCACAGAGAACCCGTCTTAATGCAATTACCAATTACCAATTTAAATAATTATTTAATGTAATTCAGACGGAATAATACCATGCTAACCTGAAGCTTCAACCTCAGCTCAGCTTTACATGCCCAAGTTAGCACGACCTATACCTACGTTAGCACGACCCATACCCAAGTTAGCACGACCCATACCCACGTTAGCACGACCCATACCCACGTTAGCACGACCCATACCCACGTTAGCATGACCCATACCTACGTTAGCACGACCCATACCCACGTTAGCACGACCTATACCCACGTTAGCACGACCCATACCCAAGTTAGCACGACCCATACCCAAGTTAGCACGACCCATACCCAAATTAGCACGACCCATACCCAAATTAGCACGACCCATACCCAAATTAGCACGACCCATACCCAAATTAGCACGACCCATACCCAAATTAGCACGACCCATACCCACGTTAGCACGACCCATACCCAAGTTAGCACGACCCATACCCACGCGGGACGGCAGGCATCAGCCAGGAGATGAAAAAAGGTAATTTATTAAAAAAAAAAATATTTTTACATATAAATATAACATTTAAAATAATTCACTTCAATATATATAAATTCTAGCTACAGGGAGGCAAACACGAACCACCGCACTTCAGCAGTCATCCACAGCGGCAGCCACTGCTTCATAAGACTTATTCTAAGACTTGTTCTGCCAAACTAAAGTCTAATAATGTAGGAATTGAATGCAAGTGCAATTTTAGAGACTTTAAATGCGCTCCGAACCATGCATTGTGTTGGACACATAGTTGGTACTCTGGCTACTGGCTGGTACTCTGACTTCCAGGTGGTACTCTGGCTACTGGCTGGTACTCTGACTTCCAGGTGGTACTCTGGCTACTGGCTGGTACTCTGGCTACTGGCTGGTACTCTGGCTACTGGCTGGTACTCTGGCTACTGGCTGGTACTCTGGCTACTGGCTGGTACTCTGGCTACTGGCTGGTACTCTGGCTACTGGTTGGTACTCTGGCTACTGGCTGGTACTCTGGCTACTGGCTGGTACTCTGGCTACTGGCTGGTACTCTGGCTACTGGCTGGTACTCTGGCTACTGGCTGGTACTCTGGCTACTGGCTGGTACTCTATGTAGTAGTCTTACACTTCCTTTGAAAGGAGGAGGAGGAAGTAGAGCAAGAGCTCCTTCACTACCCCCCATATCATCACCCTGAATAGGTCAAGAGACAGGAGACGGCATCAGAAAATCATCACTCGCGTCAGTGATGATTCCAGTGGATGATGCCTCATTCATCAAGTTACATCTTCATTAAATAACCTCATGAGGCACTTTATCATCATTTGCCAACTGGTCCCTGTGATTAACGCTCTAATTAATTTACCTTCGGATATCCTACTGATTGATGACTGTCTGTTGTTCCGGGGGACGATAACCATCTCGTTAAATTACTATAAACGAGATGTCGGGTTATCGTTAAGATAACGATCACCCGACATTATACTAGGACGCTCTCTACGATTAACGACTGATCATTCCAATCAATGAACACGATTGATATTTAATTGGTTGGCAAATTATTAAATGATCTACATGGACATTTCGTTCTCAGTAGCTAATTATAAAACAACAAAAAATATGGTTAATTAGTGTTTGAAAATGTAAGGAGTACTTTATGAAACGCATCCCTAGGCGTCAGACTGTTAATAAAGTGTGAAAATGAACTTTGGATAGTTGATTTTTCAACTTCCCCTCGACAGTGAAGAGGGAAG
>NC_091177.1:5409920-5509920 GCF_040958095.1 Procambarus clarkii
GTTCAGCCGCTTTAAGTCATTGACTGTCTAGTGTTCAGCCGCTTTAAGTCATTGACTGTCTAGTGTTCAGCTTCTTTAAGTCATTGACTGTCTAGTGTTCAGCCTCTTTAAGTCATTGACTGTCTAGTGTTCAGCCGCTTTAAGTCATTGACTGTCTAGTGTTCAGCCTCTTTAAGTCATTGACTGTCTAGTGTTCAGCCGCTTTAAGTCATTGACTGTCTAGTGTTCAGCCGCTTTAAGTCATTGACTGTCTAGTGTTCAGCCGCTTTAAGTCATTGACTGTCTAGTGTTCAGCCGCTTTAAGTCATTGACTGTCTAGTGTTCAGCCGCTTTAAGTCATTGACTGTCTAGTGTTCAGCCGCTTTAAGTCATTGACTGTCTAGTGTTCAGCCTCTTTAAGTCAGTGACTGTCTAGTGTTCAGCTTCTTTAAGTCATTGACTGTCTAGTGTTCAGCCTCTTTAAGTCTTTGACTGTCTAGTGTTCAGCCTCTTTAAGTCTTTGACTGTCTAGTGTTCAGCCTCTTTAAGACACTGACCGTCTGGACAACGTCTTTAGGATTAGCGTTATCCAGACAAGTATTTTATTTCATATTTCCTAATCAATTTGTTATCCCAGAGACACCTGCGTCCAGCATGTCTCAGTTTGTTCTTTCCAGCAACGAGAAGAAGGAACAGGGGAAGGAACGGGGGGGAAAGGAAAAAAAAAAAAGAGGCGGTGGAAGGCAAAGGGATACCAGACGAAAAGGGAAAGGAAGAGGAGAGGGAAAATGGCAGAAGTGGAAGTCAAGGGTCCGGGATCGAGACGAGAGAGAGAGAGAGAGAGAGAGAGAGAGAGAGAGAGAGAGAGAGAGAGAGAGAGAGAGAGAGAGAGAGAGAGCGAGAGAGAGAGAGAGAGAGAGAGAGAGAGAGAGAGAGAGAGAGAGAGAGAGAGAGAGAGAGAGAGAGACAGAGAGGGAGGCGACTCCCAGCCACTGGGAACGCCAGGCGTGCTATTAAACATCATTACTGAGAGGCATTATCCATAACGCCCATGACTCTATCCGATCTTATCTCCAGGGTGAGTTGTTGCCTAAATCTTTTCCAACGTCTCCTCTTTATGCCAAGTAAGTCTCCAGCCCCCACCTATTACCGCAAATTATCACGTGAAATCGACGGAGCGATTCGCGCTGAGCCGACAGGTAAATATAAATAAATAAATAAAAAAGTATATATATATATATATATATATATATATATATACATATATATATATATATATATATATATATATATATAATTAAAATACAGATGCTATACCAGGAAATATTAAGCTGTAAAGACAGACAATTAGTGTATGCTCACATACATGCTTCGTTATGCTGGCGTCAGTATATGAAACTCGGTGTATGGGCCATACACAAATCTGTATTACTGGCATTTATTAATATTAATTCAATTCGCACTATGGTAATTGGTGTCCTTGTGACCTTGGGTGGTGGACTTGTGACCCAATCTAACATTGTCCTCGTAAAATCAGTTTTATCCCCACCGGAAACTTATTTTTTTTTTTACCTGTTTCTTAGCTGGATTTTATCACTTTAAAGCTGGTGGTCGGCTTTTCTTGAGATGACAGCTTGTCGAAGCTTCGACACACTTACCTTGGACACAATTACCTCCGACACACTTCAGCTTCGACACAATCATCTTTGAAAAACCACTCAGCTTCGATGCACTCATCTTCACACAAACTCGGCTTCGCATGCACTCAGCTTCGACACACTCAGCTCCGATGCACTCAACTTCTATGTAATCATCTTCGACACACTTATCTCCGACACAGCCCAAAGCAATCCATTAGGACCAGAGTTGTGTGGACGTCTTACTCTCAGGAGTGTGCTGAGACGGGGAACTTGTCTTCTTCCACCGCCAATAAATCAAATCATAACTAGTTAAGAAGTGTAGCGGGTGTCGACCTCCTTACACTCTCCTGTGTTGGGGGTGAGAGACCTCCTTACACTCTCCTGTGTTAGGGGTGAGAGACCTCCTTACACTCTCCTGTGTTGGGGGTGAGAGACCTCCTTACACTCTCCTGTGTTGGGGGTGAGAGACCTCCTTACACTCTCCTGTGTTGGGGGTGAGAGACCTCCTTACACTCTCCTGTGTTGGGGGTGAGAGACCTCCTTACACTCTCCTGTGTTGGGGGTGAGAGACCTCCTCCTCCTCCTCCTCCTCCTGGAGCAAAGTTCCAAGGAGAGTGTGTGTAGGAATACCAGTGACTTAAGGTCTCATGTGAGGTGGTTGAATAGGTTAAAATCCTCATACGAAGACGGTTGTCATTAAAATACTTCGTTAAAATCCCTCGCTAGCCAGTGTCCCGCTTCCGTGTGTGTGTGTGTGTGTGTGTGTGTGTGTGTGTGTGTGTGTGTGTGTGTGTGTGTGTGTGTGTGTGTGTGTGTGTGTGTGTGCGCGTGCGCGCGCGTGTGTGTGTGTGTAGCAGCGGTCAAATATATTGCCCATGCAAATTTAAATAGAAAATAAAAATGGAGTGAGTTCATTTCGAATTGACAGCTCGTCCCATAAAGAAGCGCCATTGTGTGTTTAAAGCTGTGATGTATGATGTCAGACGACGCCACACTCTGGCTCTTGTTTGTGTGGGGGCTGACGGGGGCTGGTGGGGGGCAGGGGAGACAGGGGGAATAGGGACGGGGGGCAGGGGGCTGGGGTAGGGACAGGGGCGCATTTAATGGTAACAGTGGCCACGGTGGTGGGGGTATCAGCTCTGTCCTGTAAGTTTGTAAGGGGTCTTCCTTCATAACTCCACAATTCTCATTAACCTTGTATGGGCTGCAGACATTTACACGTACGAAGCTGTTGTCCACCCCGCTCTGTAGGGTGGACAAATTGATGGCTGTTCTCCATCTCCATCACGGAGATGGAGAACAGCAACAGACCCAGGCCCGGACCTTGAGGTGTTCCGCACACTTCATCTCCTGCGAAGTGACATCTCTGAACAAGAACCCTCTGTTTCCTGTTTGTCAGTTACTCCCTCCCGCCAATGCAGTGACCTACCAGTTACACCCCCAACTTGCCACCCCATATTGTACACCTACCTCCTGTAACGAGCATTATTATATTTAGCCTAGTGATCTAGGAACAACAGCCTTGCTAGCCTTATGGCTCCTGTTACATCGCATTGAACTTTTGTAGTGGAAGGCAGGGATGTATATACTTAGTTCAAAACCGTGTTCACCAATACTGCTAAGGCTGTCTGCACTAAATGTCTCTCCTTTCTCTTCCTGACGATCGTATTTTTTTTCCTGCTGACTTCCGTCTCGTGGCTGCTGATATCTGCCAGCTGCATATTGCATTATCTGACTGTGTATCTTCGAGTTTGTGATCCCTGAAGAGTCTCCAGGTACTCTTTTGGCTTCCTCTTGTAGTGTTGTCTCCTCCAGAGCTGTGTATGGTGAGGGGGTGAGGGGGGGGGGGGGTGGTAGGTGTGGTGTTGGCTGTGGTGGAAATAATTTATTTTCAATCAATTGTTTCCAATTAGTTTATTTTAATTGTTATTTATTATATTATATTAGGAACATAAATTATTGACTTAATTGTGTTAGTTTAGGTTAGGTTAAGATAGGTTAGGTTCGGTCATATATCTACGTTAGTTTTAACTCAAATTTAAACAGATTAACTCATACGTAATGAAATGGATAGCTTTATCATTTCGTAAGAAAAAAATTAGAAAAATATATAAATTCAGGAAAACTTGGCTTATTAGGCAAATCGGGCCTTGCATAGTAAGTTGAGAATTGCATTCTGGCTACTAGGTACAACATATATATATATATATATATATATATATATATATATATATATATATATATATATATATATATATATATATATATATATATCGTGGCTGCTGATATCTGCCAGCTGTTAGGGTTCAATACAGCATGCGGTATATATATATATATATATATATATATATATATATATATATATATATATATATATATATATATATGTCGTACCTAGTAGCCAGAACTCACTTCTCAGCCTACTATTCAAGGCCCGATTTGCCTAATAAGCCAAGTTTTCATGAATTAATATATTTACTATAATTTTTTTCTTATGAAATGATAAAGCAACCCTTTTCTCTATGTATGAGGTCAATTTTTTTTATTGGAGTTAAAATTAACGTAGATATATGACCGAACCTAACCAACCCTACCTAACCTAACCTAACCTATATTTATAGGTAAGGTTAGGTTAGGTAGCCAAAAAAATCTAGGTTAGGTTAGGTTAGGTAGGTTAGGTAGACGAAAAAGCATTAATTCATGAAAACTTGGCTTATTAGGCAAATCGGGCCTTGAATAGTAGGCTGAGAAGTGCGTTCTGGCTATTAGGTACGACATATATATATATATATATATATATATATATATATATATATATCGTACCTAGTAGCCAGAACTCACTTCTCAGCTTACTATTCAAGGCCCGATTTGCCTAATAAGCCAAGTTTTCCTGAATTAATATATTTACTATAATTTTTTTCTTATGAAATGATAAAGCTACCCTTTTCACTATGTATGAGGTCAATTTTTTTTATTGGAGTTAAAATTAACGTAGATATATGACCGAACCTAACCAACCCTACCTAACCTAACCTATATATATAGGTAAGGTTAGGTTAGGTAGCCAAAAAAGCTAGGTTAGGTTAGGTTAGGTAGACGAAAAAACATTAATTCATGAAAACTTGGCTTATTAGGCAAATCGGGCCTTGCATAGTAGGCTGAGAAGTGAGTTCTGGCTACTAGGTACGACATATATATATATATATATATATATATATATATATATATATATATGTCGTACCTAATAGCCAGAACGCACTGCTCAGCCTACTATTCAAGGCCCGATTTGCCTAATATGCCAAGTTTTCATGAATTAATGTTTTTTCGTCTACCTAACCTACCTAACCTAACCTAACCTAGCTTTTTTTGGCTACCTAACCTAACCTTACCTATAAATATAGGTTAGGTTAGGTTAGGTAGGGTTGGTTAGGTTCGGTCATATATCTACGTTAATTTTAACTCCAATAAAAAAAAATTGACCTCATACATAGAGAAAAGGGTTGCTTTATCATTTCATAAGAAAAAAATTATAGTAAATATATTAATTCAGGAAAACTTGGCTTATTAGGCAAATCGGGCCTTGAATAGTAGGCTGAGAAGTGAGTTCTGGCTACTAGGTACGACATATATATATATATATATATATATATATATATATATGTCGTACCTAGTAGCCAGAATGCACTTCTCAGCCTACTATACATGGCCAGATTTGCCTAATAAGCCAAGTTTTCCTGAATTAATATATTTTCTCTATTTTTTTCTTATGAAATGATAAAGCTATCCATTTCATTATGTATGAGGTCAATTTTTTTTATTGGAGTTAAAATTAACGTAGATATATGACCGAACCTAACCAACCCTACCTAACCTAACCTAACCTATCTTTATAGGTTAGGTTAGGTTAGGTAGCCGAAAAAGTTAGGTAAGGTTAGGTTAGGTAGTCGAAAAATAATTAATTCATGAAAACTAGGCTTATTAGGCAAATCGGGCCTTGCATAGTAGGCTGAGAAATGCGTTCTGGCTACTAGGTACGACATATATATATATATATATATATATATATATATATATATATATATATATATATATATATATATATATATATATATATATATATATATATAGCTGCTGTATTGAACATTTATAATCAACCATCTGGCTCCTACCTGCCTGCTGGTACTATCTGGCCAGCACGGAAGGGAGAGGGAGAGGGAGAGGGAGGGAGGGAGAGGGAGAGGGAGGGTGGGAGGGAAGGTGATTATTGATGGAGCCCAGAGTAATTACCACTTCCCCTCCCATGTCCCCCTTCCACACCACCCTCCCAAGCAAAGCTCCTCTCCCAGATTCGCCTTCCATATCTCCTCAAACGCTCTCGAATTGACCAATGTCTCATATCCCTTCCACCCCTCGCTGCTGCCATCCCACAATCCCTCACATCCCTCCCACCCGTCCCACATGAAGGGAAGGGAAAAGATCCTTCCCTTCACCTGCCCAGCCTGACAATATACCAGTATTACCTTCACCAAAATGCACATATACGGTAAATGCAGACTCACCATAATAAAAATATATATGCGTAAATAAACACGACAAACCCATCCCCCCTTCCCAAGGCTTTAATAACACATAGCCCCCCCCTAACCCATCCCCCCATTCCTACCCCTTCCAATCCCCCACCATCCCCCAATTCCTCCCCCTTCCAATCCCCCACCATCCCTCTCTCTCTAAAAAAAAATAAAAAAATAAAATTATAGCCTCGGGCAAACGCCGCTGATTGGGAAACTTACCCAAAAATTATCGCCGATATAAAAACATTAGGGAAAAATCAAAGATGGGGACCCCGGTGGCGGTGGAGCGGCCGTCGCCCGCCGCACAATGTACGGCGCTGAACACCATCATCTTCACTTGTTTTACATACAAGTTGCAATTTTGATTGTACGCGGGGGACGCTGAGACGTATGCACGCTAATTATCGTACATCACCCCCCCTGGTAATTGTTGATTTTGCCTCAATTTTCTACGTACTTGTGGAGGTGAGGTGGGGGTGGGGGGGCTTGTGGATGGGGGGAGGGTGGTGTTTGTTTGTGGAAAAGAGGGGCTCCTGCTTGTGGAAGGGAGGGCCCCCTGCTTGTGGAAGAGAGGGCTCCTGCTTGTGGAAAGGAGGGCTAATGCTTGTGGAAGGGAGGGCCCCCTGCTTGTGGAAGGGAGGGCTCCTGCTTGTGGAAAGGAGGGCTAATGCTTGTGAAAAGGAGGGCTCCTGTTTGTGGAAGGTAGGGCCCCCTGCTTGTGGAAAGGAGGACCCATACTTGTGGAAGGGACGATCTAGCTTGTGGAGGGAATTGCCCTCTACCCTGAGACTACCCCAGGGCTTAAAGCCTTTTCCATAAGGCAAACTAGCCTATCCTGTACTTGGCCTAAATAAACAGTCGTAATACACACCATTTTAGACCTAATAAGCCCCACACACATAAGTAATATCAGGCCTAGGAATGCTTAGGCTTGGTTAATGCTTCCTCGTGCCGTCTGCTGCACGTAATTAACAGTACGTGAACTCATTTCTGTGCCTACAACAGTCCATTATTGTACGTTCGACCAATAGTTGTTATACGTACTATCATGTATTGGAGGGTGGCTGGCGGTCCGGACGAGGCCAGTCGGGTCTAAAACCTGTACCGGCTTGAGCAATACGACGTCATAATGACGTCACATATTTCGTGTACACCTTATGTGAAATTATACAAATTAATCTGCTATTTTCGTGAGGTTGGGTTGAGCTGGGTTGGGTTGGGTTGGGGTTGGGATAGACTAGGTTGGGCTGGGTTGGGCTGGGTTGGGTTAGCATGGGTTAGATGGGTTCAGGAGTGCCGATGACGTAAGGGTTACAAACCATTCCCAGGTTTTAGACCCTATTCGACTCAGCTACAAGAAGACAAGGGAAGGCAGGTAATTTTCCTCAAGAAGAAAAGGCAGAGACGGGTATAACAATAAAGGGGAAGGGAGAGGGGAAGGGAGAGGGGAAGGGAGAGGGGAAGGGAGAGGGGAAGGGAGAGGGGGAAGTAATAATGGCACAGAGGGGGAAGGGTTCTGCACAACTGAGGCGGATCTTCGTAATCAGTGAGAAATAACCAAGAAAATGGAGCCAGGTAAACACAAGGTCTTTGTCTGTGTTGTATATTGGTTGTTGTTGTTGTTGGTGGTGGTGGTGGGGATGGTGGTGATGGTGATGGTGGTGACGGGGGAGTGATGATGGTGAAGATATGATGTCTGTAGTCCGTATTGCTTCCCCCCCCTCTCCTTCTCACCACACTATCCCCCTCCCACACAACCCCCAACCTCACTACCCCCCTCCCACACAACCCCCAACCTCACTATACCCCCTCCCACACAACCCCCCAACCTCACTATACCCCCTCCCACACAACCCCCCAACCTCTCTACCCCCCTTCCCACACAACCCCCCAACCTCTCTACCCCCCTTCCCACACAACCCCCCAAACCTCACTACCCCCCTTCCCACACAACCCCCAACCTCACTACCCCCCTCTCCTCCCCCATAAACGAGCCTTAATACCTCCCTCATCGACAAAATGGAGAAGACCAATATAAGGGGAAAATTCTCCAGTAGCACCCCACAGTACGTTACCACGCGGCCCCTTACTGGCCTTGTACTCCCCTTTTCCCCTACCCTCACCTACCCCCACACCCTCCCAACTCTCTCCCCTGCCCTCTTCCCCTCGTCTCCCCCCCCCCTAACACCCACCCACCTGGCCACTACCCCCCTACCTCACATGATTGGATTACTCCGCCATTTTAAAGAGCTTCTGCTTCCCGCCTGACTGACGCCCATGAAAACACTGTGGGAGGGGGGGGGGGGGGGCTTTCAACACACATACATACACACACACACACACACACACACACACACACACACACACACACACACACACACACACACACACACACACACACACACCAATTTTCTGAGATATACAGCGAGGCTTGTACCAGACATACGAGGACTGAACTACGTGGAAAGTCACTAAATATGAATCTCACTAAATATGAACCCAACTTGAGGGAGGGATATGATAACGACATACAAGATTCTCAAGGAAATTGACCACATTGATGCTGAACTAAGACAGAGTGGAACAAGCGGAACGAACAAACAGGATGGACTAGACAGGGGGGGGGGGGAGACAGCAGGATCTACCTCAAAAACGACAGGAACCAGAAAGAACGGGAGTGACTGCATAAGACAGCCGTCAGCTGGCGAGGCGGGGCTCCGGAGTTAACGCTCTGCCCCCCGCAAGCCCTTAAAGGGTAGTACATTTAGGTGAGTATACACCAGGATATACTAATAATGACTCATACACGTTGTATCACGCGCCGTAATGGTCGGGTCTGGCCACCACCACCACCACAGTACCTGGTCACAGTACCTGGTCACAGTACCTGGGCACAGTACCTGGTCACAGTACCTGGAGGACTACTATCGCAACACCCAATCCTTCTCTTCATTGTCACAATGAAGTGAGAGATCAGAGCTTCAAGCCTGGTGGGTAACAGTACATAACAGACAACAGGAAGTACCCGGGGTCATACACAACAGACAACAGGAAGTACAAGGAATTATACACAACAGGTAACAGGAAGTACCCGAGGAATCATACATAACAGGCATCAGGAAGTACAAGGAATTATACACAACTGGCAACAGGAAGTACAAGGCATCATACACAACAGGTAACAGGAAGTACCCGGGATCATACACAACAGGAAGTACAAGGCATCATACACAACAGGTAACAGGAAGTACCCGGGATCATTCACAACAGGAAGTACAAGGCATCATACACAACAGGTAACAGGAAGTACAGGGAATCATACACAACAGGCAACAGGAAGTACAAGGAATCATACACAACAGGCAACAGGAAGTACAGGGAATCATACACAACAGGCAACAGGAAGTATCGGGCATCATACACAACAGGCAACAGGAAGTACAGGGAATCATACACAACAGACAACAGGAAGTACAGGGAATCATGCACAACAGACAACAGGAAGTACAAGGAATCATACACAACAGGCAACAGGAAGTACAGGGAATCATACACAACAGGCAACAGGAAGTACAAGGCATCATACACAACAGGTAACAGGAAGTACAAGGCATCATACACAACAGGTAACAGGAAGTACAGGGAATCATACACAACAGACAACAGGAAGTACAGGGAATCATACACAACAGGCAACAGGAAGTACAGGGAATCATACACAACAGACAACAGGAAGTACAGGGAATCATGCACAACAGACAACAGGAAGTACAGGGAATCATACACAACAGGCAACAGGAAGTACAAGGAATCATACACAACAGGCAACAGGAAGTACAAGGAATCATACACAACAGGCAACAGGAAGTACAGGGAATCATACACAACAGGTAACAGGAAGTACAGGGAATCATACACAACAGACAACAGGAAGTACAAGGAATCATACACAACAGGCAACAGGAAGTATCGGGCATCATACACAACAGACAACAGTTTGTTTACGTTAAGTACTATTCGGTTGAAGGTACTTCATCATATACTTCAGTACATTAACTACCACTGTCTCTTCCATGCTGTCTGTTCCATATTGTCTTTCCCATTCCGTCTGTCCCATTTTGGGGAGAGGGGGTGGGGGGGGGGGAGTAAAGAGGATGGAGAGGCACAGGGAAAGTTTTAGACATGGGAAATACAGTGAGAGTTATGAAAGCAGGGCGGACTGTCCGCCTTGCTGACACGATGAGGGAGTGTTGGCAGCGAAGCTAAGTTCTCTTGTCAGGGAGCTGTGAGTGTGTGAGAGGTCCTTCACGTGTATTTTTTAGTATAAACATGTCTCTCCCATGCTCTCAATTCATTCACACTTTATCATTATAACACACACACACTCACACACACACACACACACACACACACACACACACACACACACACACACACACACACACACACACACATACACACACACACACAACTTAATTAATTGGGAATTAAACCTCACTTCGCTGGAAGACAGAAGAGTTAGGGGGGACATGATCACCACATTCAAGATTCTGAAGGGAATTGATAGGGTAGATAAAGACAGTCTATTTAACACAAGGGAAACACGCACAAGGGGACACAGGTGGAAACTGAGTGCCCAAATGAGCCACAGAGATATTAGAAAGAACTTTTTTAGTGTCAGAGTGGTTGACAAATGGAATGCATTAGGAAGTGATGTGGTGGAGGCTGACTCCATACACAGTTTCAAATGTAGATATGACAGAGCCCGATAGGCTCAGGAATCTGTACACCTGTTGATTGACGGTTGAGAGGCGGGACCAAAGAGCCAGAGCTCAACCCCCGCAAACACAACTAGGTGAGTACACACACACACACACACACACACTTCAGGACTTCACTTCGGGACTTCAGGAACAGGTTGTGGAAGCAAATACTATTCATAATTTTAAAACCAGGAATGATAGGGAAATGGGACAGGAGTCATTGCTGTAAACAACCGATGCTCGAAAGGCGGGATCCAAGAGTCAATGCTCGATCCTGCAGACACAACTAGGTGAGTACACACGCACACACACACACACACACACACACACACACACACACACACACACACACACACACACGCACACATACACACACACACACACACACTGTGAGAGTATGGTCTCTCAAGATTATCCCACAGCTGACTTGAATGGCTCATTGCAGTGCACAGTGCACCGATCTCGTGCACAAGCCCTATCTCTGTTAACCCTGGATGGTAAACTGTCATATTGGGTATCTCCAGGATGCCCACTTAACCAGGAATACGTTTATAATACGGAGGCCGCCGTATGTCCAAGGGTAAATTAGATACAGGGAAGTTAAGCATACTTGTCACAAGGGTCAGTGAGTACACAGGAGGTGCGAAGCGTGAGAGAGTGAGAGGGGACGCCAGCGAGAGGCGACAGATCTGACCTCTGGGGTCAGCCTCAACCGGCGCGATGGAGAATAATAACTATGACGTGGTCGTGACGTGTTCACGACGTCACCTCTGCTACTGATCATGGAACGATCAATATGATTGGTTCCCGCTCTTTTGCTGCAATGTCATTGGTCAAATTGTAATCCCTTGTCCAATAGACAGAAGAATACCGTCCATTCCTCACCGTCAAGTTAAACTCAGCGTCTTTTTGATATACCAACGTTCGCCCGGAATCGCGATTGTGACTATATTGTTTAGAAGCCTAGTGACAAATCACCAGAGCGAAACAGACCGGTATGAGGTATCCCCTGGTGACAAATTGAGATCGTTGTGAGTGACCTAGAGTGAACTAAGGCAGCGCCGCCGCCTAAGTAACCTGTGTGTGACTTTTGCCACAGTGTATTTGCATGGTATCATATAATCAGCCGCCAGCCGCTACTCGGTCCAGAGCGTTTAGCTAGCCTAGCCTCGAGCCGCCAGCCGCCCTGCCTCACGGTACTACGTGACGTCACCACCTTACTCACCGCCAATGCCAGCATGTGTGTGTGTCTGTTGACATACAGCGCGCCCTCCTGCGAGTACCCACCGTGTCAAGTACAGTTTGTGGGAATGCCTGTCGCCAAAACCAGCTGTCAGGCCACCTACGAGATCTTGCATAAATGTAACTGAGTGAGTGAGTGAGTGAATAAGAGAGGTACCCCACCTGGAAGTACAAGATCTTGTCATTGTTTTATTGTGTCTGCCTGTGTGTTGATCTGAGAGATCAACCACAGTTCTCACCTTCTCATACCTGACACAGGTATAGGTGAAGACACCCCGACGGTGTATGCGTGTTTATCTGTGTGGTATCACGGCATTACACTCGTCTGTGAATGTGAGCTTCACATACACCACACATTTAGTTATTGTGTGACAATATATTGTGCATGTTATTGCCTGTCCCATTGACAGTGTTATTGTAATTTATTGTGCATCATCATTATCCGAGTATCCGGTTGGAACTCTTGTGATCCCTTTGCATACCGGCAGTTAGGTTGCCGTGTTAATGATTGGCTGTCAACTGTGTTAAGTTAGGTGTTTCTCCACGAGTGGATCCGAATCGATTAGCCAGACGTCAAGAGTCTCGCTAACACAACCAGAGCCTTTCTGACGCCAATCTAAAGTAAATCAAGCACCCTGTGTATTAGTGGTTAAGTTAGTAAATAAACTACTGTTCAGCTTTATGCGGTGTTTCCGTTGAACCACTTCTGAATACTGCCAACTATTTACTCAAGCCTTCAGCTCCAGGTGTCTCCAACACCGAGTTGCCTATTATTCACAAATCTATAAATGTGATGAGGACCCTGGGAGTCCCTTAAAGTATTTCAAGCATTGAGATTCCAACGATCAACGTGGATCAGGACCAGGTGAGGCTAGTCTGAGAAGAGACCCTCAAGGACTCTAACTCGACCTTGCTCCCAGGCCCTGTACGGTTGCTCTCGTATTTTCTCTGCTGGTTCCAACAGCTTCGTGAAGCGTCTGCCACATGTACATTGGCGACGTACGCATTGCAGTCGGGAAAGCAAAATAGAACCCCTCCCACACACATACAGTTGAGTAGTTAACAAATGGACTGCATTAGGCAGTGATATGGTGGAGGCTGACTCCATACACAGTTTCAAATGTAGTTTTGATAGTGCCCAATAAGCTCAAGAATCTAAACACCAGTTGATTGACAGATTAGAGGCGGGACCAAAGCGCCAAAGCTCAACCCCAACAAGCACAAGTAGGGGGGTGAGTACAACTAGGTGAGTATACACACACGTATACACACACACACACACACACACACACACACACACACACACCCACACCCACACACACACACACACACACACACACACACACACTTTATCTGGTTGATAAAGACAGGCTGTTTAACACAAGGGGCACACGCACTAGGGGACACAGGTGGAAACTGAGTGCCCAAATGAGCCACAGAGATATTAGAAAGAACTTTTTTTAGTGTCAGAGTGGTTGATAAATGGAATGCATTAGGAAGTGATGTGGTGGAGGCTGACTCCATACACAGTTTCAAGTGTAGATATGATAGAGCCCAATAGGCTCAGGAACCTGTACACCTGTTGATTGACAGTTGAGAGGCGGGATCAAAGAGCCAGAGCTCAACCCCCGCAAGCACAACTAGGTGAGTACACACACACACACACACACACACACACACACACACACACACACACACACACACACACACACACACACACACATACACACACACACACACACACATCAAGAATTCGCAGAAACGTCCTAACAGGATATTGCAAGTATGGTCTCTAACCAGTCTTCATAGTTGTAACCTTGAGGTGCTCAGACATAATTGAACAAAATGACTTCTATGAGTCCGCTTCATTCCCAGCTTCGAGTGTAATGTTTCAAGAACAGCTTCAAGAACAAGTATGACAGCTTCTCATTTTTTTTTTTGTTTACAAAGGTTGTTACAGAAATAGACGACCTCTGAACCCTGTTAGCAGGTTGAGAGTTTTTCCCTTCCCATTACTCATGGTAAGTCTGGCCTACTAATTTCCCTGCAATACGACCCGCCAATCGTTTAGCATCCAGGTAGTTAGTTACCGCTGGGTGAACAAAGTCAGATAAGGATTGGCTCCTACTCAATCCTCCCTGGCCAGGATACGAACCCAGACCAAAGGGCTCACTAAGTGCGAGACGAGCGCCACTGCTCGTAAAATCCAACCTCCTAACCTAACCTACCCTAACCAGAAATGTACAAACCCAAGCAACCCACCTAACCTATCACTCCGATACACAAGAAAAAACGTGGATATTTGTGAGAACATTCAGTAACAAATCGCATTTGTAACGTTGGTTATCGTAACGTCCATAACGCAGCTCATTGGTTGATGGACGGGTTAATATCGGAGGTGCAGGCGATGAGTCACAATATCGTGGCTAAAGTATGATGACCCAGACCACACACTAGAAGGTGAAGGGACGACGACGTTTCGGTCCGTCCTGGACCACCATTCTCAAGTCGATTGACACACACTTGAGCCGGACGATCGACTTGAGAATGGTCCAGGACGGACCGAAACGTCGTCGTCCCTTCACCTTCTAGTGTGTGGTCAGGTCATGATATCGGAGGGGTCTCTAGAGCAAGATCTCGCTCCCGGTAAATACAATCAGATCAACACTATCGAGGACACCATAACATCCCCCACCGGAGAGCAACCTCCCCCCACACCATCACTTCCTGCCACCACCACCACCATCACCCCGTCACCATCATCCTCTGCGGTCAATGTCATTCCTCAGTGCTCCTTAATAAGCCTGTCAGTACTGCTGGTTAATGACTGACAAGTTGCAGGGTCCGCCGGAGTGACAGTCCTCATTATTGCCAATATTAACCGGAAGCTTGAAATAAAAACTTGGGAATAATATGGAGCGAAGCCATTATTTGTGCTTGTGATGGCATCAATGCTTTATATAGCCAGATATTTATATATAAATATAAATATATAACCAGCGTGGAGTTCCACGCTGGTTCGACATACTCCAGAATGAGGTGGGGGGGGGGGGGGGGAATTACATACGTGATGACCATTGATGCCTATTTCCACTGATTCCCAAATGTTGCTCTTACGTTTCAAAGTTTATGTGCATGAGTTGATGATGATGATGATGATGATGATGATGATGATGATGATGATGATGATGATGATGATGTCCTATTTCCGAGCGAGATGCGTGCTGGTGCTGCAAGCTTCAACACTGGTCTCACGTATATTATATGAAATACCTCTGAAGAGTGTTATTCCTTGTGCAATGTGCTGAAAAAAGGGGCATTTTTGCATTTGACAACATTGGTCATGAAGTGTTCTCCCTGACATGTGAATCGGCTCGCAGGACTCCATCGATGTTCTCTCTGCCTCTCTCGTGCTCCCTGTGCGTTCGTGTGTGTGTGTTGGTGGGGTGTGGAGGAGAGGGTTCCGTGGGTGTGTGTGGGGGGAGCGGATAGGGAAGGGGCGCGCGTGCGTGCGTGTGCGTGCGTGCTACTGTAGAAAACATGGGCTGATTACAATTTCAAATCGCTCAGGTTAGCAGAAGATCATTTCTGACCTTGGTTCAGGTCTCTCTCTCTCTCTCTCTCTCTCTCTCTCTCTCTCTCTCTCTCTCTCTCTCTCTCTCTCTCTCTCTCTCATTAGGCGTGAGATAATACTCGACAATAGGAAAATCAGACTATCCTTCAGGAACACAAATATAAAGGCATACAAACCACTGTACACCCCTAAGTGTTCATGCATACTCTAAGACTGTGAGACCAGTCTTAGAGTATACATACTCTAAGACTGTGAGACCAGTCTTAGAGTATACATACTCTAAGACTGTGAGACCAGTCTTAGAGTATACATACTCTAAGACTGTGAGACCAGTCTTAGAGTATACATACTCTAAGACTGTGAGACCAGTCTTAGAGTATACATACTCTAAGACTGTGAGACCAGTCTTAGAGTATTCATATCACTATAAAAAGTCAGAAGGAAAGACCAGTGTTATTTTTACTTGTTTGACCATTAACGCAATACATGGGCCAATCGTGGGCTTCACTGTGGAAAATAAAGAAACAAACGTGTACCTCCCCCCAGCCCTGCGTGCGGGACACTGAAGGCGGGACGCTCAACCAATGAGATAATAAGTCAACATTTCTACTGGCCAATCACGTGTCACTATTGACGTGTGGACATCATGTTGCCAATTTATGAAATATCCGGGAGTTGTATTCCCTATTTCCCCAGGCTTATGCGGCGAGTCAAAGCATTTTCCATCCCTATTATTAGGTGTTTTAGGTTCTAGAGAGAGTGTATAATGCGATTCTAGTAGGGAACCAATCAGAATAATAACTCCTAGTAAAGGAATTAGCGGACACAAGTGACTGGGTGACGGACAGCTGGAGAGGCCACACAGCTGCCAATTTCACGCCACTTTACTTGATATCGACAAAAGAATGTGGTCATTATTTTTTGTTTTGTCTTTTTTTTGGCCTGGGAATAATTTCCCAACGATGTTAGTCTTATTAAAATGATGTACGACTGTTGCGGGAGGTTCTGTGGCTGTTTTGTCCTTGTGTGTGACATTCTAGCAAGTCATTCTAAGGGCTGGCCTCACCCTAGCAAGTCATTCTAAGGGCTGGCCTCACCCTAGTTGCCATTCTAAGGGCTGGCCTCACCCTAGCAAGCCATTCTAAGGGCTGGCCTCACCCTAGTTGCCATTCTAAGGGCTGGCCTCACCCTAGCTGCCATTCTAAGGACTTGCCTCACCCTAGCTACAATCCCAGGACTTGCCTCACCCTAGCAAGCCATTCTAAGGGCTGGCCTCACCCTAGCAAGCCATTCTAAGGGCTGGCCTCACCCTAGTTGCCATTCTAAGGGCTGGCCTCACCCTAGCTGCCATTCTAAGGACTTGCCTCACCCTAGCTACAATCCCAGGACTTGCCTCACCCTAGCAAGCCATTCTAAGGGCTGGCCTCACCCTAGCAAGTCATTCTAAGGGCTGGCCTCACCCTAGTTGCCATTCTAAGGGCTGGCCTCACCCTAGCTGCCATTCTAAGGACTTGCCTCACCCTAGCTACAATCCCAGGACTTGCCTCACCCTAGCAAGCCATTCTAAGGGCTGGCCTCACCCTAGCAAGCCATTCTAAGGGCTGGCCTCACCCTAGTTGCCATTCTAAGGGCTGGCCTCACCCTAGCTGCCATTCTAAGGACTTGCCTCACCCTAGCTACAATCCCAGGACTTGCCTCACCCTAGCAAGCCATTCTAAGGGCTGGCCTCACCCTAGCAAGTCATTCTAAGGGCTGGCCTCACCCTAGTTGCCATTCTAAGGGCTGGCCTCACCCTAGCTGCCATTCTAAGGACTTGCCTCACCCTAGCTACAATCCCAGGACTTGCCTCACCCTAGCAAGCCATTCTAAGGGCTGGCCTCACCCTAGCAAGTCATTCTAAGGGCTGGCCTCACCCTAGTTGCCATTCTAAGGGCTGGCCTCACCCTAGCTGCCATTCTAAGGACTTGCCTCACCCTAGCTACAATCCCAGGACTTGCCTCACCCTAGCAAGCCATTCTAAGGGCTGGCCTCACCCTAGCAAGTCATTCTAAGGGTTAGCCTCACCCTAGCAAGCCATTCTAAGGGCTGGCCTCACCCTAGCAAGCCATTCTAAGGGTTGGCCTCACCCTAGCTGCCATTCTAAGGACTTGCCTCACCCTAGCTTCCATTCTAAGGACTTGGCCTCACCCTAGCTGCCATTCTATGGACTTGCCTCACCCTAGCTGCCATTCCAGGATTTGTCTCACCCTAGCAAGCTATCCCAGGACTTGCCTCACCCTAGAAAGCTATCCCAGGACTTGTCTCGCCCTAACAAGCTATCCCAGGACTGGTCTCATACCGTGGGTCACCCTAACGATACCCGCAAGACTTGGGCTGAGTGTGTCACTCTTGGGAGTGAAATGTATCTCAGATGTATTTTCGAGAATTCACGAGGGGCAATTTCCTTCCCCCCCCATTTGGGCAATAGGGGCAATAGGTGAGGACAATAAGTCCCCATTAAGGGACATTGTCCCAGTGTGCCTGATCTTTTGGGGGCCGATGGGAGCGTGGAATAGTTATGGACCCCCTAGAAAGGGTTCCCTGGCTGGCCCTTTCGATGATCTAAGGATCGTTCAATTCCTGCTGAGTCTCTGGCGTAGGTGTGTGTGTGTGTGTGTGTGTGTGTGTGTGTGTGTGTGTGTGTGTGTGTGTGTGTGTGTGTGTGTGTGTGTGTGTTTGGTCTGATGGCTTGTCGTTTAGGCCCCCGTGTTCTTCTACTGGCTGAACGACGGGTCGTGTTGCTCGCTGGACGACCCCCGGCTCTCATCTAAGGCTTGGTTGAGTGCCTTCCCGAAGGTTGACTTCAGGAGCTGGTCGTGTTGACTTAGTAGTGGGCTGACTAAAGTGGGTAGGGACCTTATTAGGAAGGACGTTAGCCTTGGTAAGGTTCGGCGTGTTTTTTAGAAGTATAGGATAGCGTGTGGGCCTTCGGGGTCCCTTAGTCTATCTCCTCTCCTCTAGTCTAGTTCTTCCCTCAAGGCAATGTTCCCTCTAAGATTGCAGCAGTGGCGTTGCAACACAAAGGTGCTCCGAGTAGTGTGTTGCCATTGGGTTCAGTCACTGAGACTTAAATTAGAGTTGATCTCTCTGCACTAATGACTTAGTGGGTGGAAGAAACTATTTCGCACTAGGAGGGATTTAAGGACGAGACCCAGTGACTTCACCGCTGCGTGTCTTACAGATGGGAGTCTTGTGTGCCTGCCAGAATGTTGTCATCCAGGAGCCATATGTTGACTTCGGAGGATATTCCGCTTGTGACTTCACCATCCGCTATGCTGAAGAGGAGAGGTGCGAGGAAGGCGGGGTGGGGGTTGTTTCCTTATTGAATTCCTTGTGCTGAGTTGACTTCGTCCTCGGCCAACAGAAGCGTCGATTCTGCTGTTTTCAACTGAGACAGAGGAGAATACTTGGGTTCTGTTCTGCAACTGCTCTGAGTAATTGAACCGAGTTGAAAGCATTTTTAGAAGTCTTAATTTTACTACTACCTTCTCTTATGGGAGAGAATGGATGGAGGATCGTGCCACAAGGAACTGCTTTTTAACTGCCCTTGAGGACCCAAACCGGAGCAGCTGGTTGGGATGGAGCGTAGTGGTTGCTTCCAGGTGGACGCTTCACGCAGCTGACTTTGCAACGAGTCAGCAAGGGGCGCTACCAACGAGTCAGCAAGGGGCGCTACCAACGAGTCAGCAAGGGGCGCTACCAACGAGTCAGCAAGGGGCGCTACCAACGAGTCAGCAAGGGGCGCTACCAACGAGTCAGCAAGGGGCGCTACCAACGAGTCAGCAAGGGGCGCTACCAACGAGTCAGCAAGGGGCGCTACCAACGAGTCAGCAAGGGGCGCTACCAACGAGTCAGCAAGGGGCGCTACCAACGAGTCAGCAAGGGGCGCTACCAACGAGTCAGCAAGGGGCGCTACCAACGAGTCAGCAAGGGGCGCTACCAACGAGTCAGCAAGGGGCGCTACCAACGAGTCAGCAAGGGGCGCTACCAACGAGTCAGCAAGGGGCGCTACCAACGTCAGTGAGTCACATCCCTCCAGCTTTCTTTTCCAGGGTGTAAAGGGATGTACAAACAAGGGTTTAATTTCGTTAGAAATTTTAAATAATTTTGTTAGAAATTAAACCAATCAGGCAGTTCCTTACAAACTTTGTGACTCCCTACTTGAACAAATCCACAAGGGCCGTGACGAGGATTCGAACCTGCGTCCGGGAGCATCCCAGACACTGCCTTAATCGACTGAGCTACGACAGGGTTAAAAGGGTTGAAACCGAAGTTCTACTGAACTTACTGGATCCCGTAGCCTCTTACAGGATCCAGTAAGAACCTTACGGGATCCAGTAAGTTCAGTAGAACTTCAGTTTCAACCCTTTTAACCCTGTCGTAGCTCAGTCGATTAAGGCAGTGTCTGGGATGCTCCCGGACGCAGGTTCGAATCCTCGTCACGGCCCTTGTGGATTTGTTCATTTGATGCATCACGTTAGTGTGATCTCTGTGTGTGATGTCCCTACTTGAACCTAACATAAAACTCAATTAGAAACTCATGGCACTACTACGATGATTAAAACAAAAAAGGAAAACAAACGAAGGTGATCTTCACCCACACTTGAAGAGGAACGGAATCAAGGAGACATGGTAACGACATGCAAGAGTTTCAGGGGGAAACTGATATGGTTGATGAAGTGAACATGTTCAGTATATGGGAGAGTATATACCATAACACCATAACACAGAGACGGGGAGAACTCACACGGATGTTAGACATATTATTTGTCTTATTAGAGCAGCAGTAAGACCATAGGCAGATCTTATGCTGTCTGAAGAGAAGAAAGCTCCAGTACAATCTGAAGCAAAGGCAACTCCACTTGGAAGGAGGTCGACAAGTAACCCAAATTAGCAAGGCAGGAGTCCTTGTCAGCAATGGCTTCAATAGCTGACACGTCGAAGATCTCTTCACAAGGAAGATGAGGCGTCCCTGCCCGCCACTTCCCCCCCCCCCGGTACAACGACCAACACTACAACATTTGCCTCATCTATAAAACCATCGTACAGGGCAAAACGTCTTTCCCCGGCACGCAAAACGGAGGAAAAAGAGTCTTGAAACCTTCCGCTGAGAGAAAGGTGACCTATAACGAGCTGCACCAAGCAGAAGAGAGTTGAGACTCTACTACAAGAGCAGGAGGACCGCCAGTTTGTTCATGAAGAACACGACACGAGACACAAACAACGAGCCTCCATCAAAGAACACGTTGTATTAGGCATCCATCAGTCACAGGAGACTGTGGAGCTGCGCTCTGGTTGTCGGTCTGGAGTGGCCTCTCCAGGGCGCAAAGCCTGGGTAGGTTGATACGGGGGAGAAGCTGTTACCCATGCAGCAGGTCTCCCCCTCTCCACACACATATATATGATTATTACACACAATCAGATCATCACCTGAGATTCCCCTATAGCCAACAACCCGGAAGTAATTGATGAGAACAGGTGATTAGACATTGGCAGAGCACTATACATATTAAACAATCTCAACCACCTGTTAATGGCCTGCTCACACCAGGGACATTCTACCATCGTCAAGCAGCCCGTTATCCTAAAATTCCCAACGTCAAGAAAACGGTCAATTTATAGTGTTCTCTCTTACTCTTATTATAAAATTTACACAATGTTTCGAACCTACATGGTTCATTCTCAAGTGATAAGAAAATATGTTGTTGTTTTAGATTCGCTACTTGGAACAAAAAGTTCCAAGTAGCACGGGCTATGGTGAGCCCGTAATTGAGTTGGGTTATTCGCGATAACCTTGTTACTGTGATATTTGGGTCAAAGTTTTAAATGGAGGTGGGGATTCCTCCTTTTTCCCTTGTTCTTTTTCGCTTCTGTTTTAGTGCACTGGTTTTAGTTTTGTTTTAATAACATTATCTTGGTGGCGGATGTTGCTACAGAATGCTCACTAGTGATTCCCATTCCTCAACGGCTTTTCTAATCATTGTAGTCGCTGTGGAATGTGCATCTAACGCAGCTGCTGTCGTTGAATTAATGTTGAGTTAATTGCAGTCTCCGTGGTGTAGTAGTAAGACACTCGCCTGGCGTTCCGTGAGTGCTTTGTCATGGGTTCGTATCCTGGCCGGGGAGGATTTACTGGGCGCAAAACCTTAACTGTAGCCTCTGTTTAACGCAACAGTAAAATGTGTACTTGGTTGTAACAACGTTTCTTCGCGGCGGGGATCGTATTCCAGGGACCTGCCCGAAACGCTACGCGTACTAGTGGCTGTACAAGAATGTAACAACTCTTGTATATATCTAAAGAGTTTGGTGCACAGGGCTTCAGTAGCTAAAAATAAGTAGTGCAATAGTGGCGCCTCTGCTTCTGTTCCACAGATATGACACTCTTTAACTATTGGGTTTATTACCTCCCAGCAGCACTTGTAACCAAGTCTGAGTCTGTGTATGGCTACTGCAATGTCTCTGGATATCTTTTTGTCAGGCTTGAAAGAGTAGCACCCAGTGGCTTGTTCGTACCATATCGCAGTGGATCTTCCTTCCGCTACTTTGGCTCTGTGGCGTAAGAGCCAAAGTCGCGTTAGATTTATACCAGTAAGGGGGCCAGGTGAAGGCAAGTAGAACTATACAAATGGGACAAGAATAAAGGAAAAGGTAAGGCGTAGAAGAAAAAGGCGAAAATAGGGGATGGGGCACATTCAAAGATTAATCAGGTGTTGTAGGCCTAGTATGTTGAGCAGTGTCTTCTATGTTGGCATCTTCATGTTCCGGTCTTGTTCTTACTCTCATGGTGGGTAGAGTGAATAGTTCCGTAATTTGGGTATTTATGGTAGGCTGTTAAATTTTTATATGGATTGCTTCAAGAATTTGTAATCTTCTTACATCTTGGGTTTTGTCTATTATGCAAGTGTTTTTATTCAACATTTCTCTTGTTAGGGTGATGTCACGGGCTTGTCTAATGTGATTTTTTGAGGGCACTGGATTAAAGATGACATGTCAAACGCCTCGTCAGCTTGGTCGACGTCATACCTATGTACGTAGATTGAAGGTTACATCCTTCGTGGGGGCAAGTGTACATGTATACAACGCTTGACTGCTGTAGAGGGTTCTGCGTCGGCTTCGGGCTGTTTTTGATAAGGAGGTCGGCAGTGTTGTTTTATAGAATATGATTGGTTCTACGTTTTAGTTAGGAATTAGGCTTTTTACTCCTATACGGATTATTTCTTTCAATATTCGTTCTTCTTTTTTGTGTTCATTATGTGTGGTGGATTTATAATATAATTTTATTGGAGGTGTTGTAGTTCCTGTTCTTGGTTCAGGATTGTACCATCGATCCAGGTGTCGTCTTATTATAGTGTTTATTTCCGTGTTGCTATATCCATTGTTCACCAACACCTGGGGTATTCTTTCCAACTCCCTCCTCACGTTGCTCCATTCAGAGCAGTGGGTAAGAGCTCGACGAATATAAGCATTGAGAACACTGGCTTTGTATCTTTGGGGGGCACTCTTACCGTTAAGGCATAATCCTATGTTTGTAGGCTTAGTATATACACTGTTGCTTAGAAAGGCTCCTGTTTTTGTTATTAGTACATCCAGGAATGGCAGATAGGTATTTTCACTATTTGCATGGGTAAAACGGAGTACTGACTCTCTCTCTCTCTAGATGGATTTTTAGATCAGTTAGTTCAGCTGGGTCTTTTACTATGACGAATATGTCATCTACGTAACGGCAGTATACCATTGGTTCTTGTTTACTGCTAAAGACTCTTTCTTCGAAAGTTCCCATTTAAAAATTAGCGAATAACACTCCTAAAGGGGGAACCCATGGCTGCATAGAAGACACTACTCAACATACTAGACCCAACTACACCTGATTAATCTTTGAATGTACTTCGTCCCTTATTTACCCCTTTTTCTTTTATGCCTTACCTTTTCCCTTATTCTTCTCCCATTTATATAGTTCTACTTGCCTTCACCTGACCCCTTACTGGTATAAATTGAACGCGCCTTGAATTCTTATCACTTGAGAATGAACCATATAGGTTCGAAACGTCGTGTAAATATTATAATAAGTGTAATACATTCTACAGTCATTTATTTCGTTTTCTTCACCTCGAACGAAGATGACCTTTGGAGAACTCCTCTTCCAATTAAACCAAGATGCTAGAACACTAGTCAGAGGGATAGAAGCCCTAAACAAAAAAATAATAATACATACAGAATATGCAGTCATATTCAATGAAACATGCATAAATGAAAACCTGCTGCCAGTATACACCAATATATATATATATATATATATATATATATATATATATATATATATATATATATATATATATATATATATATATATATATATATATATATGTGTGTGTGTGTATATCACGAAAATAAACACGTGATTAAGAATGTGACAATGTCAGACCACGGAGGAAAAATGAAACAGGAAATTTCCTGTTTCATTTTTCCTCCGTGGTCTGACATTGTCATATATATATATATATATATATATATATATATATATATATATATATATATATATATATATATATATATATATATATATATATATCATTGAAAGACCTTTCATCAGAATACAAGTGGTGAATACCCCGGAAATAATCAATACCTGATGAATAACAACGTGACTGACAAGCGAACTGTATATTTACTGTGGGACGTCTACACATTATGTCAAGCTGTTAATCTTCATCCACCCTCCACTCCCCTCTGCTCCACCCCCCCCACCCCATCCACTCCCCATCCCTCCTCCACACTCCCACAATACCACAACAACTACAACAACACCCCCCCCCAACCCATGAAATACCACAAATGCCACTGTAACTGTATCTCCCCTTCGCAGTGTCATTAGTCAATACAGAACCACTGTATTGACAGTACAGTACCACAATACTGTACCACTACGACCACAACACTTCTCAATATCTCTACGAATATTCAAAACAAAAAAGTATATAAGTCCACAAAAAATTAAGTGCGATAGAATGACAGATAAAATGGTGGAAAGCATATTACATTTTGCAGATGATGAGTCACAATAACGTGGCTGAAGTATGTTGACCAGACCACACACTAGAAGGTGAAGGGACGACGACGACGTTTCGGTCCGTCCTGGACCATTCTCAAGTCGATTGTGGCATATCGACTTGAGAATGGTCCAGGACAGACCGAAACGTCGTCGTCCCTTCACCCTCTAGTGTGTGGTCTGGTCAACATATTACATTTTCTCATAAATCCCAAAGAGTAACAGTAAATGAAAACAAATCCATTATGTACACAGTTAAGATCCTTGTACCCCAAGGTACTGACTGTCCCTCAGACACTGGTCTTTCTCATCTTCAAGATATACACGAAAACACAAACCACATTTTCTTGCCATCACTGTACATAGACACTAAAGCCAGCCTAAAGAAATCGGAAGAAATCACTGATCAAATACAAAGATGAAGGAGATCTGTTACTCGGCATCAGCATCTTTTTCAACACAGAAAAATAAAATTTTCTTAGACAACGACAAAATTAACAATTCAAACTGGATACAGTTTGATAAGATCTCACAGAATGGAAGGAATATGTAAATGGTATATTATTATCTTAATCGACAAAATTAATTAGAGTTTGCCTAATCTGAGTAATTTAATTAGGTCTTATTAGAGTGAGGATAAAACTTGCATTCACTGTGACACAGGACGAAGCATCATACACAAGACTATAAGTCTAAACAAGGTAACCTTGTTTGGTAGCAGGTAAGGTAACAGGTAACAGGTAACTGTTACCGTTGCAAGGTAACAGCAAGGTAAATGGTAGGCAGAAGCACATATATAGTATGGTTACAATCAACTACATTAGACTATACATGTTTCAATTTACGAATCTGTAAATCCATCTTCCTATTGTACACCGCCACACAAAGCAGCGAGGCCTCGGGAGAGTAGATATCTAGGCAGGGAGGCCTAGAAATAATATTGAGTGAGCTTTATAAAGCAAAGTTAGCATGAGGAGGATCACTGTTGTGGATCTTGAGAACCTTCACAGCAGACGAAGACCTCCACAATACTCTTTTCAAATCCCTTGCGCTATCCCGCCTCAGATCATCCAGTGCAAGCTTCCACAGGCGTGAAGGGAAGGGAAGGGAACTATTAGGGGATAAAGTGCCAAGCCATGACGACTATATAGCACTGGGAAGGGATCAGGATAAGGATTTGGGATGGGATGAGGGTAATGAATGGTGCCCAACCACTTGGACGGTCGGGGATTAAACGTCGACCTGCATAAAGCTAGACTGTCGCTCTACCGTCCAGCCCAAGTGGTTGGACTTCACAGGCGTGAGAGAGACAGATGAAACAGAAGTAACAAAACAACTCGGATATTCACACCGAAACACAACCAATTCCCGGGAAACTCCTCAAAGCCCCAAGCTTGTTCTCTGGGACGAGCCAGCAAAGCACCTCATCTCAAGGCACCCGTGCCTTCTTATCCAAAGAAGGCACCGAGCCGAGAATACTTCGAAGCACCAGAAAACGAGAAAGAATTGTTGTTTTATATTCAGCTACTCAGAACAAAAAGTTCCAAGTAGCACGGGCTATGGTGATCCCGTAAAAGAGAACGGGTTTTTATCTATGGAAAAAGAGAGATATATCACATAATATATATATATGGAGGACATTTGAAGGTCAGGTCCTCAGTCTCCACAATAAAATAATAATGGACTGTGACAGATATGGACGGAAGCCTAAGAAAAGGCTTCAAAGGAAAAGGCTTGAGTCCTCCAAAGGACTCAAAATTTTCCTTCCTCCTTTCACCAACTATAAGAAATATTGCCGAGAAATAAGTCAGACATTTCTTAGAAGGAATTGGATAGGCTCGTGCAGGAATAAGTACCTGATCAGCCAAACTGCTATGAACATATTATACTGCGGAACGCTGACAGCAACAGCCCCATAAGATCAAGTTATCACCAATCCCAAATCCTTATCCTGACCCCCTTCCAAGTGCTGTATAGTCGTACTGGCTTGGCGCTCTCCCCTGATAATTCCCTCCCTCCCAGGCGGGCTGTGGTAATAGGAGAACTCTCGAAACCAGTCACGGGCAAACCACGGGTAAAACACGTGTAGTATATCCACGTGGAACACATCTGTGAGGTACATGTGACGCACATCTGCATTCAAGTCAGGTGTATAGTTTGGATAAATACGGTTGTGGTACAACTGACAAGTACTTGGATGATGGTGTGTTTGTCACGTCTCTCCGACCACACCTGAAAGCTCCCCAGTTCGATTCCAACTCAGGAAAATAAATGAAATTATGAGAAGAGAAAGCGTCAAGGTAAAGCTAATCTCACCACACTGAAATACATCAATACATGAAGGGGAATAAAATTGGGGATATGTATAAAGTTATAAATCAGCAAAAAACAATGCATATAAATTGGGTAAGTTTAGATTTCAGGAAAGACCTGGGTAAACACTGGTTTGGAAATAATTTTTTTTTTCAAATAGGGTTTCAGCTTTTCAAATGTAGATATGATAGAGCCTAATAGGCTCAGGAATCTGTGCACCAGTTGATTGACAGTTGAGAGGCGGGACCAAAGAGCCAGAGCTCGACCCCCGCAAACACAACTAGGTGAGGGTTGTTGATTTATTGAGCAAATTACTGGGTAACATAATAGACGTGGGATTAATGGGTTGTTTCAAGCGTATGTTAGACATATATATATATATATATATATATATATATATATAGGAACGAGTTTGTGTGGAAATAGATAAGAGATACCATGTATGGGCCTTCTGTAAGTATTGCAAGCGATAAGTCACAATAACGTGGCTAAAGTATGTTGACCAGACCACACACTAGGAAGTGAAGGGACGACGACGTTTCAGTCCGTCCTGGACCATTCTCAAGTCGATTGTCTGCAGGTATTCTTAAGTTCTTCACTAAGAATCGTGCGTGTATGAGGTGAACGCAGCACTTTATCAAGAATCGTGAGGTATCATCAGGTGCACTCATTTAAGATTGAGTGTGTGTGTGGGGGGGGGGAAAGGTCTTCACTCAACCACCCAAAGCTGTAGAGAGCACATGAGGAGTGTACAATTCTTCAAGGAACGCTGTTAAGAACATAAGAATGAATGTAACTACAGAAGGCCCTTTTGGCCCATACGAGGCAGCTCCTATTTATATCCCATCCAATCTCATTCATATATATGTCTAACCCACGCTTGAAACAATCAAAGGATCCTATTTCTATTATGTTACGCGGTATTTAGTTCCACAAATCAAAAACCCTGTTACCGAACCATTATTTATCCAGGTATTTCCTAAATCTAAACTTATCCAATTGATACCCATTGTTCCGTGTAGATACTTTTAATGCCCAAGTTATATCCAATTTGTAATGCCTAATCATTCACTCGTACACCTCTATCATGACACCTCCCCCTAATTCTTCGCTTTTCTAGAGAATGCAAATCAAGCTTTGTCAATCTTTCTTCATATGACAGGTTTCTAGTTTGTAGACTGTCATCCTAAACTCCCCTCTAACCTGTTGATGAACCTGTTCATCAACAGGTTAGAGTGAATGTTCTACATTCTACAGTGAATGAAACCTGTTGTTTCAGTGAATGAAACCTCTTGTTACAGTGAATGAAACCTGTTCCTACAGTGAATGAAACCTGTTCTTATTGAAAGTGTCCACAGTCACTGAGCGTGGGTACAGAACTTCAAAAATATTCTTTCCTTCCAACTTAACGATAATACCTGCAAGACGCATACAGAAGTATCAATATTGTGTAAACATTCATACTTACCACAGTTTTTTTCAAAACAATGGGAATGAAGAAGTGCATTAAGAAATATTTGTGTTGTTGTTGGGGTTGGGAGGAATCGTCATCTTCCTTCAACAGTGACCTCAGCCTCCCAGAGGACACACTAATCCCAGGAGGGAATGAGTCCTGTTCAAATGACTCCGCGCCAGAGTACGAATCTCTTACCGCCACGCAGGATGAGGTCGCAACAGAAAATCAAACCACATTGGAGATTCAGTCCGCGACTTTGAGTCATTCCGCGACTGAGAGTCAGATCGCGACTGAGAGTCAGGCCTTGACTGAGAGTCAGATCACAACAGAGACCGATAAACTCTCTAAAACTCGATTATATGTGAAAATCAATCTCGACCTTCCTGCACTCGAGCCGCGACTCGTGACAGCCACGTTGGAGACCTGTGATTAATGCGGCGCCTTCTCCAACAGGTACTGGCTGAACACGTATCAAGGCAGGCGATGTAACATATGCCAACATGCATCCAGATATCTCCCGCATGGCAAGGAGAATCCCGTTGAGATCCCAGACGCATACGAGGCACTGAGAGGGCCGTGTTTGCCAGTCACATTCAGCGTGGTTATCAACAAGAAGGATTACAATGTGGACTTCTTGTATGAATGTATTCTCCACCATCGCAGGAAATCGGGAATAGAGGCCCAGCCGGAGATGTTCGTGGTGGTGTACGATGCGTGCGCGTGTTACTCCATTCGCGCCAACCAGCACTTCTCCCTTCCTTTAGACGACGATGTTCGCGTCTAGGGAAATTATAATTAGGCCTAGAAAGAGGCCTAAGCAGTTGCTGAGAAAGAGGCAAAGTCTGCGGCGGCAGTTGCCATCAGAATGGGCATGGCGCTGGTGACAGGGACGAGAAGCAAGATAGGCAAGATAGTGGTTCTGAACGCCGGCACGTCCATGCCACCAGAAGCTTCAGAACTTCTCACATAAGATGGCTGCATCTTCACCATAATCAACACTGACGGTCCGCAGCCAGTTATCCTGACGAAGAGCGTCGAGAAACAACTCATTCAAAATGGCGGGATCAATGTGGGTCTGCGTCGAAAAATGACGATTTAGGATGCGGTGCTCCACGAACTGTCTCTCAGACACTACGAACTCTATAAGGTAGACGTCACTCTTTATGTCCCCGTAGGATACGTCCCTTCCAAGCTGAGGCATAAATCGCGCGTGACAGGATTTTCCAGCTTTCACTCCGGCCTCATCACCCTGCCAATCATACGCCACAGGGACAAGGTCGAGGTATACCTCGAAACCACGGACGACACCCCTCGCGAAGGCCCTGAACAGGTACAAATAGTGTTGGATTACATCAACAACTAAGGATAACTCATTACTCGCGTTGTCAACAAATCCCTGGATGAGAGCGACGTGTAGTTCATGGATAAACTTCCTTGCTCCTCGGCCCAAGGTGTCACCGAACGGCAAGTGTGTCCTCGGTATTGTTATATATTGGTTTCATGTCTGGTTGGTTTAGCTGTGTATGCTGTTTACTTACGGTTCTGGTCCGGGAGATGCTGATGATGTATCTCGCCCCCCCCCCATGTGTCAAGTGGGTGTAATAGAGGTGACCACTGTTGTCAAGCTGGTGTAATGAAGGTGAACACTGTTGTCAAGCTGGTGTAGTGAAGGTGAACACTGTTGTCAAGCTGGTGTAATGAAGGTGAACACTGTTGTCAAGCTGGTGTAATGAAGGTGAACACTGTTGTCAAGCTGGTGTAGTGAAGGTGACCACTGTTGTCAAGCTGGTGTAGTGAAGGTGACCACTGTTGTCAAGCTGGTGTAGTGAAGGTGACCACTGTTGTCAAGCTGGTGTAGTGAAGGTGACCACTGTTGTCAAGCTGGTGTAGTGAAGGTGACCACTGTTGTCAAGCTGGTGTAATGAAGGTGACCACTGTTGTCAAGCTGGTGTAATGAAGGTGACCACTGTTGTCAAGCTGGTGTAATGAAGGTGACCACTGTTGTCAAGCTGGTGTAATGAAGGTGAACACTGTTGTCAATCGAGTGTAGTGAAGGTGAAACACTGTTATCAATCGAGTGTAGTGAAGGTGAAACACTGTTATCAATCGAGCGTAGCGAGGTGAACACTGTTATCAATCGAGTTTAGTGAAGGTGAACACTGTTATCTATCGAGCGTAGTGAAGGTGAACACTGTTATCTATCGAGCGTAGTGAAAATGAACACGGTTATCAAGTGAATGCAGTGAAGAGCTCCTTCCCTCCACTCCAAGTTCCCTCTAATAAATACCAACACCTTTATTTAGTAATTATCAAAAGGCCAGAGTAGCGTCAGGTCAGGTTAGGTTGGGAGAGAGAGTCTCAGCCCGCGATGGGGAATCAGGCTTCGACAGAGTCTCAGGCCGCGATGGGGAATCAGGCTTCGACAGAGTCTCAGGCCGCGATGGGGAATCAGGCTTCGACAGAGTCTCAGGCCGCGACTCAAGACTCCCAAACCCCTAAAAAGGAAATTATGATCATCACCTTAACCTTCCCGCCCCTCGAACGGCGACTCAAGACAGTCTCGTTGCAGATGTGTAGCTACTGCGGCGCCTTCCGCAACGCGCACTGGCTGAGCACAGATCAAGGCAGGCAGTGCAACATATGTCAAAATACGTCCCAATAGCTCCCCGAGGCACGACAGGGTCATTAACGAGAGAAAATATTAAACCAGTACGACTTTAGAGCGCGGGGCCACGGCATTAGTAAAGGCAAGCGTGTTATGACGCCGGACGTCTACGAGGCACTCAACGGGGTGTAGTTGCCTGTGACGTACTGCGTGGTTATTAACAGGAAGAAGTATAACATTGAGGACCTGTGTCACCTCCTCAGGAGACGTCTGGAAGCAACCAAGGAGTCAGCTAAACTCTACGTCGTTCTGTACGAAGGAGGTTGTTGGTCACGTGTTTGTTATTCCATCCGTGTTAACCGGCACTACTAACTGAGAGCAGATGACGAAAGTTTGGCCAAGATAGAGTATAATTAGGCCTAGAAAGATGCCTAAGCAGTTGCTGAGAAAGAGGCAAAGTCTGCGGCGGCAGTTGCCATCAGAATGGCCATGGCGCTGGTGACAGGGACGAGAAGCAAGGTAGGCAAGATAGTGGTTCTGAACGCCGGCACGTCCATGCCACCAGAAGCCTCAGAACTTCTTACATAAGATGGCTGCATCTTCACCATAATCAACACTGACGGTCCGCAGCCAGTTATCCTGACGAAGAGCGTCGAGAAACAACTCATTAAAAATGGCGGGATCAACATGGGCCTGCCTCCAGATATGACGACGCAAGATGCAGTGCTGAATGAACTGCCTCTAGGCCATTACGAACTGTACAAGGTAGACGCCACTCTCTATGTCCCCGTAGGATACGTACCTTTCCAGCTTAGGCATAAGTCGGGCCTGAAAGGGTCTTCTAGTGTACATTCCGGCCTCATCACTCTACCAATCATACGACACTAAGACTATGTTGAGGTATACCTTCAACTCACATCAGAAACCCCTCAAAACTCTGCATATATGCAGATAGTGTTTGGATATATTAACAACTAAGGGTAACTCATTACTCGCGTTGTCAACAAATCCCTAGACGACAGTGACGTCGTCAAGCGGGTCTTCTCCGGCGAACATCACATATCAAACATATAACATAAACGATGTAGTTCTCTCGGGATTTGTTGTTTTCTGATATCTTGCGTGTGTACGATGGCGTTCTTTATTTTCTTTGAATATTTTGAATCAATACTTGTAAAGACTTAAGTACAACTAAGTGAATGGGTCTGCTCGAAACTTCCGGAGTCCTTCTTGTAATCTTTGAGGAAATTGTATTTCTGGGTAATTGGTTATAAGGTTAGAGTTCTAGACGTCTTAGCCTCTGTTTTCTCCTACCTCAAACTTGTCATCTACAGAGTAGTCAGAAAGGTTTATCGCTTTCTGACGATAACTTGCTTATCTTATTTCTCCAACTGATTGTCTAGTTATTATCTATCCCAGATGATAAGAAATATGTCTTTGCCGCCGTTCCTTTCAAACGCAAAATACTTTGTGAATCTGATTCTGTGTGTGTGTGTGTGTGTGTGTGTGTGTGTGTGTGTGTGTGTGTGTGTGTGTGTGTGTGTGTGTGTGTGTGTGTGTGTGTGTACTCACCTAATTGTGCTTGCGGGGGTTGAGCTTTCCTGTGTGTATGTGTGTGTGTGTGTGTGTGTGTGTGTGTGTGTGTGTGTGTGTGTGTGTGTGTGTGTGTGTAATCCAATGTCCAACTTCTTCCCTACAAATTAAAGCCTTAATGCTGCTCGAAACTCAAGAAGCCATCCTAATTTCTCAAATATACTTACACGAAACACACACACAGAGGCCGTACATGTAAATAAAATCTAACCCCATGGCCAGGACGATAGAGCGACAGTGGAGCTTCGAGCAGGTCGGCGTCTAATACCCAACCGTCGAAGTAGCTGGGCACCATTCCTTCCCTTCGTCGTATCCCACATCCTTATCTTAACATCCCTTCCAAAAAAATTTCCTCACAAATTCTCATATAAAATTCTAAAAAAAATATCATAGAGCGTTACAGCTAGCAAGATACAAACACTTACATAGGAAATACAGCAGTTACCTCCAGCTCCTCGAGTATGCTGCGCGATACATAATATTTTAATACATTTTTATAAAGTTATTTTTTGAGGGGATTCATGTACTTAGGTACATCTACATTTACACAGCTACGCGGGCTACATGAGAGGTTTACATAGTTTGTAGCGAGAGCTAAATGGAACTATCAGGAGTGAGCGCCAAGCCATTACGGCTATATAGCACTTGGAAGGGGTCAGGATAAGGACTTGGGATGGGACGGCGGGAAAGAGTTTGTAGCGAGAGCTATAGCTCTGTGATCCTTTAAGCATCCTCATCTCACAGGATCAGTGGCCTGTAGTGGTAACTTTGGATGCATTATGAGGATGTTCTCAAGAACACGAGAGGTAATAAAGTAACTACAAGGCTCCAGGGACATCATGCCGCCAGGTCTGAAGGGTCTAATGACAGGATATTCAATAATGGAGTGTGTGTGGGAGATCATGCCCCAGTTCCTGCTCACAGAGTTTGCACCTGGAGTGCTCAGGATTGGGAGATCCGTCACCTCTAGCCACCTGTCACAGGTAACGGTAGCCACCTGCCACAGGTAACGATAGCCACCTGTCACAGGTAACGATAGCCACCTGCCACTGGTAATGGTAGCCTAACCAGATCCCGTCAATTACCATATCGCAGTCTGGTGGACGTTTCGTACTGCCCGAAACGTCGTCGTCCCTTCACTTTCTAGTGTGTGGTTTGGTCAACATATTTCAGCCACGTTATTGTGACTCCTCGTCTGCAAGACGAACATCAGTTACAGGTTACATTTAAAAGTTACGTTCACGTTGATGAGAGATTTCAGGGGATCATCAACACGCCATAACTCTACGGCAACACAACGCCTTATTTCAAGTAATTATCTTGCAAAAACAAAAAAAAAAAAAAAAAAAAATTGTGCTTCTGCAAGAAAACAATTAAACAAAAACCACGGTTTCAGAAATATCTCGAAACTTCAAAAAATTAGACATTAGAAAATTGAAAATTGTAAAAAATGTCTAAAATTAGACATTTTTTTTACAATTTTCAATTTTCTTCTTTCTTCCATTTACCATCCCGCCCCTTGTCTGTCATACGCCCAATCAAGTCCAGGGACAAAAAAAAAAAAGACACCTTGTCACCAGTTGACTGTAATTTGAGAGAGACCGTGTACTGAGGGTCATCCAGTCATCCAGATAAGGATGACTGGATGACCCAGCGTCGTTCCGCCACAATTCACACACCCAGATGAAAAAGTTAAACGCTTGACAAAGTAGCCACCAGGGGGATTTTCACGTCAATTTAGAATGTTTTGTTTAAAGACTCATACACGAGTGTTTTGACGTTTTAAGAGAAGGGGAAAAAAATAGATGTTCCCGAGAGATATTCCCGATGTCAATGGCCAGCTGGGAGCGACCACCACCTTCTCCCTCCCATCAGAGGCCACCTCACTAAAACGGGCAATAACGATGCCCAGCTTCGAGATATGAACCACCAGCTCAAGACGGTCTAATCGACAATAATGGGGTGATGGGTAAAGAAGGTGGTGAAGGGTAAGAAAGGTGGTGAAGGGCAGGGACGTTTGAGGACAGTACACCAGCAGTACCCCGAGTAGTGATGATGGGGTCACAGAGACCTGAAGACAGGTTGAAGACGTCACCCGAGCAACGCCGGGTACCCGCTCTAGTGGGCGGGTACCCGGCGTGTATACACACACACACACACATATATATATATATATATATATATATATATATATATATATATATATATATATATATATATATATATATAAATATATATATATATATATATATATATATATATATATGTCGTACCTAGTAGCCAGAACACACTTCTCGGCCTAATATGCAAGGCCCAATTTGCCTAATAGACCGAGTCATTTTCTTTATTTTCAATAAATTGTTTCCAATTAGTTTATTTGAATTGTTAGTATTATATTATATTAATAACAAAAATTATTGACTTAATTGTGTTAGTTTAGGTTAGGTTAAGATAGGTTAGGTTAGGTAGGGTTGGTTAGTTTCGGTCATATATCTACGTTAGTTTTAACTCAAATTAAAAATAAATTAACTCATAAATAATGAAACGGATAGCTTTATCATTTCACAAGAAGAAAATATTGAAAAATATGTAAATTCAGTAAAACTTGACTTATTAAGCAAATTGGGCCTTGTATAGTAGGCTGAGTATGACGTTCTGGCTACTAGGTACAACATTATATATATATATTTATATAATAATAATTGCATTAATAATTACTATTATTAATAGTAACTATTAATTATATTATTGTCATATATATAATACTTATAATTACACAAATAATATTATTAAAAAATAATAATAAGAAGTATTTTACATATAATACTAAAAATATTACCAGTAAATATGCTTTTACTAATATTAAACAAAATAAATAATAATGACTTTGTTGACGCTTTCAATAATGATTGTGACACGTTGACGGCGGCGGCGTCGGTGTTGACGGCGGCGGCGTCGGTGACGTTAATAGACGGTACGGCATACATAACGTCAACCTAAATGCGTCAGGAGCCCTCTGCTTCTACCGTCAGAAACAGAAGCAGACAGCTCCTGCCGTCAGGGTGACGCCAGGAGCTGTCAACGCAGACTGACGGCGGGAGCGACAGACGGACGGGAGGAGCGGGAGACGGACAGAACTCTGCCGACGGACAGAGTCCCCGTTAACTGTGCGCTTGATCGGCGGCTTAATCCTCTGTCGCTTATTGGCCATATTCTCCGTCTCTCCGTACCGTCTACTTCTCCCTCTCTCTTATCTTTAACCTCTCCCTCTCGCTATCTACCTCACCCTCTCACTATCTGCCACTTCCCATAGCTATATCCACATACCCTCTCACACACTTATCCTCCATCTCACACATACACTACATTCTCCATCTACCTCTCTCTATCTACCACCACTCTCCCTCTCACTATCTTCCACTCCCTCTATCTATCACTCCCTCTCACCATCTTCCACTCCGTCTCTACAAACGTCTCGACATTTGTGAAGAATTTGTGTAATTTTGTTACGTCAACTTCATTTTCTTCTCTTCATTTTTCTCTCTCTCCTTTTAATTAAAAAAATTCAATGTGTGTCGTTAAGTGACTATTAAAAAAGCCTTCTGGAACCATGATGCTTTTTTCCAACTATATTTTTTTGGGAGGGTTCGAAATCCTCTATTTAACTAAAATTGAAAATATAAAATTTCCTTGACTTAAAGCGCTTAGACGGCGCTAATCTGGCATGCGGTGCTGCTGTAGTGGTTACTGTATTGTGTTGAATTGGTGTAGTGTTGTTGTAGTGTTGTTGTAGTGCTGAAAACCGTCAAGGGAAAGCTTAATCATCCTAACTCGTGTCCAATGGGAGACTCTAAGATTATATATATATATATATATATATATATATATATATATATATATATATATATATATATATATATATATATATATATAATATATATATATATATATATATATATATATATATATATATATATATATATATATATACACACATTTGAATTATTTAAATCTAAACAAGTTCAATAAATATTAATATGACAACACAAATAATATTCACAATAATGTAAGAGAGAATATTAACAGAGAAGAGGCAAATAAATTATTTATGTTTAAAAGGCAATTTTCCATCATGTATGCTCTGTAAAAGCTATAATTTACTTACAAACAATTAGCATAAAATATTATTATATTTTCGAGAGATTAATGTACCTTAAAAATATACACTGAAAAATATGAAAGCTTAAAAAATCCTAACTGCTGACGATGAATTGGTTATTAAAGAAAGGAATTGAGGATTCCAAGATGTTAAGTCTAAGTCTAAGGCATTTCTAGAGGTGAAGGTCCAGTCTAAGGCATTTCTAGAGGTGAAGGTCCAGTCTAAGGCATTTCTAGAGGTGAAGGTCCAGTCTAAGGCATTTCTAGAGGTGAAGGTCCAGTCTAAGGCATTTCTAGAGGTGAAGGTCCAGTCTGTAAAGGTTCAGTCTACAATAACAAGTGAGCAGAGAGACGTGAATTTTAGGTGACTGTGTGATGCTTGGACGAGAGCTGATCCTGTATTGAGGAAGAAATATCCAACCTTAAGCCTTAACATGGGAGAAAAGAGAGAGATTCTCCCACGTATTCACCACTGTGGTAGGTCGTAAGAGTTCACAGCTCCCACACTTGACATGATAAGTAGCCCCAGATCTCAGGCCAAAGGGATAAGTCTTAATTTTTTCACACACACAAAAAAAAAATATTAAATAATTATTGAAAGTAATTTTTTTTTACATTCTGTACAATTATTTATCAAAATGTTGCTATTAGTTTACTTATATGGTAGTTTATTATCCCAAATGATAAAGATGGTATGTCGAATATCTTTAAAAGATTGTTGTCAATTAATAATTTCATAACTTCCTTAAAATCCTATTAAAATATATACTTTTAAAAGTATTAACTTAAAGATAAACACAGAATATTTATCTTTTTGTCAAAGACATAATACTAATTAATGCTGCAAGCCTTATAAAGATTTTAATAACACTTGTCAAAAAATAATTAAGATCAAGTTTCAATAATGTAAACCATAATTGGTTCTCTTTATTGAACCGTATCAATGTTCGTATTATTGAACCGTATCAATGTTCGTATTATTGAACCGTATCAATGTTAGTATTATTGAACCGTATGAATGTTCGTATTATTGAACCGTATGAATGTTCGTATTATTGAACCGTATCAATGTTCGTATTATTGAACCGTATCAATGTTAGTATTATTGAACCGTATCAATGTTCGTATTATTGAACCGTATCAATGTTCGTATTATTGAACCGTATCAATGTTCGTATTATTGAACCGTATCAATGTTCGTATTATTGAACTGTATCAATGTTCGTATTATTGAACCGTATCAATGTTCGTATTATTGAACCGTATCAATGTTCGTATTATTGAACCGTATCAATGTTCGTATTATTGAACCGTATCAATGTTCGTATTATTGAACCGTATCAATGTTCGTATTATTGAACCGTATCAATGTTCGTATTATTGAACCGTATCAATGTTCGTATTATTGAACCGTATCAATGTTCGTATTATTGAACCGTATCAATGTTCGTATTATTGAACCGTATCAATGTTCGTATTATTGAACCGTATCAATGTTCGTATTATTGAACCGTATCAATGTTCGTATTATTGAACCGTATCAATGTTCGTATTATTGAACCGTATCAATGTTTGTATTATTGAACCGTATCAACGTTTGTATTATTGAACCGTATCAACGTTTGTATTATTGAACCGTATCAATGTTCGTATTATTGAACCGTATCAATGTTCGTATTATTGAACCGTATCAATGTTCGTATTATTGAACCGTATCAATGTTCGTATTATTGAACCGTATCAATGTTCGTATTATTGAACCGTATCAATGTTCGTTATCGGTAAACTTAAACAGTGAATTAACCTAAGTTAGTTAATTAATAACCTAGAAGTGCAACTCTCGAGTTATCCTCATTTTTCACAAGTAAATGTAAATTGTAAATGTTTTTTTTTACTTCAAGTAAAAACTAGAGAGATATTTACATGTAAACGACTATTGAAAATCAGACAGGAATCATCTGCATATCTACGGAAAGAAGCATCATGAGAGTGTGAGAGTTAAGGCGAACTTCTCAAAATTGAAATTAAATACTTTTAGCAAAAGATGGTGCAAGAGCACAGCTGCCTGTGTGTGTGTGTGTGTGTGTGTGTGTGTGTGTGTGTGTGTGTGTGTGTGTGTGTGTGTGTGTGTGTGTGTACTCACCTAATTGTGCTTGCGAGAGTTGAGCTTCAGCTCTTTAGTCCCGCCTCTCAACTGTCAATCAACCGGTGTGAGTGAATGTGTTTTTTTGTGTGTGTGTGTAAATATATTTATGTGTATAAATACACTATACACATCCCTTCATTTACCTAGCTGTATGTGTGAGGAGGGGGGGGGATAAACCTCAGCTCTCGGGCCTCGCCTTCAAACCATCAATCAACAGACCTATACAGAATTCCCCAAAACCGTTCGGCTTTCTCAAAATCTATACTGAAAGCGGAGAATATAATAGACATTACCACTTAGGTTCCTTGTTCATTTCTCTGTAAGGTCATTATATTCTCGCAAATGTGTTTTCCCCATCTCCAATAGCTGGTTCTTGTCTACCATATGAGTTCTTCTGAGTATTTTCTACGTCATGATTATATCTTTCTAGTTTTATCTAAAATAAATCTCTCAATCAAATCTGGTAAATGTTTCCTCGTAACTCAGGCGATTGGTATGTATGGAGAGAGAGAGAGAGAGAGAGAGAGAGAGAGAGAGAGAGAGAGAGAGAGAGAGAGAGAGAGAGAGAGAGAGAGAGAGAGAGAGAGAGAGGGAGAGAGGGACAGACAGAGAGAGAGGGGGCAGAGAGAGAGAGAGGGGGAACAGAGAGAGAGAGAGAGAGAGAGAGAGAGAGAGAGAGAGAGAGAGAGAGAGAGAGAGAGAGAGAGAGAGAGAGAGAGAGAGAGAGAGGTGGTGGCAGCCTCCAGATGATGGCAGGTTAAGGCAGGTAATACCACCGTCATTACCTTCATCTCCGCGGCATCGTGTAACATTCCTATCAAGATGCTGCCGTCTCCGCAGACCCGACCCCGGCAGGGAGGTGGTTGATCGACGGCCCCTCGCTCCTGCGGTCTCTCCCTCTCCCTCCACCTCTCTCTCTCTCTCTCTCTCTCTCTCTCTCTCTCTCTCTCTCTCTCTTATCCTTCCCTCTATCTCTTTCTTCCCTTCGGTCTGTTGAAAATCTAAGAAAATAAAGTCCATTAAGAGCCAAATAAAGCAACGTAAGAAAAGGCAATTTTTTTCTTGAAAACGCGAAGAAAATAAAGACACATAAAACTGAATAGAAAATTAATAATAATTTTATTAATGCAGAACACATGAATAATAAAAATTAGTAACAAAAACGCTAAAAACATTTACTTGAAAACCGAACTCAAAGAACAAAAAATACACAAATAATAAAAAAATAAAACGAACTTGGAATTAACGAGAAATGTATAAATACGAATGTTAAAGACAGTATAGAGGTGTATTAAATAGTGAATTATTAAGGTGTGTGTATATGTGTGTGTGAAGGTGTATTTCAGGAGATGAATAGTATTAAAACTGACCTGGGCTTGGTAGTGTGGTTGGGAGGGTGTGGTGGGGGTCGGAGGGAGGGTGTGGTGGGTGTGGGAGGGAGGGTGTGGTGGGGGGGGGGGGAGAGTGGGGGGATTTGGTGTGGCATGGGGGGGGCAAAGAGGAGGGGGAGGAGGGGGGAGAGCCCCCACCTCGCCTGGTAGTTAGTGGTGGCCCCTACCCCTGGTTTAAGTGCTTAAACCGTGGCGCTGGGACATGGAGTGGGCGGCGTGAGGATGGGCGTAGGGGCGGGGGGGGGGGGGGTGCGTAAGTAGTGGTGGTAGAGGTGGTAGTAGTCGCAGCAGCAACTGTGGAGCAGCATCTCAGCTCTCAGTGAGAGCTGAGAGTCTTGAGAAATCAGCTCTCACCCATCAGGGACTCCGGGAGGGTAGGGAAAAAGGATGAGCTCTAGCTCTACATACCCCGCCACCTATAGCCGCACGGAACCTGTTGGGCTATAATCTAACCTTCCCTGGCGTTCGAATCCTCGCTCGGTACTGGGCTGAAGGCGTTTGTGGTGCACCAGGCTGTGGTGGTGGTCCGCAGGTCTCTCAATAAGTGGAGTGCGCAGGAAAACTAGAGACACTCGTATGACACAACTCCGCCCAAGCCTAGTTGTCATACGAGTATCTGTCATAAGCTGGCTGTCATGCCGTGCCCTGACAGCTAGCTGAGGTGTTTCTCCTAAGGTACTGAGAGATGCGTCTTATTCCCGCCTTTAAACCACGACTGAACGCAGGGGACCACGACTGAACGCAGGGAACCGCGACTGAACGCAATAAACCACGACTGAACGCAGTGAACCACGACTGAACGCAGGGGACCACGACTGAACGCAGGGGACCACGACTGAACGCATTGAACCACGACTGAACGCATTAAACCACGACTGAACGCAGTGAACCACGACTGAACGCAGGGAACCACGACTGAACGCAGGGAACCACGACTGAACGCAGGGAACCACGACTGAACGCAGTAAACCACGACTGAACGCAATAAACCACAACTGAACGCAATAAAACCACGACTGAACGCAATAAACCACGACTGAACGCAATGAACCACGACTGAACGCCATAAATTACCGTTTTCAAGGCTCTCACAATGTTCTCTCAGGTTGTAATGGCTATATATGTGGAGATCTGCGGGCCGCTCCAAGCAACAACAGCCTGTTGGACCAAGTAGTCACATGTCGAGCATGAACTCGGGACCGGGCTCGGGAAGCACAACAACTACCCTCCAACCACATCGGGTATAGAACCCTGACCATGGAAGACAGAAGAAAATGTATATATAAGCTGGTTAGCATTGTAAATGTGTGGCCACGTCTGTGGTAGGAAATACTATTAATTAAAAATACAAAAAATTCCAGGTATACTGCTGGTATACTCCAGGTATGAGTATCCACACACTGTGGGTTATGGATACATTCTTTTCTCTCTCTATAATACTTTATTGAATTTTCTCTATGTTGTTTCTCCTGTGTGAACTCTATTCCACTGTGGTCTCTCTACAGTATGACATCTTTCTCTCTCTCTCTCTCCCACATGACCTGACTCCCATGTGGCCTCTCTCTCTCCCATGTGGTCCTCTTCCACCTCCCCCTTCCTTAGTATCATGCATGCCTCTCCTCCTATCCTCGTTCCTCCCAGCAGACCCGTCCTTCCCACAAGGAGTATAGTGGAAGGGTTGAAAGGGATGGAGAGTGGAGGAGAAGGAGCGAGGGTGGGGTACTAGGAGGGAAGGAAGGAAGGGAGGGGGGTAAGGGAGGGAAGAGAGACAGGAGGAAACAAGGGATGTCACTCATTACCTCAGCGGCAGACTTAAAAATTTTTACCTTTTTTTTTTTCACCCCCACGTGATATTTGTGGATTATTATACCCTGTTCAACGAAATTGTGGTGGTTGGCGGGGTGCGTGAGTGCTCATCAAGATGCACTCAACGTATGTGTGCCTGCGGGATCGAGGTGTTAGCTCTCGGACCTCGCCTTTCCACCCCCCTCCCCTGTATCATATCTACCACACATATATATTTCTCACACACACACAACCCCAAGATCCAGAACGTAGCAGGTCTCTCTAGCTCCCGGGTATACCAGTTTACTGCTAGGTGAACAGATGCATCAGGCGAAAGAAACTCTGTCCATTTGTTTCCGCCTCGACCGGAAATCGAACCCGGGGCCTTCAAGACTACGACACCTGAGTGCTATCCGCTCGGACGAGAGAACCTGCGTATATGTGTATGTATATGTGTGTATATGTGTGCATGCGTGCGTGCGTGCGTGTAGGTGTATGTATATGTGTGTGTGTGTCAATCACCCGTCAACACCAGGCATTAGATACAGCGGACCCCTCGCTACAACGAGTCTATCAGTCCCTCCAAAACTCACGCAAGCGCCCTGGTTTAGAATAAAGCAGTTAATCCTCCACAGGCTGACCCATATTTAGTGCCCGCACGCCTGAAGACTCTCAGGGTTGCGTATCGGGCACAGGCTTCCTCCTCCCAAGGTAACATCGACGGAGGAAGCCAAAGTTGGAAAGTTTTTAGGGTAGTTACAGCATGGTAGGGCATTGGTCTGTCTGTCTGTCTGTCTGTCTGTCTGTCTGTCTGTCTGTCTGTCTGTCTGTCTGCCTGTCTGTCTCTCTCTCTCTCTCTCTCTCTCTCTCTCTCTCTCTCTCTCTCTCTCTCTCTCTCTCTCTCTCTCTCACCCTCCCTCTCTCTCTCTCTCTCTCTCTCTCTCTCTCTCTCTCTCTCTCTCTCTCTCTCTCATCATTGCGTGCAATATATCATGGAGCTAACAGGGGCGTCCCTCGTTAACACCCGCCCTCGTGAATGGCGTTGTTGCCACAATTTCCAATTTCCTCTGATGGTGATTATTTTGCGGGCTTATTGCCCCGTTGTTTGGCGCGACAGTCCACTACGGGCTCACCATAGCCCGTGCTACTTGGGACTTTTTGTTCCAAGTGGCGAATCTTAAAACAGCATTTGGGGCGACATTTTGGGAGTCAGAGTCGTGAATGGCTTACTGCATTTGTCTTCTATTCCGCGGGTATTATACATTTTATTTTTTCACTTATTGAACAACGTATGATAATATGATAGCTGGTTAATGAACTAATTTTAATATGCGGGCGATGAGTCACAATAACGTGGCTGAAGGTATGTTGACCAGACCACACACTAGAAATTGAAGGGACGACGACGTTTCGGTCCGTCCTGGACCATTCTCAAGTCGATTGTCCGTCCTGGACCATTCTCACAATCGACTTGAGAATGGTCCAGGACGGACCGAAACGTCGTCGTCCCTTCAATTTCTAGTGTGTGGTCTGGTCAACTAATTTTAATTTAATTCATTATCCTATACAGGATTTTCTATGCAAATAATATTAATGAATTATATTTTTTCAATATTATTATTATTATTAGGAATTTTAAAGTACCAAAATTATTAGTCCTTAGTATTTTACGATTTATTTGAAACTTTTCGAGAGAATCGGTCAGGGTTTCAAGCTTTGTATTGAGCAAGAGTGTAAGCTTCCTGGCCGGTGAAGCGGGACAGAAATGAACCAGACCAGTTAACAGAGGTCTCCATCCAGACCATTCCTCTCCGGCCGTCTCGACGGGCAAAGTGCTGGGTGCTAAAACGTGCGAACCCAACCCACCCACCTAACCTAGCTAACTAACGCAATGAAGGGATGGTGAACTATCGGGAGAAAGCGTCAAACCATTACGCCTATATAGCACTTGGAAGGGATCAGGATAAGGATTGGGGATGGGACGAGGGGGGGGGGAGAGGAATGGTGCCCGGACCACCTAACATAACCTTACGCTTGGACGGTCGAGGATTGAACGCCGACCTGCATGAAGCGAGGCCGTCACTTCAAGAAGATTGGCGCCTGAGTTAAGACTTCTCCAACAAGACTAGTGCCTGAGTTAAGACTTCTCCAACAAGACTAGCGCTTGAGTTAAGACTTCTCCAACAAGACTAGAGCCTGAGTTAAGACGTCTCCAACAAGACTAACGCTTGAGTTAAGACTTCTCCAACAAAACTAGCGCTTGAGTTAAAACTTCTCCAGCAAGACTAGCGCTTGAGTTAAGACTTCTCCAGCAAGGCCAGCGCTTGAGTTAAGACGTCTCCAACAAGATTAGCGCTTGAGTTAAGACGTCTCCAACAAGACTAACGCTTGAGTTAAGACGTCTCCAACAAGACTAACGCCTGAGTTAAGACTTCTCCAACTAGACTAGCGCTTGAGTTAAGACTTCTCCAACAAAGTTAGCGCTTGAGTTAAGACTTCTCCAACAAAGACTAACGCTTCAGTTAAGACGTCTCCAACAAAGTTAGCGCTTGAGTTAAGACTTCTCCAACAAAGTTAGCGCTTGAGTTAAGACTTCTCCAAGAAAGACTAACGCTTCAGTTAAGACGTCTCCAACAAGGCTAACGCTTGAGTTAAGACGTCTCCAACAAGACTAACGCCTGAGTTAAGACGTCTCCAACAAGACTAACGCCTGAGTTAAGACTTCTCCAACTAGACTAGCGCTTGAGTTAAGACTTCTCCAACAAAGTTAGCGCTTGAGTTAAGACTTCTCCAAGAAAGACTAACGCTTCAGTTAAGACGTCTCCAACAAGGCTAGCGCTTGAGTTAAGACGTCTCCAACAAGACTAACGCCTGAGTTAAGACGTCTCCAACAAGACTAACGCCTGAGTTAAGACTTCTCCAACTAGACTAGCGCTTGAGTTAAGACTTCTCCAACAAAGTTAGCGCTTGAGTTAAGACTTCTCCAACTAGACTAGCGCTTGAGTTAAGACTTCTCCAACAAAGTTAGCGCTTGAGTTAAGACTTCTCCAAGAAAGACTAACGCTTCAGTTAAGACGTCTCCAACAAGGCTAGCGCTTGAGTTAAGACTTCTCGTCCGACTCAACCTGAAGTGATCTTTAATTATTTTGTCAACGCCAGAGAGATAACTGATAACTGATAACGTTGCACTCTGAACGGACTCACACTATAACACTCAGTGTTATAGTGTGAGTCCAAGCGAGTGAAGACACTCGCGTGGACTCACACTATAACTCTCAGTGTTATAGTGTGAGTCCGAGCGAGTGAATTATTGCACGCGAGTGAAGACACTCGCGTGCAATAAATACAAGAATTAAAAAGAATGATCACAAACCAAGTCAGGCACGTTCCACTTATCTATAATAATATCACAAGGTCCGGATGTGTGTCTGTCTGTTTGTCTCCTATGCATCACTACAGTAAACAAACTGGTGTGTGTGTGTGTGTGTGTGTGTGTGTGTGTGTGTGTGTGTGTGTGTGTGTGTGTGCGTGTGTGTGTGTGTGTGTGTGTGTGTGTGTGTGTGTGTGCGTGTGTGCGTGTGTGTGTGTGTGTGTGTGTGTGTGTGTGTGTGTGTGTATGTGTGTGTGTGTGTGTGTGTGTGTGTGTGTGTGTGTGCGTGTGTATGTGGAAGAAGTACGCTACTTCCTAATGAACCCGAGCCCGTGTCGTGGGTTGGGAGTCGAACCTGGGTGTGAATGGACAGCCCGTCCTCATAAACAAAGGCCAAAGTCCATTCCATGCGCCCGCCAACCCCCCTGTTTATGAATGAAAAACGGTTTACACACGACTCACAACTGCTGACGTTCGAACACTTCCTGAACAAGTGCTTCACTGAGGAATTTTGTTCGAACCACAACGGTGTAAATGCTTCACCCACATACTACAAGAACAAATAATCGCCAACAGAACCTATATATGCACAATTTGCTAATATATTATACTATTAATTTATATTTGAAAAAATTGCGGTTTTGAATGAACAACATGTTAACATTTATGAATACGTCTGTGGGGGTCGACCGCTGGATGGAATGGACTTGAGTCGAGGACGGGTTGGTGTATGACGGGTGTGTGAGGGGGGAGTGGACGGGGCGCATCACAGGGCATCACTCTTACACCCCCACACCCACCTAAGTATACCACAGCCGCTAAATTACCCCAAAAGCGTTCATCTTCGACAGCTCGGCTTTCTCGCTGGCGACAGGCGCCCTCCCCTCTGCCACCGCTGCTCTTCCTGCTGCTGCTGCTGCTGCTCCAGCAGAGACTAGACCTCCTCCTCCTGCTCTCCTCCCCCGTCTCATGGATGACCGCAGACATCGATGATAGGGGGAGAGACATGGGGGAAGGGAGGATCGAGAATCAAGACAGAAAATATCTTGATATATTCCTTCTTCAAATCTGTGTGAGGTGTGTGTGTGTGTGTCCTGTTGTGGTGGTCGGTGTCTGAACCACTCGTAACTACCCCGTCCCGGACTCCTAACTTCTCGAGAGAAATGCTTCAATAACTTTCTAAATGATCTGCCTCGAGCAAGATTTGTAGCGTGATAATAAGGCAACATTTTGCAACGCGACCGGTTCCAAGTAGAGTCAACGATGTAGAGTGACCGCAATGGTAAACCAGAGGCTGAGGTTTACTGACAGGTTTACTCCTCATCAATTGTATTTTCTCTGCATTGTTTTAGTATTTGCAATATTGATTACACGTATTGCATGCCTTTTATATTTCACTTTGGCCTGCATAGGCCTATATGTCTATATGTGACTGTCTATATGTGTTTTTACATAATACTATTTGTGTTTCTTCAATGGAGTGAGAGCGTGTTGATTTCTGCCGACTCAACCGGTTTTGACCTCTAGTGAAATGGTTTAGCATCTGCAACAGTATATTCTGTCTTGCTCGGCTTTGTGAGCGCGTAACTAGGTCAATCCCTGCACGCTGGCATAACAGTGTTCCTTGCACAGCAACACTGGCTTGCAGATTACGGAGCAAGAATTATTATGATGGCCAACTGCTAAATCCATTTACATTCAAATTTGGCTAACAACGGGAATCTCCAGGCGCCGGATCAGTGGGAGAACTGAGTTAGGGAGGTGGTTGGTCGCTCGTATGTCACCAGATGATGGCTGTGGCCTCTACCTCACGCACACACGCGCGTGCACACGCTCACACACACACACACACACACACACACACACACACACACACACACACACACACACACACACACACACACACACACACACTCAAATGTAGATATGATAGAGCCCAGTAGGCTCAGGAATCTGTACACCAGTTGATTGACAGTTGAGAGGCGGGACCAAAGAGCCAAAGCTCAACCCCCGCAAGCACAAATAGGTGAGTACAAATAGGTGCACACACACACACACACACACACACACACACACACACACACACACACACACACACACACACACACACACACACACAATCCCCCATTCAATCCTGTCAATTTCAGACCCACATATTTAAAATAAACTCACCAGAGAGCTTAGCATCAACCATTCCCCTACGGACCTCTATATAGAGCCTGCGTATCCCCCCCCCACCACCCCCTACCCCTCACCCCCCCCCAAGCCTGTCAACGGACGACGCAAGCCCTACGCATCGTATAACATATTAGAAACCCGTAATCCGTAAACGGGACGCTCGTTATTCATATCATAAGCCGCGAATAATCTGCAAATTACTCGTAAAATTGGCTGGTGGTTCGTGCTACGGGTCCGTTCAAGTTAAGGGACAGTAACCGTTCTTGTGTGTGTGCTGAGGCTGATGTGTGAGCCTCTTACTGGGACTGTCTGACTGAGGCGCTGACTGTCTTACTGCTCTGAATGGCTGATAAGGCTCTAATTGGTTGAGGCTCCGGTTCAGGCTCTGATTGGTTGAGGCTCCGGTTCAGGCTCTGATTGGTTGAAGTTCCGGTTCAGGCTCTGATTGGTTGAGGCTCCGGTTCAGGCTCTGATTGGTTGAAGTTCCGGTTCAGGCTCTGATTGGTTGAGGCTCCGGTTCAAGCTCTGATTGGTTGAAGTTCCGGTTCAGGCTCTGATTGGTTGAGGCTCCGGTTCAGGCTCTGATTGGTTGAAGTTCCGGTTCAGGCTCTGATTGGTTGAGAGGCTCTGGCGGATTGAGACTCCAACCGCTTGTCATTCTGACTGTCTGAGTCTTTGGCTGAGGCTCTGAGTGGATCAGTATATAGTTATTGTTGTTGTTTTAGATTCAGCTACTCAGAACGAAGTGTCCATGTAGCACGGGCTATGGTGAGCCCGTAATAGTATATTGGTATACACTTATTTGTATACTGATCCACTGAGGTGTATATAAAGCACTCAAGCACAAGTATATGTCTCTGTATCCTCATACACCGTGAAGTATACCCCATCATACACTGTGTTCTGTACCCCTCATATACTGTGTTCTGTACCCTTCATACACTGTGTTCTGTACCCCTCATACACTGTGTTCTGTACCCTTCATACACTGTGTTCTGTACCCCTCATACACTGTGTTCTGTACCCCTCATATACTGTGTTCTGTACCCTTCATACACTGTGTTCTGTACCCTCATACACTGTGTTCTGTACCCTCATACACCGTGTTCTGTACCCCTCATACACTGTGTTCTGTACCCTCATACACTGTGTTCTGTACCCCTCATATACTGTGTTCTGTACCCTCATATACTGTGTTCTGTACCCTCATACACTGTGTTGTGTACCCTCATACACTGTGTTCTGTACCCCTCATACACTGTGTTCTGTACCCTCATACACTGTGTTCTGTACCCTCATACACTGTGTTCTGTACCCCTCATACACTGTGTTCTGTACCCCTCATACACTGTGTTCTGTACCCTTCATACACTGTTTTCTGTACCCTTCATACACTGTGTTCTGTACCCCTCATATACTGTGTTCTGTACCCTCATACACTGTGTTCTGTACCCCTCATATACTGTGTTCTGTACCCTCATATACTGTGTTCTGTACCCTCATACACTGTGTTCTGTACCCTCATACACTGTGTTCTGTACCCCTCATACACTGTGTTCTGTACCCTCATACACTGTGTTCTGTACCCCTCATACACTGTGTTCTGTACCCCTCATACGCTGTGTTCTGTACCCTCATACACCGTGTTCTGTACCCTCATACACTGTGTTCTGTACCCTCATACACCGTGTTCTGTACCCCTCATACACTGTGTTCTGTACCCTCATACACTGTGTTCTGTACCCTCATACACTGTGTTCTGTACCCTCATACACTGTGTTCTGTACCCTCATACACTGTGTTCTGTACCCTCATACACCGTGTTCTGTACCCTCATACACTGTGTTCTGTACTCTCATACACCGTGTTCTGTACCCTTCATACACTGTGTTCTGTACCCCTCATACACTGTGTTCTGTAACCCTCAAACACCGTGTTCTGTACCCTTCATACACTGTGTTCTGTACCCTTCATACACTGTGTTCTGTACCCTCATACACTGTGTTCTGTACCCTTCATACACCGTGTTCTGTACCCTCATACACTGTGTTCTGTACCCTTCATACACCGTGTTCTGTACCCTCATACACTGTGTTCTGTACCCTTCATACACCGTGTTCTGTACCCTCATACACTGTGTCCTGTACCCTCATACACTGTGTTCTGTACCCCTCATACACTGTGTTCTGTACCCCTCATACACTGTGTTCTGTACCCCTCATACACTGTGTTCTGTACCACTCATACACCGTGTTCTGTACCCTCATACACTGTGTTCTGTACCCTCATACACTGTGTTCTGTACCCTTCATACACTGTGTTCTGTACCCTCATACACCGTGTTCTGTACCCCTCATACACATTGCTCCAAATATCCTTCTCTCCAACTCAGCACTCCAGGTATGAAATCTTGACTTGCTCCATCAGGACAAGGAAACCAGGAAGGAAACTTTCACTACCGATCAGGCGGTCCCTGATCTTCCCTTGGCCATCAGGAGGGGCGTCACAGGACGGAAAACCCTCACCTTCCCAAGTGTTTCCGCCCGTGATCCACACACCCCTCTGCCCATCAGGGCGTCCCATCAAGGGGGGCAGGAAATCAGATATCCCCCCCAATCCATCTTCCCTCTACACCTCAATGTGGTATGTTCACAGGAAATCCTTACATCGAGGAAATAAATGTTTGATCCTTGTTGCACGGATATTGAAAATGCGTGTGTTCTGTAACGATGTTTGGCAGCTGGGAGCCGGATTGCTCTAGTAAGCCAGCTGGGAGCCGGATTGCTCTAGTAAGCCAGCTGGGAGCCGGATTGCTCTAGCAAGCAAGCTGGCAGCCGGATTGCTCTAGCAAGCAAGCTGGCAGCCGGATTGCTCTAGCAAGCAAGCTGGCAGCCGGATTGCTCTAGCAAGCAAGCTGGCAGCCGGGTTGCTCTAGTAAGCCAGCTGGCAGCCGGATTGCTCTAGTAAGCCAGCTGGCAGCCGGATTGCTCTAGCAAGCAAGCTGGCAGCCGGATTGCTCTAGCAAGCAAGCTGGCAGCCGGATTGCTCTAGCAAGCAAGCTGGCAGCCGGATTGCTCTAGCAAGCAAGCTGACAGCCGGATTGCTCTAGCAAGCAAGCTGGCAGCCGGAATGCTCTAGTAAGCCAGCTGGCAGCCGGATTGCTCTAGTAAGCCAGCTGGCAGCCGGATTGCTCTAGCAAGCAAGCTGGCAGCCGGATTGCTCTAGCAAGCAAGCTGGCAGCCGGATTGCTCTAGTAAGCCAGCTGGCAGCCGGATTGCTCTAGCAAGCAAGCTGGCACTACCTGTTTTTTTTTTACACAGCTGTTCGCCTATTGTTTTGTATCATGCTTGCTTACTGTACTGCTTACTGTATCATAACAGCATGCAGCTGTGTGATACAGTAAGTGTATTTTACAGGTTGTAAGGCCTGACCTGAGACCGGGGCAACGTGGACATTGATTCCTCGGAATCACCCATCTAGGTTGTTTGGGTCGATAACCACCCATTTTGGTAGTTCGATAACCACCCATTTTGGTAGTTAGCTCGATAACCACCTTGAAAATACCAAGACTATCACATCTAGTTAAGACACTCGTTACCTAACTGATAAATAGCTGGGATACGAGACCAAGCAGCTGGGATACGAGGACAAGGAGCTGGGATACGAGGACAAGGAGCTGGGATACGAGGACAAGGAGCTGGGATACGAGGACAAGGTGCTGGGATACGAGGACAAGGTGCTGGGATACGAGGACAAGGTGCTGGGATACGAGGACAAGGAGCTGGGATACGAGGACAAGGAGCTGGGATACGAGGACAAGGAGCTGGGATACGAGGACAAGGAGCTGGGATACGAGGACAAGGAGCTGGGATACGAGGACAAGGTGCTGGGATACGAGGACAAGGAGCTGGGATACGAGGACAAGGAGCTGGGATACGAGGACAAGGTGCTGGGATACGAGGACAAGGAGCTGGGATACGAGGCACTCGGAAGTGGCACAGGGCCCTTAGGAGTGTCATGGGGTCCTGGGAGCGTCACGGGGGCCCCCTGGGAGCGTCACGGGGTCCCCTGGGAGTGTCATGGGGCCCTGGGAGCGTCACGGGGTCCCCTGGGAGTGTCACGGGGCCCCTCGGGAGTGTCACGGGGCCCCTCGGGAGTGTCACGGGGGCCCTCGGGAGTGTCACGGGGGCCCTCGGGAGTGTCACGGGGGCCCCTGGAAGCGTCACGGGGTCCCCTGGGAGCGTCACGGGGGCCACTGGGAGAGTCACGGGGGCCCCTGGGAGCGTCACTGGGGCCCCTGAGAGCGTCACGGGGGCCCCTGGGAGCGTCACGGGGGCCCCTGGGAGCGTCACGGGGGCCCCTGGGAGCGTCACGGGGTCCCCTGGGAGTGTCACGGGGGCCCCTGGGAGCGTCACTGGGCCCTCAAAAGGTGCAGGTAATTTCACAATGGCCGTATAGTAACTACAGTAATTAGGGCAGTTCCAGGCCATTAAGGTCATTAGTAAGTTAATTTTACTACATAAACACAGTAGTGTGGCTCCCCCCCCACACTGTCCCCCCCCCACTGTCGCCCCCCCCACACCCCTTATCCAGCTGCCAACTACTACCCCCCCCCCCTCTCTCTCCCCAACCCCACTCCTCTATCCCCCTTCTAGCAAATCTCCCCCTCTCCCACAAACTCCTCCCCCCCTCTTCCCCTCTCCCACAAACTCCTCCCCCCTCTCCCCCTCTCCCACAAACTCCTCCCCCCTCTCCCCTCATCAGCTCCCCTCTCCCCCCCCTCATCCCAAATCCTCACCCCCCCCTCCCCAACGGCCATTAACGAGGCACTCCGCGTTGGGACAAGCAATTGCGTCGTGAGAATAATTTAGGTTGGTAAAACTTTGAGCAGTTTGGGTCAGGAGTGCGCAAAGTGCTGCGGCGTAAACAACAGCACTATGCGCAGGCTTCATGCGCACATGCGTTGGTAATTCGATGGTGGTGGTGGTGGGGGGGGTTACCCGGCGGTGCCCGGGTCGACCGCAACAGGTTACGCTTGTTACGTGTTGTACGCATGAATGCTATGGATTCAAACCCCATTGTTTCCGACGCCATTTCATGTCTACCGACTTTCATGGGTTTCGACTCGGCCGTTAAAGATGGGGCTATGTGGCCGACTCCCAAGCCGCCTATGACAGTCCCCTACCACCCACCAGTCACCTTGTAGTGTTTAATGAGGCTAGCCCTGTGCGTCCGTCCTCCAACCTTAGACAAACAGACATTGTATTCTATAGCTGTAGATTATGCAGCCTACACTACAAGTACTGGGGATGAGACTTGGAAAATCAAGTAGTTTGTTGGATAGCGAATACTTTATGTGTCGGGAACATGTCTCAACCGGAGAAAAAAAACCACTGTAGGGTCAAACAGTTCGGAACACTGTAGGAGCGGGTGAAACACTGACGCACAGAAAGACATGTCACATTAATACAGGGAAAGTTACAAGTTATAAATAAATATAATGAAAAATATAATATAATTATATTATATTTTTCATATCATATCTGAAAATATAATTCAGATATGAGATATATTTCCTGTTCTGCTCATACACCCATAAGGAATACAGCCGAGGGAAGTATATCGATATAGGACATTCATCAATCCTATTTACACTAGTTAAAATTTTATATTGACGTCTGCTATTCGTGTTGGTGTTATTTATACATAATAGCACCAAATTATTACCTATAAATTATTAATTATTAATTACCAAATTATAATTATCTATATTATTTATACTAAATAATCACTGAGCTATTAACATGAGGCGCACCTAGGCTGCTAGCATCAGCTACGTCTTGATTAGATATTCCAAAGCTCAGTGTGACAGGTGGTCGATCGGGAGCCGGTCGGCCGAGCGGACAGCACACTGGACTTGTGTTCCTGTGGTCCCGGGTTCGATCCCGGGCGCCGGCGAGAAACAATAGGCAGAAGTTTCTTTCACCCTATGCCCCTGTTACCTAGCAGTAAAATAGGTGCCTGTGTGTTAGTCAGCTGTCACGGGCTGCTTCCTGGGGGGTGGAGGCCTGGTCGAGGACCGGGCCTCGGGGACACTAAAGCCCCGAAATCATCTCAAGATAACCTCAAAAAGATAACTGACAGCCGTGTTATGAATCAAATAAATCCCAGGCACTAAATTTAACAAAGCATTCAGGACACACCTGGTTGATACCTGGTTGATACCTGGTTGATACCTGGTTGATACCTGGTTGATACCTGGTTGATACCTGGTTGATACCTGGTTGATACCTGGTTGATGGGGTTCTGGGAGTTCTTCTACTCCCCAAGCCCGGCCCGAGGCCAGGCTTGACTTGTGAGAGTTTGGTCCACCAGGCTGTTGCTTGGAGCGGCCCGCAGGCCCACATACCCACCACAGCCCGGTTGGTCCGGCACTCCTTGGAGGAATAAATCTAGTTTCCTCTTGAAAATGTCATAAACTCTTCTTCATCGTCTACGTAAAACTGAACTGAGTAACACTTCGACAGGCAATCAGAGGCTCAGAGCCCCGGCACCGGAATATCATGTGATGAGCCCATTAGAAAATGGTGGGGCTCATTTATATTGAAAATGGATTCTCTTATATTGCCTGAGTTACGACATCTTAATGCCACACTTACGAGGAGCACCACTGTGACTACCTCGGTGTGCTGGGTGTCTGTGGGATCGACCACAGACCCCTCACTGCAGAGGCCTCTGTTGGTGAATAAACGCAAGACACAACAGTTGATTGGAACAACAAAGCGTCTCTGGGGTTGTATGAAGCCCGTGTGCTCCCAGAGGGCGCTGATTGAACTTCGTTGAAGCTGAATTCATTGTTCCCAAGGTTGACTGGCTCTCACGGAGAGAAGGAGGGCGGGAATTAGTCCCACAGACAAACATATGTTTTATATTACATCGTCAATGTGGCGGTGTTTGGTTGTGGTAGGTCACCGCCACCACCACCACCACCATCACCACCACCATCACCACCACCATGACCATCAACACCACCATCACCACCATCAACAGCACCACCACCACCATCAACAGCACCGCCACCATCAACACCATCAACAACACCACCATCAACACCACCACCATCACCACCACCACCATCAACAGCACCACCACCATCAACAACACCACCACCACCATCACCATCACCACCACCACCATCACCACCGCCACCAACAACAACACCACCACCATCAACAGCACCACCAACACCACCACCATCAACAACACCACCACCACCATCACCACCGCCACCATCAACACCATCAACAGCACCACCACCATCAACAGCACCACCACCATCAACAACACCAACACCATCAACATCATCACCACCATCACCACCGCCACCATCAACACCATCAACAACACCACCACCATCAACAGCACCACCACCATCACCACCACCACCACCACCATCACCATCACCACCACCACCATCACCACCGCCACCATCACCACCACCACCATCACCACCGCCACCATCAACACCATCAACAACACCACCACCATCAACAGCACCACCACCATCAACAGCACCACCACCATCAACACCACCATCAACAGCACCACCACCACCATCACCACCACCACCACCACCACCACCACCATCACCATCACCACCACCACCATCAACAGCACCACCGCCACCATCAACACCATCAACAACACCACCACCATCAACAGCACCACCACCATCAACAACACCACCATCAACAGCACCACCGCCACCATCAACACCATCAACAACACCACCACCATCAACAGCACCACCACCATCAACAACACCACCATCAACAGCACCACCGCCACCATCAACACCATCAACAACACCACCACCATCAACAGCACCACCACCATCAACACCACCACCACCATCAACAGCACCGCCACCATCAACACCATCAACAACACCACCACCACCATCAACACCATCAACAACACCACCACCACCACCACCACCATCAACAACACCACCACCACCATCACCACCACCACCACCACCAACAGCACCACCACCAGCAGCACCACCACCATCACCACCACCACCATCAACAGCACCACCACCATCAACAACACCACCACCGTCAACAACACCACCACCATCACCACCACCACCACCATCACCACCAACACCACCACCACCAGCAGCACCACCACCATCACCACCACCACCATCAACAGCACCACCACCATCAACACCACCACCACCATCAACAACACCACCATCACCACCACCATCAACACCACCACCAACACCACCACCATCAACAACACCACCACCACCAACTGCACCACCACCACCACCACCACCACCACCACCAACAGCACCACTACCACCATCACCACCACCAACAGCACCACTACCACCATCACCACCACCAACAGCACCACCACCACCATCACCACCACCACCACCACCACCATCAACAACACCACCACCAACAACAGCACCACCACCACCACCACCACCAACACCACCACCATCAACAACACCACCACCACCAACAGCACCACCACCAGCAGCACCACCACCACCACCACCACCACCACCATCAACACCACAATCAACAACACCACCACCACCAACAACACCACCACCACCACCACCATCAACACCACCATCAACAACACCACCACCACCAACAGCACCACCACCACCATCACCACCAACAGCACCACTACCACCATCACCACCACCAACAGCACCACCACCACCACCACCACCACCACCACCATCAATAGCACCAACAACAACACCACCACCACCACCACCACTACCACCACCAACACCACCACCACCATCAACAGCACCAACAACAGCACCACCACCACCACCACCACCACCACCCCCACCAGTACTACCACCACCACCACCACCCCCACCAGTACTACCACCACCACCACCACCAACAGCACCACCACCACCAACACCACCACCACCAGCACCACCACCACCAGCACCACCACCACTACCACCACCACCACCACCACCACCACCACCACCACCACCACAACAACAAAAAACAGACAACCTAAGTGAACATGTGTGCTCAGAAACAACAGATAACACTAACAGATGTACTAACAGAAACATGGGAGTAAATGAGGAAAACAGGAAAGCATTAATTGATCACAAAATTAATGAATATATATTATTTCCCACTGACAAACAGGTTAGAGGAGGAGTCGGGGCAGTAGGAAAATTAGAAAAAATTAGAAAATTTTAGAAAAAAAATGTAGAAAAGAAATTAGAAAAAAATGTAATGTCAAATATGGGAATAAAAACCTGAGCCTCACACAATTTGGAAATAATTAAATAGTGTTGGCCTAATAATTAGGAGATTATATATAGACCACTAAACCAGCAGTATAGAAGGAAAGGATATATGGAAAAAATATCTAGGGCCTCTAAATCTAAAAATTAGCGTTTTATTTGGGATTTGAATTTTGATAGAATTAATTGAACTAACAAACAGGAAATGCTCAAGTAGAATTTTTTTTAATTAGCTAATGGGATTTTTTTTGTAATATTTTATGGAGTCAACATGAAAAACTAAATTTTTTTTCTTTGTGTTAATAAACAGGGCGGGGGGGATATATATATATATATATATATATATATATATATATATATATATATATAACAAACAAATTCATAATTCCGAAAAAGAGAGTGAGCCCAGGAACAAAAAAAAAATCCTATTTGCCAATACTTTGAATGATTTGTACGAGAGAAAACACTCATGTCCATAGAAGAATTATGTGGGCCGGATTTTGAGCGATTAATAATGGGGGCTTCTTGAAAGAGGATAAATGTCGTGGATTTTATCAAAATTGGGAAGTGGAGTTAAGTGAAAATTGGGCCGTGAGGCTACTCTAGCGGCGGGCAGGCACGACGATGGATTAAAAATGTAGGTGCAAAGTGTGACAAGTTTCTAGACATTGATAGCAAAGTGCAAGAAACAATGTTATGCAACATCAATTGATTATTAGTTTGGACACAAATTACCCAAAAATGCTTAACTCTGGGACTGAAGAATCTTACCAGAATTTTTTTTTTATCTCTGTGCAGTCGTATTAAAAATGTCAGTCCATCTTTTATTCCCTATTTACTTATTTATTTATTTACAAGAAGATACACAGGGTTGTGAAAGTACTGAACAAAATAAAAAACAAAAAAACAACGACGTATGACTGGAAAAACAAAGTCAAATTTTGAACATTTTGACAGATGTGTCATACAAGGATTGAGGAAACATTTTGACAGATGTGTCATACAAGGATTGAGGAAACATTTTGACAGATGTGTCATACAAGGATTGAGGAAACATTTTGACAGATGTGTCATACAACGATTGAGGAAACATTTTGACAGATGTGTCATACAACGATTGAGGAAACATTTTGACAGATGTGTCATACAAGGATTGAGGAAACATTTTGACAGATGCGTCATACAAGAATTGAGAAACATTTTGCCAGATGTGTCATACAAGGATTGAGGGAACATTTTGACAGATGTGTCATACAAGGACTGAAGAAACATTTTGACAGATGTGTCATACAAAGACTGAGAAAAACCCTGTGCCATGAAAAGTGAGACAGGTGAAGTAAGTGATAATAAAAAAAAAAAAAATTGTGGGTCTTCTTAAATAATTACTTTGTGTCTGTATTTACAAAAGATGATCATAATATTATGGCTGGAGGCGAAAAAAAAAAATCTGTGAAGGTAGTGAAGAGGACAAGTTTAGTTTAGTGGTTACCAAAAAGGAAATTATTAATCAAATATATAAATTGAAACCCAACAAGTCTCCCGGAGCAGCCAAAGTATTTACCAGGGTTCTTAAAGAATATAAAAAAGAGCTTAGCAGTCTGGAAAATGTCATTAAACAAATAATTAGTTAAGCAAAGTTCCATAAACGTGGAAGGTTGCCAATGTTGTGCCAGGTTTTCAGAAGTGAGATGGATTACTTGCATCAAACCACCGTCTAGTTAGTTGAACGTCTACTGTAAGACATAAATTCACTTGAATGCTACAGAGAAAGAAGATAAAGCTAGTTCCAGAAATTAGAAACCCCCCGTTATGAAGAAATATTAAAACGCTTAATATACATTCTCTGGTAAGACGAAGACGAAGGTGGGACATGACCGAGGTATATATATATATATATATATATATATATATATATATATATATATATATATATATATATATATATATACATACATACATACCACCACCATCACCAACACTGTCATCAAGAACACCACCACCACCACCACCACCAACACTGCCACCAACAGACAAACAAGCCACCAACCAACCAACACACACACACACACCACAGCAACCACACTGTGACGCCTCATCACACCAACACAACCAAACAAAAGACACAGCGAATATTTGCGCCAATGACAAAAAATCGGAACGACTCAAGTCATGAATTATAAAAACCCATTAATTTCTTTCTCTAATTGGCTTCCCCTTCCCCCCCCCCTTGCACTATCGTCGACTGAAGCCGGGTACAGACTGGCCAGTCAGGCTTCCTCACCACCGCACCTCAGCTCAAGATCAACATCATATTTTGCCCGTGAATTATTTGAAGGGTAGAGCTAGTTGAATATATTATTTACATCTAACAAGACTCCCTAGGCGCATGGTGGTGAGAGACTGCTGGTGTGTGCATGCAGAGTGGAGAGAGAGAGAGAGAGAGAGAGAGAGAGAGAGAGAGAGAGAGAGAGAGAGAGAGAGAGAGAGAGAGAGAGAGAGAGAGAGAGAGAGAGAGGGAGAGGGAGAGAGAGAGAGAGAGAGAGAGAGAGAGAGAGAGGGAGAGAGAGAGAGAGAGAGAGGGGGGGGGGATATTATAGTACCTTTATAATCCACTTTGACACTAGGTATTGAGGCTTCCAATGCCTCATATACGAAGGGAGCAAAAAATTGGTGTGTCTGATACATTATCTTTCCAGGACTTCCAGTCTATTATCAAAACAAAGGCCTGATTCTCTATAATACCAACCCGTCCTCGACTCTTACGTCCATTACATCCTGCGGTCGACCTCACAAACGCATTCATAAATTTTTACATGCTGTTCATTCAAAGCGGGAATTTCCTCATATATAAATTATTAATATAATATATTAGCATATTGTGCATATATCGGCATAGGTTAGGTTAGGTGTTTAGGTTCTGTTGGCGATTATTTGTATTTGTAGTACGTGGGTGAAGCATTTATAGCGTTGTGATTCGAACAAAATTCGTCAGTGAAGCACTTGTTCCGGAAGTGTTCGAACGTCAACAGTTGTGAGTCGTGTTAAACCGTTTTTCCTTCATAAACAGGGGGGGTTTGGCGGGTGCATGGAATCACTTTTGGGTCTTTGCTTGGAGGACGGGCTGATAATACAGTAACTACACCTTCGTTTTGAATGAACACCCCTTAACACACGGTTCATAACTGATGGCGTTCGAACTTTCCTCGAATAATATTTCGTTCACTTCTTCTGTTCCAATTGCACCTTCATCAATGGTTTACCCCCTCAAGCAACATATACAAATAATTACCAACAGAATCTAAACGCTTACTTAACTAAACCTCAACCTAACTATACACACAATGAGAAAATAATTTGGAGCAATATGGGGGACTCGAACACCCATTCTGGTGACTCTCAGACACTCGCCTTAACCCACTCGCCCACGACAGGGCAAAAGCTGTTCAACTCGGAACTCTCCTGAACCCACCAGAAATGTCTGGAGACCCTGACTAATATTCGGCAAAATTAATTTATATTTGAGAAATTGCCCCTTTTGAAAGAGTAGTGTAGGTTAAAGTTAATGAATACATCTATTGTATGGGCCGCAGGTTGTTAGGGCGGAACTGGAGGACGGGTTGAGAGTTTTATAATTCCATGGCTCCAAAATTCAAGGGTTCTCGGGTGTTTAGAAAACCGCTGATGTGCTAAGACCCGACGGAGCGGGCACTCCAAAAACTCCTGGGGTCAGATTCACGAAACAGTTACGCAAGTACTTACGAACGTGTACATCTTTCCTCAATCTTTGACGGCTTTGTTTACATTTATTAAACAGTTTACAAGCATGAAAACTTGCCAATCAATTGTTGTTATTGTTATAAACAGCCTCCTGGTGCTTCGGAGCTCATTAACTGTTTAACAATTGTAAACAAAGCCGCCAAAGATGGAGAAAAGATGTACAGGTTCGTAAGGGCTTGTGTAACTGCTTCGTGAATCTGGCCTCTGGTGTACAAAGGTCTCATTGATACAAGGTCCGACACTTGTCATGGTGACCAGACTCCGGGGGACAGCAGCAGCAAGTGGCTGCTCGATAACCTTCCACACCTTCAACCACTGACTCCTAACACAAACAAAATAAGTTTGAAAAAGCCAAACCAAACCCCCCACTTAAAGAAAACAAGAAAATAAAAGTCCGTCATGCTTCCGTAATTCTTGTTTTAAGCGACGATTTTCCCTGACGTTTTAGAGGAAATAATTATGTCATACATTATGTGAAGGTGATAAACAACGCGAGACTTATTTACTCCATCTTGCTTGGCTTATGACATGGATAATTGTTGCTCGAGTATCGACAATGTAAGCGGAAGGCGCCGCGGGAACTTACAGCTAGATCATTATAAATCAATAATATCCCATCGTTTCGTTTGATAAAATTCTCGTTTCCCTTTTAAAATCAGTAGAAAGGTGGCTAAGAACCGTGCTTATGGAGCTCAGTCTCTTCGTCGAATGAAGCCGCCATGTTGTTTCTGTCAAAGAAGTTGGCGGGTCTGGCAATAGATGGCGCGGGCTGCTCCTCGCCCGCCGTCTATCACACACTCCTCCGAGCTGTGTTATTCTCATATTAACGATATTTATGACATTTCCATCAATCATCGACTTCCCGAGTCTATTTGTTTCAAGGTATAAACATACAGTGATTACTGTGAACGACGGATCATTTCTTAACCCCAAAATACACCGTAATATAGAGTTTTATCCAAAATTGAAAAAAAAACTAACACAACGCGGATTTAAAATTGATTGAGCGCGTAAGTTATTTCGTGAGCTTTTTTTTTAGGTTGGGAATGGAATTTTGCGAACAAAAAAAGCGTGTGAAGCGTGTGACAAATACCCGGCGGCCAAGGCGTCTGGTGATTACAGTGGCCAAATCATTCCTGTCAAGGCCGACGAGGCTCTGACGAGGAAGGACGTTTGTACACTGGTCTTGGCCTGGCCCGTCTAGACCTGGACCGTCCGTCTTGGCCCAACTTTTGCCTTATTCGTTTTGGCCAACACTGCCTCACCCGTCCTGGCCCACCCATCCTGGCCCACCCATCCTGGCCCACCTATCCTGGCCCACCAATTTCGCTCCACTTGAAGCCTAACTATCTTGCATGTTTTAGCTTGTCCGTGTTGGTCCACTCTGGCCCGACCCTTCTTCCTGTATTGGCCCACCTTGTCCCTACTCTTTGGTCTGTCTTGGCCCACTTGGCCCGACCTCTTAGTCTCCCTCCTCCTTTGCTGGACCGCTACGTTAAGCGCACCTAAATTTTAGTTGGCTTAGATTTGAAAATGTAAGCACCTCGATCCTTTCCGTTCTGTTTTTAACCATCTCAAGAGGCTCGTCTAGGCTAGTTCTAGCCCAATTTTGGCCAACTTGGACCACTATCCTAACCCGCCAAACCACTGCCTATCTCCCCCCCCCTCCTATCCCCCCCTATAATAACACCGGTACACTCACCTGTATTCAATAGACCAGGCAAAAGGCGCCTACACATGTCTCCCGGGCCGAGCGCCCTGAGTTGACATCTGTAATTACCTTCCATAACTCAGTGCTCTCGCCAGCCTGCACCGCCGCCCTCCTGTCCCGGTGGCCTGTTCTTCTAACCCCGGGTAGTCAACCCTTCCCCTTCCTTCTGGTCTGTCCCACTTCCCTTTTCCCTTCATCCTGGTCTGTCCTCATTCCTTCTCGTCTTCCTCCTTGCAAGTCCTCTTTGTTATAAGTGAACTTCACCTTCATACTCATTCATAAATATCAGTATATCCAACCACCCTCCCTCTCTCTCTCTCTGATATATATATATATATATATATATATATATATATATATATATATATATATATATATATATATATATATATATATATATATCTATATATATATGTCGTACCTAATAGCCAGAACGCACTTCTCAGCCTACTATTCAAGGCCCGATTTGCCTAATAAGCCAAGTTTTCATGAATTAATGTTTTTTCGTCTACCTAACCTACCTAACCTAACCTAACCTAGCTTTTTTTGGCTACCTAACCTAACCTTACCTATAAATATAGGTTAGGTTAGGTTAGGTAGGGTTGGTTAGGTTCGGTCATATATCTACGTTAATTTTAACTCCTATAAAAAAAAATTGACCTCATACATAGAGAAAAGGGTTGCTTTATCATTTCATAGGAAAAAAATTAGAGAAAATATATTAATTCAGGAAAACTTGGCTTATTAGGCAAATCGGGCCTTGAATAGTAGGCTGAGAAGTGAGTTCTGGCTACTAGGTACGACATATATATATATATATATATATATATATATATATATATATATATATATATATATATATATATATATATATATGTCGTACCTAGTAGCCAGAATGCACTTCTAGGCCTACTATGCAAGGCCCGATTTGCCTAATAAGCCAAGTTTTCATGAATTAATTGTTTTTCGACTACCTAACCTACCTAACCTAACCTAACCTAACTTTTTCGGCTACCTAACCTAACCTAACCTATAAAGATAGGTTAGGTTAGGTTAGGTAGGGTTGCTTAGGTTCCGTCATATATCTACGTTAATTTTAACTCCAATAAAAAAAAATTGACCTCATACATGATGAAATGGGTAGCTTTATCATTTCATAAGAAAAAAATTAGAGAAAATATATTATTTCAGGAAAACTTGGCTTATTAGGCAAATCGGGCCTTGTATAGTAGGCTGAGAAGTGCGTTCTGGCTACTAGGTACGACATATATATATATATATATATATATATATATATGTCGTACCTAGTAGCCAGAACTCACTTCTCAGCCTACTATGCAAGGCCGAATTTGCCTAATAAGCCAAGTTTTCATGAATTAATTGTTTTTTGACTACCTAACCTACCTAACCTAACCTAACCTATCTTTTTTGGCTACCTAACCTAACCTAACCTATAAAGATAGGTTAGGTTAGGTTAGGTAGGGTTGGTTAGGTTCGGTCATATATCTACGTTAATTTTAACTTCAATAAAAAAAAATTGACCTCATACATGATGAAATGGGTTGCTTTATCATTTCATAGGAAAAAAATTAGAGAAAATATATTAATTCAGGAAAACTTGGCTTATTAGGCAAATCGGGCCTTGAATAGTAGGCCAAAAAGTGAGTTCTGGCTACTAGGTACGACATATATATATATATATATATATATATATATATATATATATATATATATATATATATATATATATATATATTTCATTCACCCAAACATTTCCTCTAATGCGTTATGTGTGGTTTCTTCCGAGGTTAAGGGTCCCCTTCTTCCAGCCAGAGATGGTACTCCCCTCTCTCTCTCTCTGTATATATATATATATATATATATATATATATATATGTCGTACCTAGTAGCCAGAACGCACTTCTCAGCCTACTATGCAAGGCCCGATTTGCCTAATAAGCCTAGTTTTCCTGAAATAATATATTTTCTCAATTTTTTTTCTTATGAAATGATAAATCTACCCATTTCATTATGTATAAGGTCAATTTTTTTTTATTGGAGTTAAAATTAACGTAGATATATGACCAAACCTAACCAACCCTACCTAACCTAACCTAACCTATCTTTATAGGTTAGGTTAGGTTAGGTAGCCGAAAATGTTAGGTTAGGTTAGGTTAGGTAGGTTAGGTAGTCGAAAAAACATTATTTCATGAAAACTTGGCATATTAGGCAAATCGGGCCTTGCATAGTAGGCTGAGAAGTGCGTTCTGGCTACTAGGTACGACATATATATATATATATATATATATATATATATATATATATATATATATATATGTCGTACCTAGTAGCCAGAACGCACTTCTCAGCCTACTATGCAAGGCCCGATTTGCCTAATAAGCCAAGTTTTCATGAAATAATAGTTTTTTCGGCTACCTAACCTACCTAACCTAACCTAACCTAACTTTTTTGGCTACCTAACCTAACCTAAGCTATAAAGATAGGTTAGGTTAGGTTAGGTAGGGTTGGTTAGGTTCGGTCATATAACTACGTTAATTTTAACTCCAATAAAAAAAAATTAACCTCATACATAATGAAATGGGTAGCTTTATCATTTCATAAGAAAAAAATTCGAGAAAATATATTAATTCAGGAAAACTTGGCTTATTAGGCAAATCGGGCCTTGCATAGTAGGCTGAGAAGTGCGTTCTGGCTACTAGGTACGACATATATATATACACAGTATATATATATATACATATATATATATATATATATATATATATATATATATATATATATATATATATATATATATATATATATATATGCTAACAAACTGAATGATCCCCAGGCATACATGCAACTGAAAACTCTGAAAGCAACTAAATTAGTTGCTTATATATATATATATATATATATATATATATATATATATATATATATATATATGTGTGTGTGTGTGTGTGTGTGTGTGTGTGTGTGTGTGTGTGTGTGTGTGTGTGTGTGTGTGTGTGTAAATCACGAAAATTAACACGTGATGAAAAATGTGACTGTGTCAGACCACGAAGGGAGAATTTAAACAGGAATTTTCTTAACAACTTTCGTGTTTAATAATCCATCTCCAGAAGGATCAATAATAATACAACCTTCTGACCATATATTATTAAATACGAAAGTACTTAAGGAAATTCCTGTTTCAATTCTTCTTCCTTCGTGGTCTGACACTGTCATATTATTCCTAACCAACCGGAGGTTTGTGAGGAACTCATTGGGAAAACTAGAGACCCACGAGCTGCCAGTTTCCTCTTCCAGCGCCTCAGTGTCGCAGTTCAGAGGGGAAATGCGTGCTGTGTCCTGGGCGGTACGCACCCAACCTCCGAGGAGCTGGACGAGGTCTTCGAACGCTGATTGTTTAATTGTTATATATGTGTGTGTGTGTGTGTGTGTGTGTTCTCTGTAAACTGTAGCATTGCAATAAAATAAAAACATACAAAAAAATAATAGGGGTGGTAGGAGAAGAAAAGAATAAAGTATTCAGTGAGAATTAACGAGATCTTCTCTGAATGCTCTTTGTTTTCTTCTTCGAGGATGTGGGTTCCTGCAATTGCACCAGAGGTGGTACCCCTAATATATATATATATATATATATATATATATATATATATATATATATATATATATATATATATATATATATATGTGGTCAAGCATCCAGTAATCCGTAGATCAACTCTCAAAATGCCTGCCTGTTGCTCTCTTCGTTCCTTTTGTTTCTGAACACTTTGTCTAGTCGGGATGTTTGAGGGAAGTGATGTGCTCACTTGGCTAGGATCCGGCTATGGTGGCAGCGCATTTCCTGCTGTTACTCCTGGTGACGGTATAGTAGTAGTGGTGTGTCACCAGGTGTAGATATTCCCATACAAACGCCTTACCATTCTGCAAGTTTCTCCTCTGATAACATATGACACCTTATCATGTGATCCTTCGTTTTTAACACTACCTTTGCTGCCATGGAAAGTCGGACTTCCCTCCTTATGCCGGATTTGCAGCCATATGTCGGACTTTCAGTCTTATTCCAGATTTCCTGTACTATGTTGGACTATTGGCCTTGTGTCGGAGTTCCGGCCACACAGGATAGTGTTCGAAGTCTTGAAATCACAGGCTGTGTCGATTCGACATTGATGGGCGTCGGTATATGTCACCATAGACCAACCTAGAAGTCAATTCATACCATATGCTAATAGTAACACCACTCTCTTTCCTGGTGCATTCGGTCTGCATTGCCAAGCTTGCAGGTTGAGCAGCCACAGGGACCAGGGGAGTATGCAATGGGCTGTACACTCTCCATGGGGGGTATATTTACCTGAATTTACCTGAGGGACACAATCTCTAGAAGCCTCGACTGGGATCAGGAACCCAGAGGATTGTCTAAGGTCCCTCAATTATACATGAGGATGTTTTCCTGCGAAATTTTAAATTGAGATAATATTTTGATATTTGTGGCTTAAGTGGGCAGGCGATTCTATGGGTTTATTGTCTTGTGGGTGATGAAACATCTCCTGTTTTCTGTCCTACATTTGCGGCTTGCTTGAAGCTCTTGCTCTATGTGTACTTTACATTGGATCTTTCAAAAAAGTGTTCTGGATTAATATCTTCCACTTCGTTCAGTATTTTGATGGTCTCAATGAGATCAGTCCTGTCATGTCTGATTTGTTGTGTTGTTAGTCCTGATGCTCTCCACCGTTCCTGGTATGCCAGTTGACTCAAGATTCTTGTAGTTCTCAGTTGAACCTTTCCAAAGCAGGTACGTCCTTCTGAAGGTGAAGTTTACCTGCTTAGACACAGTAGTCCATATCGGGCGCGAAAGAGATTTGTACAGTTAAATAACCAATTTGTTTTCTTCGAAGTAAAACAACTGAAGCTCTGGTATTGCGGTAAAACCTAAAAGTTACAAATAAATTAACTAAAAAATAACAGACTGTTTGTGTACAGTTGTAACAATAACAAAGTCCCTTAAGACACAAACACAAAATGAGGTTGTCAGAAGTGGCTCTTCACCCGCCTTCCGCCGTTACCATGAGGTCACCAGCATTGCCTCGGGTTTGTTATTTGGTTCCTGGGGTCACCTAAGACCGCAGGATCTAATGGTTTCAATGCCTGGCAATGTTGTCAAACGACCAGCTTTTTTTTTTCCGGCACGAATCGTTCCCAGCATCCTTCACCAGAAGAACTGTTTGATATGCCCTGGGAGCTCTTGCTAATTTTTGGGACCATGCTGCTCTATATATATCTACATTCCAGCTCTTTTTCAGACGTCTTACTACCTCATTGGAGCTCCTTAGCAAACGTTTCTCAAGAAGGCTCTGTCACCACTCAAACCTTTCACTTCTTCAAGCTCTCTGACTATACTCCTCCGTTCGTTATTTCATACATTGTTCCACTCTTCCCTTTCAATACACTGGTCGACGGCCTATACCAGTTAATAACTTCACTGTTGTCCGCCCTTCTCCAACACACATCCACTTGCAAATCCACATTTTCATTTCCATCCGGCATATGGTGGACACAGAAAGGCGGGGAAAGACGGGGTCCAAGAACTAATAGCTCGATTCTGCAGACACAAAATAGTAAATATACAACAGCGTTCCTTCCATCCTCTGTTTCTCCACATAATTATTCAATCGATTGAAGAACACCTCCATCTCATTCTTCCCTAAACCACTTTCTTACCCACTGGATCACAGGCACTTACAGACTCACATCAGTGCTGTCCAGTGGGTGGCGGTGTGACAACATCAGTGGCTTTAACGTGGCGGAAAATGTCTTACTGTGAACCGAGTGGTGAAGCTATTTGGATTAAAAAAATAAGTATTTTTTTTTTATTAACACATTTAGGTGCATCTGCATTTGTGCAGCTGCCCTAGACTATATGAAGGAGAGTACAGTGTGTTAAAAAGCTAGCTTCGTGGTGCTAAAATCCCCATCACACAGGATGGTTAGTCATACAGAGGCATGTGATAAGTAGTCTACACTGACAGACTCTGGGAGCATTATGAGGATATCATCAACACAAGAGTGAATAAGGTGGCAGTGATACTAAAAGTCCCCATCTCGCAGGATGGTTAGTCATACAGGGCCATATGTTCAGTAGCCTGCACTAGCAAATTGTGGGTACACTGTGAGGATATCTTCAAGAACACGAAAGTTAATAAAGTAATTGCAAATCTCCAGGTGCCTCATGCCAACTGGTCTGAAAGGTTTAATAACTGGGCATTCGGTGATGTAGTGAGGGAGATCATGCCGTAGTTCCTGCTCGCAGCGTTTGCATCTGGAGTGCTCAGGATTGGGAGACCCGTCACCTGCAGCCACCTGCCACAGGTAACGGTAACCCAACCTGATCCTGGCAACCACTGTGTCGCACAGTCTGGTGGACGTTTTGTGCTGCCCATAAACATAGGTTTCAAATCTGAACAAATCATAGCTTTTTATACTGGTACTTTCAGACAGTTGGGAGTCAGTAATTTCTCTCCTATCAGACCTGAATGTTTAGAACAATATAGTCTTGACAACAGAGATGGGGATACCCTAGATCTAATTCAACTTCATCTCTGTTGCACGCTAATATTGGCTGCAATGTCTGTGTCCCTATGATGTAAATTTTTTTTTTTTTTATTAACATATTAGGTACATCTGCATTAGTGCAGCTACCCTAGACTATATGAAGTGGAGTACAGTGTGTCAAAAAAGCTAACTAGGTGATGCTATAAAATCCCCATCACACAGGATGGTTAGTCATACAGAGGCATGTGATTAGCGGTCTGCACTGGCAGACTCCGGGTGCATTTTGAGGATATCAACAACACAAGATTGAATAAGGTAGCAGTGGTAATACAAGTCCCCATCTCGCAGGATGGTTAGTCATACAGAGTCATGTGTTTAATAGCCTGCACTGGCAAATTTTGGGTATACTGTGAGGATATCTTCAAGAATACGAGAGTGAATAAAGTAATTGCAAAGCTCCAGGTACCTCATGCCAACTGGTCTGAAAGGTCTAATAATTGGGCATTCAGTGATGTAGTGCGGGAGATCATGCCGTAGTTCCTGCTCACAGAGTTTGCAACTGGAGTGCTCAGGATTGGGAGACCCGTCACCTGCAGCCACCTGCCACAGGTAACGGTAACCCAACCTGATCCTTGCAACCACTGTGTCGCACAGTCTAGTGGACGTTTTGTGCTGTCCATAGATGTAGGTTTCAGATCTGAACAAATCATAGCTTTTTATACTAGTACTTTCAGGTCGTTGGGAGTCAGTAAGTTCTTTCCTATCAGATCTGAATGTTTGGACCAATACAGTTTTGACAGCAGAGATAGGGATACCTAGATCTAATTCAACTTCAAACTTGTTACACGCTAATTTGGCTGTAAATTAATACTACAGGTGGGTTCAAAAGTCTGCGGTATCTACTCCGATCATTCCACTGTGTCAGGCTTGCGACACTTCCTCTGTCTCACTCTGTGGAGGACACATGGCGGACCAAGGCGGGGGGGGGGGGGACACATGATGGACCAAGGCGGGGAGACACATGGTGGACCAAGGCGGGGGGGACACATGGTGGACCAAGGTGGGGAGACACATAGACCAAGGTGAGGGGGGACACATGGCGGACCAAGATGGGGGGACACATGGTGGACCAAGGGGGGACACATGGTGGAACAAGGTGGGGGACACATGGTGGACCAAGGGGGGACACATGGTGGAGCAAGGTGGGGGACACATGGTGGACCAAGGTGGGGGACACATAGTGGACCAAGGTGGGGGACACATGATGGACCAAGGTGGGGGACACATAGTGGACCAAGGCGGGGGGACACATAGTGGACCAAGGTAGGGGGACACATAGTGGACCAAGGTGGGGGGGGACACATGGTGGACCAAGGTAGGGGGACACATGGTGGACCAAGGTGGGGGGACACATGGTGGACCAAGGTAGGGGGACACATGGTGGACCAAGGTAGGGGGACACATGGTGGACCAAGGTAGGGGGACACATGGTGGACCAAGGTAGGGGGACACATGGTGGACCAAGGTGGGGGGCGGACACATGGTGGACCAAGGTGGGGGGACACATAGTGGACCAAGGGGGGGACACATGGTGGACCAAGGTGGGGGGACACATGGTGGACCAAGGTGGGGGGACACATGATGGACCAAGGTAGGGGGACACATAGTGGACCAAGGTGGGGAGGACACATGGTTGTGTCCATGGACACATGGACACATCAACCCCCACCACATCAACCCCTACACAACAACCCCCACCACAACAACCCCACCACAACCCTCCCCACCACAACCCCCCCCCCCACCACAAGTCATCATGCAAGACACCACCACCACCACAGTGTGGGAACGACAGGGGACGACACCAAGTCAACGACACAAGAACGACCCAGAATGAGGCGATTATCTGGAGGTGTGGATTAAGGTAACATCCTGCTCACAGCCTCCTGAGAAAACTTTAATTGAATGTGATGCCGTGGAAGGACCACAACCACTTAATGACTGGGTTTATAATGGATATTTTCGCGAGATCGTGGTTTTGTGCGTGTGTGGTTTTTTTTTCTGTTTTGCCTTGTTGGCTTCTCGTAATATAACGAGGGAGATTTTTTTGCTGTTTACAATTGGCGTCTGGGATATGACTGTGGATGTACTCACCTAGTAGCGTGATATATCCCGGGGATCGAACCCCGGACCCTAGGATTACGAGTCCCAAGCGCTGTTCACTCAGTCACAGGCCCCTTTGTGTGTGTGTGTGTGTGTGTGTGTGTGTGTGTGTGTGTGTGTGTGTGTGTGTGTGTGTGTGTGTGTGTGTGTTCTCGTGCGAACTACCTCTGCAAAATATACTGGGATCGAATGCAGGACACTCACTAGCAAATATAACAGCATCCACTCCTCAGCCACTCTAGCTTCCACTCCCTTTTCCACTGGGACTTCACATGCCCATCGATCTCAGTGTATAGACAAGACAACAACATATACCTTTCAAGGCGCCTGACAATGTACAAATAGCAAGCCCCCCCCCCCCCCCATCAAGGAAGGTTCTTTACACACAACCAGACCACCACCGGATATATCCTCCACAAGCAACACTCAAATAATCGACAAATACAACAACAATAGAAGCCTGGTCATCAGCGAGGCACTGCACACCAAACACATTCAGCTACACAAACACAATCGACTTGAGAATGGTCCAGGACGGACCGAAACGTCGTCGTCCCTTCAATTTCTAGTGTGTGGTCTGGTCAACATACTTCAGCCACGTTATTGTGACTCGTCGCCTGCACATTCAGCTATCAACAGACATGTAACACATCCGGCTACTCTCTGCCACAGGTGAAAACCCCGAAATCATCTCAAGATAACCTCAAGAAAACCTCAAGATAACCTCAAGATAACCACCTTCGTGACCAAGAGGGAACCTCCAACATACCGCCCCAGCCATCACTGGAACATAGGAGACGGGCAAGCAGCTATGGGTCTATTGGCCCCTGCGACACAGACTCATTCTTAGTAATATATATTTGGCTGCTGCAGCCAAACTCTATTTGCTTGTCCTCTGCCTTTGAAAATGTTGACAGGGGTCAATGGAACGCATCTCTTAGCGTCAGCCACAGTAAAAGTGTAAAATAGACATTGGAGAGTTAGCTTTCGACTTTCTTATGTGTAAAAACACCAGAAATATAGAGAAGATTCGTGTTAAATCATTGGTCTCATCATTTATGTCATATTTAATACATTATATATATATATATATATATATATATATATATATATATATATATATATATATATATATATATATATATATATATATATATATATATATATATATACTCATAATTTATGTATATGAAACTGGGTACGCTACCAAACCTGATTTGCCAGGCAAAAAAAATAAATCTAAAAACTAAATATTCTTAAACCAATTCATTGACCACAAAAGGAGCAGAGATGCTCTGCTGACCTATTAGAAATCTCTCTTTAATGAAGCAATATATTTGTTAATGTGGTCGTAAAGTCACAAGTTTACTGTAGCTTCAGTGGCCTCCGCATATAATCATTTAAAGACATAAACACGGCCATAGAAGAATGTGGTAAATTTCGTATCCAGACATTATGGACGTTTTGATATAATTTATTATCGACGTTAATCATACAAGTTTGGCGGTAACGCATCAGAACCTCGGAGCCAGAGCTCCCGTCCAATCAGGTGGCGGATCAGATGGCACACCGGTCAAACAGACCAATCAGCACCGAGAAGACGAGGCGGCCGAAACAAATTTAGCCAATAGGAGGCGAGCATCTGCCAGGAGGATCCCGGCGCGCCGGCCAGTAACGCATGGATAAAGGCCGCGACGCACGCTGAAGAATCCAATCAAATGGTTTCGTTGATGGTGAGTTCGTAATAGACCTTCTTTGCGGCCTCACCTGATTATCGCCATATAAATGAGCGGGCTTGTCTGCTGAAGAGCCGCTGGAAAAGCTGCAGTCTGCTGCTGCTGCTGCCGCCGCTGCTGCTGCTGCTGCTGCCGCTGCTGCTGCTGCTGCCTGGGGTCTTGGCAGACACCAGGCAACAGCAGACGCATACCCCTCGTCTTCCTTGTGTCGTTACTGCTCCAATTTCCTAGGTGGCTTCTCACTCTTCTCCTTCTCTTCAAACTTTCTCTCTTCCAATTCCACATTTCTCTCTCTCTTTCTCTTGTCTTCCACTCCACCCCATCTCTCTTTCTCTCTCCACTAACTCTCTAACTGCTCTCTCTCTCCTCATATCTCCGCTAAGTGCTACATAGTCGCACTGGCTTAGCGTTTTCTCCTCATGTTTATCTAACTGCCTCCTCTGGCTCTGACAATGTGGTCTTTATTTTTTTTACGTGTGGCTGACGTAAAAAAATACGTCGTTTTTTTTTACGACGTTTACGTTTTTTTTTTGTTCAGATACCGTAATTATTCTGGTCTGGTACTTTATTTTAAATACCTTATCAGCGATGATTGAGAAGTTCGCGAGGCTCTTGCTGTCTCGACTTTTACCAGTGACTCGGAGTGGTTAAAGTTTCATGTCCACGTGACAGGCTTCAGCTTATCCCCAGCTCTGTATTGAACTAGATTTAAAAAGAGGCATTTTTTCTGTACAGGAACAGACGACTTTTGACTCCTGTTAGCAGGCTGAGAGCTTTCCCTTCCCATAGTTTATAGTACGCTTTATCCTACTAGTTTTCCCCTGGAACACGACCCGCTAATCGATTGACAACCAGGTATGTGTGTGTGTGTGTGTGTGTGTGTGTGTGTGTGTGTGTGTGTGTGTGTGTGTGTGTGTGTGTGTGTGTGTGTGTATTCACCTAGTTCACCTAGTTGTATTCACCTAGTTGTGTTTGCGGGGGTTGAGCTTTGCTCTTTCGGCCCGCCTCTCAACTGTCAATCAATTGTTTGCTAACTAATTTTTTTCCCACACCACACACACACACACACACATACACACACACCAGGAAGCAGCCCGTGACAGCTGACTAACTCCCAGGTACCTATTTACTGCTAGGTAACAAGGGCATTCAGGGTGAAAGAAACTTTGCCCATTTGTTTCTGCCTCGTGCGGGAATCGAACCCGCGCCACAGAATTACCAGTCCTGCGTGCTATCCACCAGGCTACCAGGCCCCTCAGGTGTGTGTGTGTGTGTGTGTGTGTGTGTGTGTGTGTGTGTGTGTGTGTGTGTGTGACACAGGTATACATAGTTTTTATCTGAATTCCTTCGACACACCTGTGATGGCACGCCTGATTTCTTGCAGGTGTGGAGAGGCCGTGCAGTGTTGTCGTTGTTTGTTGTTGTTCGTGGTTGTGTTGCTATTGTTGTTGGTGTTGTTGTGGCCTTGTTAATGTTGTTGTCATCATCATGGCCTTAAACTTAACTACCCTAAGACTGGAGGACTCAAGATGCAACAGAACGCGGAGTGACTTTTACATGAATCATTGCACTCTGCAATATCTCAATCCCATTCAACCACCCTCTTAATCCACCATGCTATTGCACTGAGCCCGTTCACGTCAACAATGACCAAAATGCTCGTTTATCTACCTGACAAATACCCCATCCCTCCCTCCTTCTTCCCCCCCCTTTCCCTGTCTCTGTTTTTTGAACAAAAAACATTTTACTCACGACTCATAACTGAGGAAGTTCGAACATTTCTCGAACTGTGGCTTCGCTAGCGTTCTGTGTTCGAATCGAACTTCTGCAAACGCTTCACGCTCGTGTTACAAATACAAAGACTCACAAAAATCTACACAACTATGCTTAATGTATAGTTAAGCTCCTAAGCTTAGCTATACACAAATTCTAATGTATAACGATATTATTTTATATTTCAGAAAATAATTCTTTGTGAATATAGAAGGCGTTCAGACGAATGCGTCTATGCGGTCGGCGGCCGCCCGGACGAGACCGGGCCGAGGACGGGCCCAGGACGGGCCCAGGACGGGCCGAGGGAGGGCCGAGGGCGGGCCGAGGACGGGCCGAGGACGGGCCGAGGGCGGGCCGAGGACGGGCCGAGGACGGACCGAGGGACGGACCTAGGACGGACCGAGGGAGGGCCGAGGACGGGTCGAGGACCGACCCAGGACGGGCCGAGGACGGGCCGAGGACGGACCGAGGACGGAACCGAGGACGGGTCGAAAACGGACCGAGGACGGGCCGAGGACGGGCCGAGGACGGGTTGGGCCGAGACAACGATTCTCGGTACCTCCTCCCCCCTCCCCCTGCCAAGCTTGGCCACTAGCGGTGGCTGTACCTGCTGCTCCCGGTACACCCAGTAAGGGTAGTGCCCCGTCCGGTAGTTAATGGAGGTTAATCATAGGGCGACGTGGGTGATGAAACGACCATGGCAGCAGGTGTGGAGAGAGAGAGAGAGAGAGAGAGAGAGAGAGAGAGAGAGAGAGAGAGAGAGAGAGAGAGAGAGAGAGAGAGAGAGAGAGAGAGAGAGAGGTAACCCAGAGTTAAAATGAGAAGGTTTCATAAACCTTTAATCAAAGGTTTAATCAACTGCAAATACAATTGGAAGAACTCCATTGATGAAGTAGGGAAGCCTCTTCAAGCAGGAAGCCTCCACAAGCAGGGAAGCCTCCACAAGCAGGAAGCCTCCACAAACAGGAAGCCTCCACGAGCAGGGAGCCTCCACAAGCAGGGAGCCTCCACAAGCAGGAAGCTTCCACAAGCAGGAAGCCTCCACAAACAGGAAGCCTCCACAAGCAGGAAGCCTCCACAAGCAGGAAGCCTCCACGAGCAGGAAGCCTCCACAAGCAGGAAGCCTCCACAAACAGGAAGCCTCCACAAGCAGGAAGCCTCCACAAGCAGGAAGCCTCCACGAGCAGGAAGCCTCCACGAGCAGGAAGCCTCCACAAGCAGGGAAGCCTCCACAAGCAGGAAGCCTCCTCAAGCAGAAAGCCTCCACAAGCAGGAAGCCTCCACAAGTAGGAAGCCTCCACAAGCAGGGAAGCCTCCACAAGCAGGAAGCCTCCTCAAGCAGGAAGCCTCCACAAACAGGGAAGCCTCCACAAACAGGGAAGCCTCCACAAACAGGAAGCCTCCACAAGCAGGAAGCCTCCACAAGCAGGAAGCCTCTACAAACAGGAAGCCTCCACAAGCAGGAAGCCTCCACGAGCAGGAAGCCTCCACAAGCAGGAAGCCTCCACAAACAGGAAGCCTCCACGAGCAGGAAGCTTCCACAAGCAGGAAGCCTCCACAAGCAGGAAGCCTCCACAAGCAGGAAGCCTCCACAAGCAGGGAAGCCTCCACAAACAAGAAGCCTCCACAACCAGGAAGCCTTCACAAACAAGAAGCCTCCACAACCAGGAAGCCTCCACAACCAGGAAGCCTCCACAACCAGGGAAGCCTCTACAAGCAAGGACGCTTGTGGCCCCCACAAACAAGGCCATTAGCGATGGCGGCCGTTAGCTGAATGCAGATGAAGACAATAATGCCGAGAGCATCGCCCCGAAGAAGTCAGGAGCCGTCTACCAGCCAATCCGGAGGCATACCACCCTCAGCCTCGTATGATGAACGTATGATTACACAACCTCTCAATCATACGCGTGATGTATGAAGCCCTTATTGAATATTCGTCTCTATTACCACGGCCCTCACCCGTGTGGGGTTTACTCGCCCGGATGATTTATGAGGCCAACCTGGTACCCAGGTTTGTTTGGTACCCCTTGATGTGTGAGGTAGTGTATGTGAGGTGTGAGGTAGCGTCTGTGAGGTGTGAGATAGTGTATGTGAGGTGTGAGGTAGCGTCTGTGAGGTGTGAGGTAGCGTCTGTGAGGTGTGAGGTAGTGTATGTGAGGTGTGAGGTAGCGTCTGTGAGGTGTGAGGTAGCGTCTGTGAGGTGTGAGATAGTGTATGTGAGGTGTGAGGTAGCGTCTGTGAGGTGTGAGGTAGTGTATGTGAGGTGTGAGGTAGCGTCTGTGAGGTGTGAGGCAGCGTCTGTGAGGTGTGAGGTAGTGTATGTGAGGTGTGAGGTAGCGTCTGTGAGGTGTGAGGTAGTGTCTGTGAGGTGTGAGGTAGTGTATGCGAGGTGTGAGGTAGCGTCTGTGAGGTGTGAGATAGTGTATGTGTGGTGTGAGGTAGCGTCTGTGAGGTGTGAGGTAGCGTCTGTGAGGTGTGAGGTAGTGTCTGTGAGGTGTGAGGTAGTGTATGCGAGGTGTGAGGTAGCGTAGGTCAGTTGTGAGGTAGCGTCTGTGAGGTGTGAGATAGTGTATGTGAGGTGTGAGGTAGCGTCTGTGAGGTGTGAGATAGTGTATGTGAGGTGTGAGGTAGCGCATGTGAGGTGTGAGGTAGCGTCTGTGAGATGTGAGGTAGCGTATGTGAGGTGTGAGGTAGCGCATGTGAGGTGTGAGGTAGCGCATGTGAGGTGTGAGGTAGCGTCTGTGAGGTGTGAGGTAGCGTATGTGAGGTGTGAGGTAGCGTCTGTGAGGTGTGAGGTAGTGTATGTCAGGTGTGACGTAACGTCTGTGAGGTGTGAGGTAGCGTAGGTCAGTTGTGAGGTAGCGTCTGTGAGGTGTGAGGTAGCAATTCATCTCTCAGAGGGTCAATTATGTGACGACGTTTCATCAAACTATTGTTGTCTTGCTGTCGTGGAGGAGCGTGGAGGGAGAGACCCCCCCCCCCGAGTCAAAATATTTGCCACTTCATAAAAAATTCCAACGTATTAACCTCACCAAAAACATACGAACCCAAGCATCCCACCTAACCTATAGAGTCCGATACGCAGAAAACGGGAATATCTGTGAGGCGTAAGTTTTGTTTATGTTACCTATGTAACTTAGGCTACGTATATATAACGTAAATAAATGCGTAGTTGAGAGGACGGGGTATGGTAGGTATCGCAAGCTGGTGATAGTATAAGAGAACGCAGCAGTGCTGTTCAGCGTTCATCACTGTATTCTGAGAGAAGGTACGCTGGTCGGCCGAGCAGACAGCACGCTGGACTTGGGATCCTGTGGTCCTGGGTTCGATCCCAGGTACCGGCAAGAAACAATGGGCAGAGTTTCTTTCACCCTATGCCCCTGTTACCTAGCAGTAAAATAGGTACCTGGGTGTTAGTCAGCTGTCACGGGCTGCTTCCTGGGGGTGTAGGCCTGGTCGAGGACCGGGCCGCGGGGACACTAAAGCCCCGAAATCATCTCAAGATAACCTCAAGATAACGCCACTCAAGGTGGGCCGGGGCGGTGGCGTGGTTCCCAGAGACCTCAACGCTAGAGTAAGTAGTGAGCCGCGCTGGCCTGCCTCCGCCTCGGCTTCTCTCTCTCTCTCTCTTGCCTGCTTGCTGCTGTATATTACAGAATTTGTTTTTGCTTGCGACTAAATTTATATGACGTTAAAGCAGCATGTAAATTGGGAATACTCGCTGGTCTTCGATCACTGCAGTGAAGCATGAGACGCTCAAGATGGGTCCTTGAGTGAATGATCTCTCGCGGTGTTGGACTATATTTGCTAGAGTTGATTTCGAGTTCTAACTTAGAATAGTCTCTTGTCCAGAGAGAACACACACGTACACACAGACACATCAAACACACACGTACACACAGACACATCAAACACACGCGTACACACAGACACATCAAATACACATGTATACACAGATACATCAAATATTCATGTATACACACAGACACATCAAATATACATGTATACACAGACACATCATATACAAATGTATACACAGACACATCAAGTACACATGTATAAACAGACACATCAAATACACATGTATACATAGACATATAAAATACCCATATATACACAGACACATCAAATACACGTGTACGCACAGACCCATCAAATACACATGTACTCACAGAGACAACAAACACACATACACATCAAATACACATGTATACACAGACTCATCAAATTCACATGTGCACTCAAGCCCATGCAACATTCTATTATCAGTGGGTATGCTGCGGTATTTTCAGTATATTCAAAGTATACAACACTTCCGCAATGACCAAAATGGTCTACTCGAAGCGTATAGTTAGCGAGAGGGAAAAAATGGCTATAAGGAAACGAAAATAAAAAATAAAAATAGCGAGACAGCCGGTCAAACTCATAATAACGAAGACGCAAAAGACGAAATGAAGAATTATATACATTTACGTAAAAATATTTTGTACCACACGTCCTAGAGAGTGGTCGAAAATGAGAATAATCCCGCTGAAAAGAGTGTGTAATTTTGCGCACGGAAGCTCAATTATACATAAAACCCCCAGACTATGATAGTGAGGCAAAATGTATAATTGGTTGCCTTGACGCTCTTTTTGTATAATGCTTGGTATAATCCGTCGTTCTTGGGATCTTCGTAATATTTGTTGCATTATTGTGTGTGTGTGTGTGTGTGTGTGTGTGTGTGTGTGTGTGTGTGTGTGTGTGTGTGTGTGTGTGTGTGTGTGTGTGTGTGTGTGCGCGCGCGCGCGTGTATGTGTATGTGTATTCACCTAGTTGTGTTGCATTCACCTAGTTGTGCTTGCGGGAGTTGAGCTCTGCTCTTTCGGCCCGCCTCTCAACTGTTAATCAATCACCTATTACTAACTACTAAATATTATTTTTTTTTTACAAACACACACACAGGAATCAGCCCGTAACAACTGTCTAACTCCCAGGTACCTATTTACTGCTAAGTAACAGGGGGCATCGGGGGAAAGAAACTCTGCCCATCTGTTTCCTCCGGCGGCTGAGATCGAACCCGGACCCTGGGATTACGAGTCTCAAGCGCTGCCCATTCAGCCACGAACCCCCCCCCCCCTATGTATGTACGTGTGTGGGGCGAGAGTTATACAATATAACAAAAGTTTTTAGGTTTAAATATTTGTAACCATTGCGAGACTTAAGAGCCGGCTCTGTCCAATTACGTGACGGAAGCTGTTTAAAAGAAAACATTTTGCTAAATGGATATTTTTTTAACGAGGCCCTTGCGAGGGGTTCTGGGGTTCTGGGGGTCAGAGCACTAGCGGAGTCTGGGTAAAAAAAATATGAGGTAGGTGTTCATGGGGATGATGGGGTGGGGTATGGATGGGGGGGGGGGGGGGAAAGATGGGATTCCTCGTGCAGTCCCCAGTGGCGCAGTGGTAACACACTCTCCCCCGTGTTACGCGAGCGATTTGACCTGGGTTCGTTTCCTCTGGCTGGGAAGGATTGACTAGGCGCCGATCCTTAACTGTACGCCTCTGTTCACCCAGCAGTAAATGGGTACCTGGTTGTTGAACAATTAGGCGGGTCGTATTCTGGGGAAAATAAGGATTAAGGACCTGTCTGAAACAGTATGCGTGCTTGTGGCTTCACAAGAATAAAAAAATTCTTGCATATATAAAAAAATAAAAAGATTAGGGAGGAGGAGGATGGGATGAGGGGTAGGATGGGGCAGAGGAGGTGGATAGGGCGGGGAGGACGAGAAGAAAAGGGTGAGAGGGAGGATAAGGTGAGGGAAGAAAATGGTGTTGAGGAAGGAGGATGGGCAGGAAAAGGGTCCAATGAGAGAGAGAGAGAGAGAGAGAGAGAGAGAGAGAGAGAGAGAGAGAGAGAGAGAGAGAGAGAGAGAGAGAGAGACAGACAGACAGACAGACAGAGACAGAGTCAGAGAGACAGATACAGACAGACACAGACAGAAAGAATCACCACGTCACATAAACATATGGCCAATGAGAACGAAGCACAAACCACGCCGATCTCACCAGAGACGACTGTCCTCCACGACCCCACATCTGGACATAAAGCACAGCTTTACTCTCCAAACATTCGCGAGAGCACAAGAACTACAGCAGCACATCAGACCGTCGCCGATTTATCAGTGTAATTCCCAACGATCAGACCTCGCGTAACGCGGAGTTAACGCGTGCCAAAACTCCTGGCTAACTGACGTGGCTGCTCTTATGCTCTCTGTTTAGAAGACCATTAATCTCAGGTGAGCGAAGGGCCCAGCGACCGCTCTTGTGAGGAGGACACGAGCAGAGGGACGAGGCGTTGAGGTCTCAGAGGCAAGGGGAAAACCTTTGGGGCAAGCTGAGGAAGGGAGAGTGGCGGGAAGTGGTGAAGAATGAGGTGATGCGAATCCGGATCGGTGGAAGAACACTGATCCGGATTCGCTAGAAACGGACGATGGAGTCCCAGGTGTCGCTGCAGGGGCTGTCATTATCGAGGGAACAGCAAGTGGTGTGGTTTATGGGAGAGGGTAGAGAGGGGACGGGGAACATGACTATCTTCCATCTGGGAAGGAGACGGGACGGGGAACATGGCCATCTTCCATCTGGGAAGGAGACGGGACGGGGAACATGGCCATCTTCCATCTGGGAAGGAGACGGGACGGTCTTGATTGCCTGTCTCTACCTCTGGCTGGCCTTTTTCAGTAGGGAGGCTAGAAAGTACATGGGCAGGATGACAGGAAGGCAGGCAAGTAGAGGCAGGATAGCAGGCAGGTAGGGAGAGGCAGGAGGCAGGATATGAGGCGCCCAGGCAAGGAGAGACAGGAGGCAGGATATGAGGCAAGCAGGAGAGGCAGGACCCAAGGGACAGACAGCTGCTCCACCTCCCTCAGTTCTTGAACACCATCCTCTCGTCTCCATCTCTCTTCCATCAGGATAATGACACCTTTTTAATTACACACTAATTTTGTCCGATTATACACCGCTCGTGTCGGATTATACACTACAGTTCTTGAATTATACAGCACTTGTATCGCACTGAGGGAGCCGGTCGGCCGAGCGGACAGCACGCTGGACTTGTGATCCTGTGGTCCTGGGTTCGATCCCAGGCGCCGGCGAGAAACAATGGGCAGAGTTTCTTTCACCCTATGCCCCTGTTACCTAGCAGTAAAATAGGTACCTGAGTGCTAGTCAGCTGTCACGGGCTGCTTCCTGGGGGTGGAGGCCTGGTCGAGGACCGGGCCGCGGGGACACTATAAAGCCCCGAAATCATCTCAAGATAACCTCAAGATAACCACCCCTCCCCCATCCCTTCTCGGTAAGGACACTGTATAACTGCTGCCGTGAAATGGCAAACCGTTTTCCTGTTAGAGGTACTTGGACCTACTTCTTGTTCCCCCTTTTTCTGCCTGTTGTTTGAGTTCGTATCACACGTTCCGTTCGTGCTGTCATTTCTGTTACCCGTTTTCTTTAGCTGACGTAGAATTCCTAGTTTTTATCCGCATTTCAGTGTTCGCTTTCCGTTATTTAAGCCCGAGAATGTCTTTGGACTAGAAGACTAAGCTTAAACTCATTCGTTAAGATTACAGATTTTTCTCATATCGTAAAACCGGAATTTCCTGTCGTTTCATTTTCGCTGAACGAATATTTGTTTTGTTCAATTTTTGGCGCTGTCAAAACTCCGTTGTAGTTATCATAATATGTTTGTTCTGTTGTAATCAACCAGAATCTGTTTCGATGTAGGCCAACGGGATTGTTTGTTCTGTTGTATTCAACCAGAATTCTGTTTGTTCTCTTGTAATTAAACATGAATCTGATTGTTTCGATGTGTGTTGTGAGAGAATGGTAAATTTCTCATCCAAACCTATAGTTGCAGAATGTCTTGTGCACTGTGCACTAGGTATGAATATCATCTTCTTAGGTTGAAGTACCATGGTATTAGGTGTCCCTGGACAGTATACCACATTTGCAGCTCAGATAAAGTATGTGGTCAGTTATACGATGTCTGGTTATGCGACGAGATAAGATATTTATTCATGTTGTGTATAGCATGGGGGTGAATCGCCGCCATTTTAGTTGGAATAAGCCGAGGCATTAGGTGACTAGCTACCCGCGGTCAAATCATCTTGACCTCACTTACACAGGCCAATAAGGTCAAGATGATTCACATGACGTCACATGACTTCACATGAACCTAAGGAAGAACCATTCAGGTGATAAGCCAAGGTAGAAGCTACATTTTTATTAATGAATCTATATATAGTTTCAGTGAATCGAACGAGGGAGGAGTGGACAAAGGAGAGTATTATTCGCTGCTTGGTGACTGTAATTTATAACTGTGTCTTCCTCCTTCTGAACAGAGCTACGTGCCAAGCACTACCAAGCATATTAAGTTGCTGAGGCAATAACATGGGTACCAGTGGCTCGGTTGATAAGCATGTGACACTCTTTTTGCTGAGTTGAGGTCATTGACATTACATTCACGAGAATGGCAGCATTATTCCCCAGTAAATGGCTGCTGTTGTGATACCAATTCATGCAGTGGAGATGTGAAAATCATTGGCAGTCACAAGCCACAACGAAGTGTGTGTTTGGGTGAGTGTGTGTATGTGTGCCGATGCTTAATGCAAGTGCTTAAAGCTTTACTGTATAGCATTTGCCTCGCATTCGTGGCAACCCCCAGAAATATTGCAGGAACAACCGTGGACATCTTCAAGAGGAAACTAGATTTATTCCTCCAAGGAGTGCCGGACCAACCGGGCTGTGATGGGTATGTGGGTCTGCGGGCCGCTCCAAGCAACAGCCTAGTGGACCAAACTCTCACAAGTCAAGCCTGGCCTCGGGCCGGGCTTGGGGAGTAGAAGAATTCCCAGAACCCCATCAACCAGGTATCAACCAGGTAGCATAAGGTTGGTGGGGCCCAGTTTGAGAGAAGCAACGTACGAGTACTGATTAATGTTGCCTGCGCATGTTTGTGGTGATTCCACGGAGATTAAAATGTTGTGCAAGCAATGTCCCGAGCATCCTAGTGGAGCTCCTGTGAATCCTTTGAACCCCAGCGATGTTAGGGAGTCCTACAGTGAAGCGAGCGATATAACTGTAGTGTTTAAAAGCTCTACTACTATGGATGAAGTTTTCATTAGCTGACGCTAGTCGGGTCGAGAGTTTGAGTCTACTAGAGTGCCCATATGAATGAAATGTTTATTTTCACTGCAATTTATACTGCAGTGTTAAGATTAAGACATCTTACAAGATCAGTTCATCGTCTCCGGGGGAAGGGGGGGGGGGAGGGGGCGAGCACTATTTCATTGCCTTGTATATAACACCTCCAAAAACAAAGATAAATCCCCAACCTATGTACGTAAGATTAAGGGCAATAAATTAATAAATTTAATTTTCCCCCATGATTGTATCGGTGACCCCCTTCCCATATAAAATCTGTCATCCCCCAGATTTTATATGGGAAGGGATATAAGGGAACTTCCGTCCCCCCAGTGAAGGAAGAGCAATTCCTTCCCTCCTTTATCTTGAGGTTATCTTGAGATGATTTCGGGGCTAAGGGTTAGTTAACCCTTTGAGTTAGACACGACCAGTTATTTGGCACACGTCACTTGAATTATGGGTTTGTTATCTTAAGCTATCTTACAATTTTGTAAGACAGCTATCTTACAATGCTAGCTATCTATCTTACAATGTTAGCTATCTATCTTACAATGTTAGCTATCTATCTTACAATGTTAGCTATCTATCTTACAATGTTAGCTATCTATCTTACAATGTTAGCTATCTTACAATGTTAGCTATCTATCTTACAATGCTTTAGCTATCCTACAATGTTACAAAGTTGCAATAATACCACTATGAGTTGTGGGCATTATTGCATTGACGGTCTTGCAAACAGAGGCCGATGGGGGGGGGGGGGCAGGGAAAGTAATTTGAGACCAGGCATAATAAACCAGGGTTCCGTTTGTTCTGTTGTATGCAACCAGGGTTCCGTTTGTTCTGTTGTATGCAACCAGGGTTCCGTTTGTTCTGTTGCATGCAAACAGGGTTCCGTTTGTTCTGTTGTATGCACCCAGGGTTCCGTTTGTTCTGTTGTATGCAACCAGGGTTCCGTTTGTTCTGTTGCATGCAAACAGGGTTCCGTTTGTTCTGTTGTATGCAACCAGGGTTCCGTTTGTTCTGTTGTATGCAACCAGGGTTCCGTTTGTTCTGTTGTATGCACCCAGGGTTCCGTTTGTTCTGTTGTATGCAACCAGGGTTCCGTTTGTTCTGTTGCATGCAAACAGGGTTCCGTTTGTTCTGTTGTATGCAACCAGGGTTCCGTTTGTCCTGTTGTATGCAACCAGGGTTCCGTTTGTCCTGTTGTATGCACCCAGGGTTCCGTTTGTTCTGTTGTATGCAACCAGGGTTCCGTTTGTTCTGTTGTATGCACCCAGGGTTCCGTTTGTTCTGTTGTATGCACCCAGGGTTCCGTTTGTTCTGTTGTATGCAACCAGGGTTCCGTTTGTTCTGTTGCATGCAACCAGGGTTCCGTTTGTCCTGTTGTATGCAACCAGGGTTCTGTTTGTTCTGTTGCATGCAACCAGGGTTCTGTTTGTTCTGTTGTATGCAACCAGGGTTCCGTTTGTTCTGTTGCATGCAACCAGGGTTCCGTTTGTCCTGTTGTATGCAACCAGGGTTCCGTTTGTTCTGTTGCATGCAACCAGGGTTCCGTTTGTCCTGTTGTATGCAACCAGGGTTCTGTTTGTTCTGTTGTAAGCAACCAGGGTTCCGTTTGTTCTGTTGTATGCACCAAAATATCTGTTTGCTCCTATGTATATAACCGAAATTCTGTTTTTTTTCCCCTGGATGATTTCAGTCAGGAAACATGTTTTTTTTCCCCGTTTTTTTATGTTATATCTGGGTTTTTCTGTTTAGTTTCAATAGTTAAGCATTTAAAATTCCATGTTTGTCTTACTCTATGAGGGAATATCTCGAGCCCTATTCCCCATTTGTCTTGTTTATTCTCGATATCTTAAAAACAACAAAGTTTTACTCTAACAAGTGATGGATTGCGATTAAATTTTATTGACAAATATATAAGATTTTTAGTTGACCTATTTATAACGAAGAATCTAACCTTAATACCGTCTTCAAATGACCTTAATATCGTCTTGAAATGACCTTAATACCGTCTTGAAATGACCTTAATACCGTCTTGAAATGACCTTAAGACCGTCTTCAAAATGAACTTAATACCGTCTTCAAAATGACCTTAATGCCGCCTTCAAATGATCTTAATACCGTTTTCAAAATGACCTTAATACCGTCTTCAAAATGACCTTAATGCCGTCTTCAAAATTTTGCAGATCAAAGAAAAACCTGAAGATAGTATAAGGTACTCTAAGGTTCGACACTAACCTTGGGAGGGATTCGAACCATTGAATGAACGACATCTGGCTGCTTCGGACGCCTGTGGAGCCACAAACCTGCCAAAAGAGAAAAATAAATTAAATAAAACCTCTGTCTAGAAATAGACAGTGCCTAGACCCTGTCTACCTTCCCCCGGGCCATGTCCATCTCTCCCCCGGGCCATGTCCATCTCTCCCCCGGGCCATGTCCATCTCTCCCCCGGGCCATGTCCATCTCTCCCCCGGGCCATGTCCACCTCCCCCCCGGGCCATGTCCACCTCCCCCGGGCCTTGTCCATGTTCCGCGGGCCATGTTCACCTTCCCCCGGGCCATGTCCATCTCTCCCCCGGGCCATGTCCATCTCTCCCCCGGGCCATGTCCACCTCCCCCCCGGGCCATGTCCACCTCCCCCGGGCCTTGTCCATGTTCCGCGGGCCATGTTCACCTTCCCCCGGGCCATGTCCATCTCTCCCCCGGGCCATGTCCACCTCCCCCCCGGGCCATGTCCATCTCCCCCGGGCCTTGTCCATGTTCCCCGGGCCATGTCCACCTCCCCCGGGCCATGTCCACCTCCCCCGGGCCATGTCCACCTTCCCCCGGGCCATGTCCATCTCTCCCCCGGGCCATGTCCATCTCTCCCCCGGGCCATGTCCACCTCCCCCCGGGCCATGTCCACCTCCCCCCTGGACCATGTCCACCTCCCCCCGGGGCCATATAGTCCAAAATAGCTCGTTTATTCTACGTTGTCTGTATTTCCCTCCACTTTTTTAAACATTTCTCCCCCTTAACTTATTTAAGTATTCCCCCCTCCCCTCTCTCTCTCTCTCTACTTTTATTTGGTTATTATTTCTCCCCACTTCTTCAAACACCCGCATTTTGCTCTTATTTCCGTTCTTGGCACCGCTCACCAGCCCCACCATGACGTGTCCGCCTCCCAGGCCTCTCAAACATCGTCAAACTCCCTAAACATCTACGTCAAGTATGCCCTATAAACACACACTTAACAGCAAGAACTCTCGTAAACATCTACGTGGGAAAAGAAGGTGTAGAAGAAGCTGGACAGAAAACTTCCCCCTAATGTAACAAAGAGGGAAAACAAAAAGTAATCAAATAGGAGAATTAAATTAGCGTCAGAACCCCAACACAATTTCCCCCCCCCCCCCCCCCTCCAAAACCCACGTCGAAATGTTGGAGCAAATTACATGTATTAGAGCGTGATAAAATTGATATAAAATCATCACAATTTAGAGGCTACTAGTCTTCGTGCAGATTATACACATCAGAGACAAGGAATCGGGTTGATAACTCAAGACAAACACTATTAGGTAATAATATGATGATTCTTGGCGTTAAATCCTCGCAAGAATATACTGTGGACTTATCAATTGGTCTCAAAAGGTGGCTCTTGTCCGGAATTCACTTGGAGGGGAAGGGAGGGGGGAGGGGAGGGGAAGGAAGAGAGGGGAAGGGAGGGGGAGCGGAGGAGAGGGGAAGAGGTGTGATTTATTTTCCAAACGAGCTGGCACTCTCTGGTGATTGATTGTGCTTCGGGATCGTGCTCACAACATTTTGTAACATGCAATGTATGTGTGTGTGTGTGTGTGTGTGTGTGTGTGTACTCACCTAATTTTTTCACCTAATTTTGCTTGCGGGGGTTGAGCTCTGGCTCTTTGGTCCCGCCTCTCAACCGTCAATCAACTGGTGTACAGATTCCTGAGCCTATTGGGCTCTATCATATCTACATTTGAAACTGTGAATGGAGTCAGCCTCCACCACATCACTTCCTAATGCATTCCATTTGCTAACTACTCTGACACTGAAAAAGTTCTTTCTAACGTCTCTGTGGCTCATTTGGGTACTCAGCTTCCACCTGTGTCCCCTTGTTCGCGTCCCACCAGTGTTGAAAAGTTCGTCCTTGTTTACCCGGTCGATTCCCCTGAGGATTTTGTAGGTTGTGATCATGTCCCCCCTTACTCTTCTGTCTTCCAGTGTCGTGAGGTGCATTTCCCGCAGCCTTTCCTCATAACTCATGCCTCTTAGTTCTGGGACTAGTCTAGTATGTGTGTGTGTGTGTGTGTGTGTGTGTGTGTGTGTGTGTGTATTCACCTAATTGTGCTTGCGGGGGTTGAGCAAGGCTCTTTCGGCCCGCACCCCCCACTGTCAATCAACTGTTACTAACTACAAACTTTTTTTCACACACACACACACACACACACTCATCCAGGGAGCAGCCCGTAACAGCTGTCTAACTCCAAGGTACCTATTTACTACTAAGTGAAAATGTGCATCAGGGTGAAAGAAACTCTGCCCATCTGTTTCCGCCGGCGTCGGGAATCCAACCCGGACCTTAGGAATACGAGTCCAGAGCGCTGTCAATTCAGCCACAGGCCCACACACACACACAGGTGTATGTGTGTGTGCGGGGCCTTGGAAGTTTCTAAATTTAGAAGTTTCTAAAATTGGAAGTTTCTTCAGAGTATGTGATGGAGGGAGCCTGTAGGAGGGTCGAGCCAGGCGCCTGCATTACCCTATGGTGATTTCGAGGATCAACTTCCCCCTCGCGGCCAGATCTGTGACCACTTGCCTTCAAACTTCTTCACCACAGCGCAGAATTCTGCGAATCAAGAGCTGTCTGGCGAGGCGGCTTCATCTTCGTCGGGTCCGTGGGACCTCACTAGGTTTGTGGCGAGGCGAGGAACCTAGTGATTATCTATTTAGAGGGGCCGTGAGACCTATCTGGGTTCTCAGGGGACGTAGGGGGGGGGGGGGGGGGTTTCGCCAGCACCTGTGTGAGGGAGAGGTACACGAAGACACCTCACGCCGACGAAGGCGCTGAAGGGTCGTCGACGTCCCCAGCGGGAACTGGGAGAGACAACTCCGGAAGAAGACGCAGGCGAAGGGCGCCATAACTCACCCACGACGTACATCACCGCGCCACGCCCACAATCTATATTCATATAATCTTATGTCAGTCAAGTGGTCTTTAATTCCATGAGCTTGATCTTTGACTGGAGGCGCATGGTTGGACACGCTCCTATAGACTAGAGACGCATGGCTGGACATACTCCTATAGAGTAGAGACGCATGGTTGGACGCGTTCCGATAGACTAGAGACGCATGATTGGACACGCTCCTAAAGACTAGAGACGCATGGCTGGACACGTTCCTATAGACTAAGAGACGCATGGTTGGACACGCTCCTATAGACTAGAGACGCATGGCTGGACACGTTCCTATAGACTAAGAGACGCATGGTTGGACACGCTCCTATAGACTAGAGACGCATGGCTGGACATACTCCTATAGACTAGAGACGCATGGCTGGACATACTCCTATAGACTAGAGACGCATGGCTGGACACACTCCTATAGACTAGAGACGCATGGCTGGACACGCTCCTATAGACTAGAGACGCATGGCTGGACACGCTCCTATAGACTAAGAGACGCATGGTTGGACACGCTCCTATAGACTAGAGACGCATGGCTGGACACGCTCCTATAGACTAGAGACGCGTGGCTGGACACGCTCCTATAGACTAGAGACGCATGGCTGGACACGCTCCTATAGACTAAGAGACGCATGGTTGGACACGCTCCTATAAAGTAGAGACGCATGGTTGGACACGCTCCTATAGACTAGAGACGCATGGCTGGACACATTCCTATAGACTAGAGACGCATGGTTGGACACGCTCTTATAGACTAGAGACGCATGGGTGGACACGCTCCTATAGACTAAGAGACGCATGGTTGGACACGCTCCTATAGACTAGAGACGCATGGCTGGACATACTCCTATAGACTAGAGACGCATGGCTGGACATACTCCTATAGACTAGAGACGCATGGCTGGACACACTCCTATAGACTAGAGACGCATGGGTGGACACGTTCCTATAGACTAGAGGCGCATGGCTGGACACACTCCTATAGACTAGAGACGCATGGCTGGACACACTCCTATATACTAGAGACGCATAACTGGACACACTCCTATAGACTAGAGACGCATGGGTGGACACGCTCCTATAGACTAGAGACGCATGGCTGGACACGCTCCTATAGACTAGAGACACATGGCTGGACACGCTCCTATAGACTAGAGACGCATGGCTGGACACACTCCTATAGACTAGAGACGCATGGCTGGACACACTCCTATAGACTAGAGACGCATGGCTGGACGCGCTCTTATAGACTAGAGGCGCATGGTTGGATGCGCTCCTATAGACTAGAGACGCATGGTTGGACGCGTTCCTATAGACTAGAGACGCATGGCTGGACACGCTCCTATAGACTAGAGACGCATGGGTGGACACGTTTCTATAGACTAGAGACGCATGGGTGGACACGCACCTATAGACAAGAGACGCATGGCTGGACACGCTCCTATAGACAAGAGACGCATGGCTGGACACGCTCCTATAGACTAGAGACGCATGGCTGGACACGCTGTTATAGACTAGAGACGCATGGTTGGACACGCTCCTATAGACTAGAGACGCATGGTTGGACACGCTCCTATAGACTAGAGACGCATGGTTGGACACGCTCCTATAGACTAGAGACGCATGGCTGGACACACTCCTATAGACTAGAGACGTATGGCTGGACACGCTCCTATAGACTAGAGACGCATGGCTGGACACGCTCCTATAGACTAGAGACGCATGGCTGGACACACTCCTATAGACTAGAGACGTATGGCTGGACATACTCCTACTGACTAGAGACGCATGGCTGGACACGCTCCTATAGACTAGAGACGCATGGCTGGACACGCTCCTATAGACTAGAGACGCATGGCTGGACACACTCCTATAGACTAGAGACGCACATGATTGGACACTAGGCTGCCATGTTGAACCCAAACAGTAAATAATATGAAAAAGAACCGGAAATATGAAGAGAGGCAGTTATAAGGACAAAGCAGATAATATGGGTGTGTGGAAGAGGGGAAGGGGGGGGGGAGGGGGTGTTGGCTGTCCCGCCCCCCCACCCCTTTCCACAGGAACACCCCCTCCTCCCTACCTCCCTGCTCACCTGTCTGTTCCACATCAACCACTCTCTACAAACCATCTTTCACCTCCCCTTCCATCCTTAAAAAAATATATATAAATATATATTTAACAACTATTCCTATATCGAGGCTGAAATTTCCTCTACTGGCAATTCTACCAGCCTACCTGGATGATTACAGGGCGGTAACAACCCTGCGTGGTGGTTAGCAAGGGCCCCCGGTGTACTTAATGAGGGCTAAGAGTTAAGCTAGGCCTAAGCTGCCACTTGGGGAAACTTTTGTAGAGACCTACTTGTCCTCACTACAGTGACGAATTCTGTTCCGTCACTAATCGGTAAAAACTGCCCATTACGTAGGAAAAACAACCCCCTCTCTTTTTTTCTACTATAATCTTCTCTGTTATCAGTTTTCTGGCATTTGGAAGGCTTGAAACATTATATTTATTACGTTCTAAGTTTTCTACATGTAGGAAGCCGTCAAAACAGGTCTTAGTGGGGCATGGGTCTTACTGGGGCATGACGGGTCTTAGTGGTGCATGGGTCTTAGTGGTACATGGGTCTTAGTGGGGCATGGGTCTTACTGGGGCATGGGTCTTAGTGGGGCATGGGTCTTAGTGGTACATGACGGGTCTGAGTGGTGCATGGGTCTGAGTGGTGCATGGGTCTGAGTGGTGCATGGGTCTGAGTGGTGCATGGGTCTTAGTGGGGCATGGGTCTTAGTGGGGCATGGGTCTGAGTGGTGCATGGGTCTTAGTGGGGCATGGGTCTTAGTGGGGCATGGGTCTTAGTGGTGCATGGGTCTAGTGGGGCATGGGTCTGAGTGGTGCATGGGTCTTAGTGGGGCATGGGTCTTAGTGGGGCATGGGTCTTAGTGGTGCATGGGTCTTAGTGGTGCATGGGTCTGAGTGGTGCATGGGTCTGAGTGGTGCATGGGTCTTAGTGGTGCATGGGTCTTAGTGGTGCATGGGTCTTATTGATGTGGCTCAGTGAGGGGAATGAGGGAAGAAGGGAGAGAGGGAAGTAGTCAGGAAGAGAGAGAGAGAGAGAGAGAGGGAGGAGAAGGAAGCAGGGAGAGAGGGAGAGGACCAAGGGGGGGGAGACACGTAACGTCAAATGGACGAATGGACGACGTTTTGCCTTTCTTGGTATTTAGGGTGAATGTAATTGTGGTAAATGGTGACGTGTGCGTGCGTGCGTGCGTGCGTGCGTGTGTGCGTGTACGTGTGTGTGTGTGTGTGTGTGTGTGTGTCCGGTGACCAGCGGTGCGATGTGTAGGGGTGTGGGTGGGTGAGGCGTAGGGGGGGGGGGGGGGGAGGGAGGGCACACATTAGAACCTGAGTTGGTGTGGGAAGAAAAAAATTACCTGCGGTTTACCTGTGGAGGATTTTGCTAGTTTGTCTCTCCCTCCCCTCCTTCCTCCGCAGTCTGGCCGGTGACGCCTAATAAAGCCCATATTATATATATATATATATTATATATATATATATATATATATATATATATATATATATATATATATATATATATATATATATATATATAAGGCGTACCTGTTATGCCAGTTGCTGGAAGGCTTCTGTGCTGGCTAGGGTTCGAGTCTCCTGGTGGGAAAGTGTTCTAAAGTTGTATACTTCACTCTCGTGTTTAGGAGAGTTGTGCCTTAAGCATAGACACTGTGTCTTCCCATATTAACAGGGACTTGATGAAATTAACGTCTAAATGACCCCTCACTTGCTCTAGTGCTCTTGGGAGGTGGTGATCTTTGGTGTATTTAAATACTCCGAAATTACCATCTCTTTTAAGGGTCTGAGCAGGTGGTGGAGAGGGTTAAGGCGTACCTGTTATGCCAGTTGCTGGAAGGCTTCTGTGCTGGCTAGGGTTCGAGTCTCCTGGTGGGAAAGTGTTCTAAAGTTGTATACTTCACTCTCGTGTTTAGGAGAGTTGTGCCTTAAGCATAGACACTGTGTCTTCCCATATTAACAGGGACTTGATGAAATTAACGTCTAAATGACCCCTCACTTGCTCTAGTGCTCTTGGGAGGTGGTGATCTTTGGTGTATTTAAATACTCCGAAATTACCATCTCTTTTAAGGGTCTGAGCAGGTGGTGGAGAGGGTTAAGGCGTACCTGTTATGCCAGTTGCTGGAAGGCTTCTGTGCTGGCTAGGGTTCGAGTCTCCTGGTGGGAAAGTGTTCTAAAGTTGTATACTTCACTCTCGTGTTTAGGAGAGTTGTGCCTTAAGCATAGACACTGTGTCTTCCCATATTAACAGGGACTTGATGAAATTAACGTCTAAATGACCCCTCACTTGCTCTAGTGCTCTTGGGAGGTGGTGATCTTTGGTGTATTTAAATACTCCGAAATTACCATCTCTTTTAAGGGTCTGAGCAGGTGGTGGAGAGGGTTAAGGCGTACCTGTTATGCCAGTTGCTGGAAGGCTTCTGTGCTGGCTAGGGTTCGAGTCTCCTGGTGGGAAAGTGTTCTAAAGTTGTATACTTCACTCTCGTGTTTAGGAGAGTTGTGCCTTAAACATAGACACTGTGTCTTCCCATATTAACAGGGACTTGATGAAATTAACGTCTAAATGACCCCTCACTTGCTCTAGTGCTCTTGGGAGGTGGTGATCTTTGGTGTATTTAAATACTCCGAAATTACCATCTCTTTTAAGGGTCTGAGCAGGTGGTGGAGAGGGTTAAGGCGTACCTGTTATGCCAGTTGCTGGAAGGCTTCTGTGCTGGCTAGGGTTCGAGTCTCCTGGTGGGAAAGTGTTCTAAAGTTGTATACTTCACTCTCGTGTTTAGGAGAGTTGTGCCTTAAGCATAGACACTGTGTCTTCCCATATTAACAGGGACTTGATGAAATTAACGTCTAAATGACCCCTCACTTGCTCTAGTGCTCTTGGGAGGTGGTGATCTTTGGTGTATTTAAATACTCCGAAATTACCATCTCTTTTAAGGGTCTGAGCAGGTGGTGGAGAGGGTTAAGGCGTACCTGTTATGCCAGTTGCTGGAAGGCTTCTGTGCTGGCTAGGGTTCGAGTCTCCTGGTGGGAAAGTGTTCTAAAGTTGTATACTTCACTCTCGTGTTTAGGAGAGTTGTGCCTTATATATATATATATATATATATATATATATATATATATATATATATATATATATATATATATATATATATATATATATATATATATATATATATATCCTCTAACTCCAGCATAAACTTGCCAAGTTCTCTCTCTCCTTGAAAGCCTCCACTGCTGCTCAGGCGATATTTCATTTGCTGTATTTCCTGGGAAGACGAAGATGAGTTGTGTGTGACCTCTGGTGGTCACACACACTGAATGATGCCGCCCAGACGTCTCACTTGTTCGATTCTACACTTCTTGCAACATCTCGCACACTCCAGAAGGTTGCAGCATTATTGCTCAAGTTTGGAACTTGAGGGTCCAATATATTCCATAAGCATGTGAAATTGCATTTACTTAGGAGAAATTGCATTTACGATCATAGGAGATTCGAACTAAGATCTCAAAAGTACGTGACTGTTGTTCTATCAACCGGGCCATTGATGCGGAAGCTCGAATCTCTGTTGATACAAGTGAATCAAATGTTAATACCACACTACCATGGATTGCATCATATATTATGAGATATTCCACTAGTCGTCGTTCTTGTGGTTACAATTTAAGTTATCTGAGGCGGGTTCCAATAGCTTAAGTGTTAGTGCAATTTTAAGCGGGAAGTAAATAAACTCTTATTTCTAGTTTGGATATCTTGGCTCCCTTCGAGAAGAGAGAATTACCAGACAGCTAGAAATAATACCTAGATGTAAGGAAAAAACAGCAGACACTAAACTGGACATGAGTATAACTGACATATATATTTTTCAAGGTATAGTTACACCACTTATGACCACTGGTTCAAGACCAGTAGAACACCCAGTAGAACACCCAGTAGAACACCCAGTAGAACACCCAGCAGAACACCCAGTAGAACACCCAGTAGACCACCCAGTAGAGCACCCAGTAGAACACCCAGTAGAACACCCAGTAGAACACCCAGTAGAACACCCAGCTGACCACCCAGCAGACCACCCATTAGAACACCCAGTAGAACACCCAGTAGAACATCCAGTAGAATACACAATGATAACAGAATGATGGGATTAGGGGGTTAGTATTCACTTTACACTTTCTATGGTTAAATCACTCCGTGGGACTCTGTGCTTCCAGACACAGCAGCCAGTTTTACTGAGAGACGCAATACGTTACACCCTACAAGTTTCCTCTCTAAGCGTCTGCCGCAGGGACAATTACACCCTCCGTGTACAAATTTCTCGCTACATACATATTGTTGTGTATACGTGTCCACACACTCAGTCAACCCAGCCAGCCATGACGGTCGCTGCCTTGTGTTTCAAACTCTATGACACTGGCTTCGTTTGTCATTTACCTTCCATTCCTGTCAGCTCATTCATGCATGGCGTCAATAATGTCTCCCACTCGAGTATGTGGTCCCGCCATACCCTTTTTTTCTCACCTCTCCCTCACCCTCCCATAAGGGGCATAACTGGCCGACCCCTCACAGTGTTCAAGAGAGAACTGGATAAGCACCTCCAAAGGATACCTGATCAACCAGGCTGTGACTCGTACGTCAGGCTGCGAGCAGCCGCGTCCAACAGCCTGGTTGATCAGTCCGGCAACCAGGAGGCCTGGTCGACGACCGGGCCGCGGGGACGCTAAGCTCCGGAAGCACCTCAAGGTAACCTCAAGGTAAGGTAACCCTCCTTCCTCCCCTCTCCTCCTACACAGTCTCCACAGGTCAAAGTAGCTGCTCAACTCTTACCAGAATCTGGTACCTAGCAGGTACCAGCTTAGCATGACCTGCAGGAGAGGTCGTTAACCTGACAGAGTAGTGCTGGGGTGGGGAAGCTTAGAAGGGTTGGGGGGTGAGAACTAGTGGCGGTAAGCTTAGTTGGAAAGCTTAGTGGGGGAAAGGGGAAGAAAGCTTTAAGCCTCCTGGATCTTTAAAAACAAGTGGTGGCCCTGGCAGGCTGTAGGACTAAAACTCACACTCGCCCACCACCAACAGCCGGGACCCCAGCGTCAGGTAATGACCACCCTGATAAGACGAACAAATGACTAAATGACCCAGTAACCAGGGTCGGCTCCGGCGGAAACGCGTCAATGACCTCAATTACCGTCACCTGGTCCAGAGGTCTGAGGGCAGCAGGAGCCCCAGAAAAGAGGTCTGAGGGCAGCAGGGCCCCAGGAAGGAGGTCTGAGGGCAGCAGGGCCCCAGGAAGGAGGTCTGAGGGCAGCAGGGCCCCAGGAAGGAGGTCTGAGGGCAGCAGGGCCCCAGGAAGGAGGTCTGAGGGCAGCAGGGCCCCAGGAAGGAGGAGGTCTGAGGGCAGCAGGGCCCCAGGAAGGAGGTCTGAGGGCAGCAGGGCCCCAGGAAGGAGGTCTGAGGGCAGCAGGGCCCCAGGAAGGAGGTCTGAGGGCAGCAGGGCCCCAGGAAGGAGGTCTGAGGGCATCAGGGCCCCAGGAAGGAGGTCTGAGGGCAGCAGGGCCCCAGGAAGGAGGTCTGAGGGCAGCAGGGCCCCAGGAAGGAGGTCTGAGGGCAGCAGGGCCCCAGGAAGGAGGTCTGAGGGCATCAGGGCCCCAGGAAGGAGGTCTGAGGGCAGCAGGGCCCCAGGAAGGAGGTCTGAGGGCAGCAGGGCCCAGGAAGGAGGTCTGAGGGCAGCAGGGCCCCAGGAAGGAGGTCTGAGGGCAGCAGGGCCCCAGGAAGGAGGTCTGAGGGCAGCAGGGCCCCAGGAAGGAGGTCTGAGGGCAGCAGGGCCCCAGGAAGGAGGAGGTCTGAGGGCAGCAGGGCCCCAGGAAGGAGGTCTGAGGGCAGCAGGGCCCCAGGAAGGAGGTCTGAGGGCAGCAGGGCCCCAGGAAGGAGGTCTGAGGGCATCAGGGCCCCAGGAAGGAGGTCTGAGGGCAGCAGGGCCCCAGGAAGGAGGTCTGAGGGCAGCAGGGCCCCAGGAAGGAGGTCTGAGGGCATCAGGGCCCCAGGAAGGAGGTCTGAGGGCAGCAGGGCCCCAGGAAGGAGGTCTGAGGGCAGCAGGGCCCCAGGAAGGAGGTCTGAGGGCAGCAGGGCCCCAGGAAGGAGGAGGTCTGAGGGCAGCAGGGCCCCAGGAAGGAGGTCTGAGGGCAGCAGGGCCCCAGGAAGGAGGAGGTCTGAGGGCAGCAGGGCCCCAGGAAGGAGGTCTGAGGGCAGCAGGGCCCCAGGAAGGAGGTCTGAGGGCAGCAGGGCCCCAGGAAGGAGGTCTGAGGGCAGCAGGGCCCCAGGAAGGAGGTCTGAGGGCATCAGGGCCCCAGGAAGGAGGTCTGAGGGAAGATACTCTGTGTTACTAAGATACTCTGTGTTACTAAGATACTCTGTGTTACTAAGAAACATCCCCTCATCTCACGGGACGGTCACATAGAACCATAATCCTAGATGGACAAACTTCGGCTCCATTACGAAGCACATAATCCATACAGCTTAAAAAGGAAAAAAACCTAACATGAAAGTTTTGTGTGTGTTTAAAGGGTATATAAGCCTCGACATTACAATTTGTTTAACTTTGGCATCATTAGTGCATAGAATTGCCGCTAAGGCAAAGGAATGAAAAAGTTCAGTACTCATTTAGAGAGAACTTTTATAACCCATTTGTTTACATTTGTAAACACTACGAACTTTTTATTTTTAATATCTGATAAAATAAAATCAATAAATTATTTTGTAATCTCCCCTCCCCCCCCCCCCCCCCTTCTTCCTCTTCAAGATATCGAAACAAGGCTGAAGATCTAGAAGAACATTTACTGATATAAGAAGGCCTAACTATCTATCTTCAGAGGTTATAACAACACTCTACTACGAACAGTCATTATCTTCAGTAACATAAAGTGCCAGGAAGGTGATAGTGTCTCACCCGGTGCTCCTGATGGGTAATTTCTAGAGTCCAGTGGTGCCTTAGCTTTTGTTTATGGGTTGTGATACCTCGGCCAGCCTTACGAGGAAGGAAAGGAGGAAGGGGAGGGAGAGGGAGAGAGAGAGAGAGAGAGAGAGAGAGAGAGAGAGAGAGAGAGAGAGAGAGAGAGAGAGAGAGAGAGAGAGAGAGAGAGAGAGAGAGAGAGAGACGATTAATACTTGAAGGGGTTTATAACTCTACTGGTTATAAGGGGGGGGGAGGGGAAATGGGAGAGAATGAGGTTGTGAGGAAGCTGCTTGCCTCTACCGACGACCGGGCCGCGGGGACGCTAAGCCCCGGAAGCACCTCAAGCACCTGAAGGTAACCTCCCCTCACACTTATCTCATACCTTTGCCTACCCATCGGGGAGCCTCTCAAGCATATCTGAACACACGCACGTGAAGGGGCTTACATCCACCCATCTTTCAACTCTCTTCTTTTTCCTTCCTTCAAAGAAACGGTTATCATAGCAGCTAGAATACGCTTGTTAGTGTAGTGGAACATTAACAAGTTAGACGCTGATTCATAAACAAGTTAAACACTTGTTACATGCCTACCAATAACGACAGAACCACCTGTCAGTAGTTGCCTCCAATTGTCAACATCTAAAATCTAACAGGTGTGTTCACTTTTTAGTAACGATTGATTGATTGATTAAGATTAAGCCCCCCCCCCCCCAAAGAGGTGGCACGGGCATGAATAGCCCCGTAATCTTTAGTAACGTCAACAGAAGCCATTTCTTCGCTTCTGTGTGTGAGGAAGATACCTGAGCCCACGAGGACTTCACCCTCGACTCCGGTGATTCAAGTGGCACTCCAGTGTAAAACTCGACCTTATAAATATTCTATCATTAACATTTAAAATCATATACATTTAAAAACTCAAACTTTGATATTACATTTAAAAACTCAAACTTTGATATTACATTTAAAAACTCAAACTTTGATATTACATTTAAAAACTCAAACTTTGATATTACATTTAAAAACTCAAACTTTGATATTACATTTAAAAACTCAAACTTTGATATTACATTTAAAAACTCAAACTTTGATATTACATTTAAAAACTCAAACTTTGATATTATTATGGCCAAAACCCTCATACCAGTTATTCAGCTTTGTTAATGGCATTTGATACATGCAGTTTTTAATTTAATGGGATTGTGTACATTAATAGTTAACAATGGGACAATTCAGAAGGTTTGGGGGGAACACAGGTGACCTCCGCCCTAATCCTGGGTACTCGGGGGGGGGGTATATAGCTCAATAATACAGGTGACCTGGCTCAGAGGTCACGACCTCTCTGTAGGGTGCAGTCGCACCTCCACAGATCTCCAGTATCAGCTATTGATACTGGTAATGGCTCCAAAAGGGCCACCACTTATGGGCTATTCATGCCCGTGCCACCTTTTGGGTGGCTTATTAATCTTCATCAATCAAATCGTGACCTGGCTGGATGTGCCGAGAATCCTCACAATGATCTTCCAGACGCTGAGCCAACGACCCAAACCTCATTTCAATTTAATTTCAACATCTACCTATCTACACCTCCCTATCTACGACTACCTATCTACATCTACCTACCCTACCTCTACCCACAGAGTAAGGAACAGTCTTCCAAATAATGAACGGTGTCTTTAAGACATCGATCAAATCCTTTATTGTTATAATTTTAGCATAAAAATAGATTT